>NC_052021.1:33123285-33445785 GCF_015832195.1 Motacilla alba alba
TCAGAAAAGTGGAGAATTGTGTAATTCTGGCTGAAAAACAGAGCAGTGGATAAAACCCTGCTGATACCATAGCAATAACTGGAATAAACTCTAAGTCTTTAGGGCAGTGAAGCTTCCATGGTAGTGGTTTTGTAATTAGATCTCCTCTCTTTACCTTCCCTTCATAGGGAACAGGGTGTCAGAAAATTAGGAGTTGATACAGGATATAATAGGGAGCCTTCCTTATAATCCACATTTTTACTCCAACTACAACATTCAGTTTTATTTGCAGGTTACCATGAAACAGGAGATAGGCATGATTGCCTGGATTTGGTTTCACAACAGGCAGGGATGTGTGTTAGCAAACAAAATTGGAGATATTTATTAATGGCTGAGTAAATATTAGCAAATGGATGGTACAATTAAACCAACAGGGCTGCAGCTGATAAGCTCTGATCAAGACTGCTGGGTGGCTGAATGAGAAGCTGAAGATTCAGAGATAAGAATGAATGGTTGTAATGTTATCCTAAGTGAGAAAGAGGGGAGCACCTAAAGCACAAAGAAATGAAATTGATGACCCGTAAAACAAGCTGAGATTAAAAAAAAAATCAGCTTGATGGAAGCTCCTGCAGAAGTGCAAGGGGCCAGAGAGGGCTGGGCATGTCTTGGACAAGCTGCAGTTTTTCTAATGTTTTTCTTAAAGGTGGTCAGGACAATGTGCAACAATAATATGGGACTTAAAACTTTGGGTATCACTTAAAACTTGTGGGATAGAATTTAGTTTTGCATTTATTTTATGGAACTGAGGGTGGTTTTTCCTCTCCCCTGACAGATCCCCTGTTCCCAATGCTGCCTTGTTTGGGTTTTGTGAGTAGTGATGGAATTCTGTGTCCCTCTGCTCCCAGCATCAACCTGGGCTTATGGTGAACTGGTTCCCCTTAGGGGAGGGAGAAATGCTGCTTTGGAAGAGGGAAGGAGGATGAAAACCATGGAATGGAGGTTTGGTAGCAAAGAATCAGCTCTGGGGAGCAGGATGGAGCACAATTATTCCCACTTAGTGGGTATTGCTGTCCCAGCCATCAGGAGGTTCCAGAGT
Source organism: Motacilla alba alba (assembly GCF_015832195.1). Lineage (NCBI taxonomy): Eukaryota > Metazoa > Chordata > Aves > Passeriformes > Motacillidae > Motacilla > Motacilla alba. Next base: position 33,124,361 of record NC_052021.1, read on the forward strand.
TTCTGTCTTCATAAATCAATTCTGCTGGGTGTTTGTTACTCCAGAATTCCATGGCTACAGTGTTTGAAATGATATAATTTTTATTATTTAGTGTGTGTGCATTGCTGTACAGCAGAGCACGCTGTCCATGCTTATGGATTGATGACTTTAGAGGAGAAAAACCAGAGAAGTTATTTACTGGGACCTGCAGTTCTCTGGGAGGCATTGCTGGGGGGAAACACATCCTGAGAAATTTAGAGAAATTCCTGTTCAGCAGTCACTGCTGAGATCCTTTCCTCTTGAATTCTTTCATGCTCTTTCCAGAGTGTGTCAGGAAAATCCACCATTGCCAGAAGGAGACAGAGGAGTCTTGTGACTTTATTTGAACAAAGGGACAGAGATTAAATTAAGGGCTCCTCCTCTTATATCTCAATTTGTCTTTATAAAACCCGGTTATTATTAATGCAAGCCTTTTGAACAACCTGGAACATTTGAAACACACCCTCTTGACTTTGCCAAGTCTGGTCCCTGCACCAGGCATGGCAGGTAAATATTGAGAATAAAGCAGGCAATGACACCAGAGGTCCTTGTCCGTGGCTCCTGATGGCCAAGGTTTCCCAGCCTTTTCTTCCAGCTGACAATTCCAGATCTCTGGGGCTTTAGAGACCTTGACCCAAGTGGGATGGGTGCACTCATGTCCAGCTGTCCTGGCTGCTGCTCCTGTGCTCCTGCCTGGATTTATGGACAGCAAAGTCCAGAGGCAGCAGCTGTGAACTGGCCTCGTAAGTGTAGTTTTTTGGGAATTGTCATCATTGGCTGAAGTGGTGAAAGGAGAAGTGAATAATGTTAAAATTCCAGCAGTAACCAGACCTCCTGTTGGAAAAACTAACAAAAAAAGCCCTGGGAAACTTCAGGAGTGGGGAGGATGTAACCAGTGAGTGCTGAGGTGGTGCCACCTCACAGAATGGAGAAAAACTCAGATTATAATAGTGGAGAAAAGTCAAAGCTGTAGGAGAAGAGAAATCCAAACTGGGAACATCCTGACAGTGTAATTCATCTATTCCAATCAATCCATTTAACTGTCTTTCCTGTTATTTATGGTGGTGCCCTTGGAGATTTATAGTGTTTGTCTGAGATTGCAAAGCTTCATCACAGAAACCAGACACAAAAAAAGGGGGAGAGAATAAAGAAAAAAAAAAAGATTCCCTGAAGAGGTTTTTATAAAATCTTCTTCTGTAAACACCTTTAGTTTGGGATTTAGATAAAACTGGCTGGGAGAGCCACAAAGACACAAGAGCACAAAGGGGATGGGAAGGAAGGAAGGAAGTGATAAAGAGGGAAAATGTGAAGAGAGGGTTTGCCAAGGTTTTAGAGAGTTTCTTGAAAGGAAATGAATAGGAAATGTGCTTTTTTAGGGGTAGACAGTGCTCTGGGGGTAATGCTAAAACAGAGACCCCCAAACCCAGGAACCTTCCTCTCTGGCTGTGGGGAAGGAGAGCCCTGCTTGACACTGGAAATTTCAGCTCCAGAAAGTTTAAAACATAAAAATAACAATAAAGCCATTGCCTTGTAGTTTGTTATGCCACACTGAATCCTTACTGAATGTTGGGATTCTATGAAATCTCCCTGCTCTCTTGAATCTACACAATTTTCTGTTTTCAGAGCTGTTATTTTGGTTAGTAATTACAGGTAATAGCTTGAAGGCGACTGGAGAGGAAGGGATAATCCAAAATGTGCCCAAACCACATTTTTAAGGAAAAAAAATTCTACAAACTGAATGTATTCATTGAATGAATATATTTTTCATACATTCCTAATGCACTCCAAAACTGTGCTTGTGATAAACAAGGAGTTTGATGAATTTCTCAGCTGTGCCTGACCTATATTTTAATTTAAATATGTATATTTCATGCAGAAAAATTCTCCCAAACCATCTACTTGTTGCACTTTCCAAGTTACTGGGCTTTACCTACTGCTTTACTTAGTGCTAAAATCAAATTATTGGGTTCTGTAGCAGTGCAAGGCTCTGCTTTGCATCCTTGTGTGGGCTGCAAGGAGCAGCAGGGGCACTCAGGCACTTTGGTCCTTGATGCTTTGTTAAAACCTGACTTGATAGTTTAATTCCAGGCAGCAACAGCCTGGATTAGATGGGTGTAGGATGGAGATCCCACCTTTCAAACAGGATTTAGGGGGATTTTTCCACTTGGTGCTGCTGGGGCTGCAGGAGGAGTTACCCAGACTTTATTGGTTCAGTTGTTTTTTTTTTCTTTGTGAAAAGGGAGATTCTTTCCTCTTCACCTTTCAGTTTTATAAAGACTGGAAGTTTTCACAGGTAGGTATAAATAATTCCTATATAGAAGTTTTCTGCCTCTGAATTTATTTTAAAAACATATTTCCTTCTGGATTTGTTGTGATTTTTGTTTGTTTGGAACTTGTTCAGTTTGCTTGAAGAAGGAAAAAGTAAAAAGGAAAAAGTGCTGTTCCCCAGTTTGGAGATGATGCCTCAGATTACTTTGATTTTTCCTATCAAGAGAGTGAAAAGATGAATATTTGGCCCCAAATGCTGTAACTTGCCTTTTTCACCTCTATTATTCAGATTTCTGGGTTCTTGGCACTCTAAATTTTGGAGCTCAGCCCCCTCTTCAGCATCTCCTCCTGTATTTAAGTGCATCCATGGGATTTACAGACACTGAATCCTTACAGAACCCTCCTGCACACAGAGTTAGATGTAAAGCAAGAAATTCAAATAAACAAAAATACTTTTTGGCATTTCCCTCAGGATATTACAAATCTGCTGGAAATTAAATACTGAATTTTTTCTTCTCCACTGTTTCCTTTTCTTCTTTGAGACCTCGTTTGCTTTCATGACTGTCCCTTTAGTAAACAAAAATTAGCATTTCTTACCCAACCTTGTTAAAACTCATCTTTAAATTTTCCAAGGAGATGCTTCTTTACTTCAAATCACAAGTTGCTTGTGCAAATTTAGCTTCAGCTCTAGAAAAATATGTTCAGGTTGTTAAGGCATGTAAAATTTTTACAGAAAATAAGGCTAAATTAATGAATCTTTGTACAAATATATATTGATATATTTTAGGTTTTGGGTTTTGGAATTAAGTAGTAATTTACAGGTTTAACAGTAAAAGAATCTGGTATATTTGCTAAAGAAAAGCAAGTGATATATGTTAAATATATAAATGACCTGAGGTCTTTTCAGATCTGTTCCTGGAAGTTATGGTCTGGGGGTTTAAAAAGTAGTTTTAAAGGTCTTTATATCAAGTAACATCAAGATTGCAAAGTAAAACACTGAGAAATGCAAAATTCAAGTCTCTTAAAAAAATTAGAAAAAATTCAGTCCTTTCCTGCATGTCAGCATAATCTGAGATATGGCACATACAAAAGGCAATCTCTTGGATAAAACTTTTAATTTTTGTTGTGGGTTCTTGGAGCACTGAGAACACACAGGCAGAAAGATGCCATTCTCTCTACATTCCTTCTTTAAGGGAAGAATTTTTTTCCCCAATATCCAATCGAATTATTTTCCCAATATCCAATCTAAACATCTTCTCTTGCAGCTTGAGGTCATTTCCTCTCCTCCTGTCCCTTGGTCCTTGTCCCCTCCTGGCAGGAGCTGTGCAGAGCCACCAGCTCCCCCCTGAGCCTCCTTTTCTCCAGGCTGAGCCCCTTCCCAGCTCCCTCAGCTGCTCCTGGGGCTCCACACCCTTCCCCAATTGTTCCTAAATACATTAAAGGCAATAAATTTAAAGATGTGAGAATTAAGACCTGAAGTAAAGCAGAAAAATGTATTGCTCACCTCTACAGATACACGTGGTTTTATGCACTGCTTAAAAAATAAAAGAGGGTCATGGAAATGAAAAGTATCTTTTGTCATGATGACGATAATGGATATTAAATTCCTGAATGAACTGAATCCCAAGAGTTCTAAATGTTCAAGGTGCTCCAGGTTTTTAATTTCTCGTATAAGTGCTGTGTGAAAAGGGCAGCTGTCTGTAATTTATGGGGAATATTTCTGTGTGGTCTCGTTCTGTGGAAGGATGGTCTCTGTGCAGAAGGAGTTTCAGCCTTAGCGAGTTCAGAAAATGATGTTTTGCAGAGTGAGATAAAGAATGAATTTGTTTACTGTTACATGGTAATTTACAGTTAAATTGGAAACTGCTGTTATTCGATTGGAAGTTAATAAAAGAGAATATTGCATACTCAAATGATCAGAAGAAACCAGAATCGAAACAAAGGGGGAAGCTCTGTATCTCTTTCTACCCTGAGCTTTAGAAAAGGCTTTTAAAACATTCCATGAAATTAAAAGGAGATAAATCTTGCTACCCTGATAATTGCTAGCTTTTACAAACAATCTGGGAATACTAAACCCAAGGGACTTGATGGGGAGAGAGATGGTAAATATGCAATTTTCCTTTTGTTTACTGCCTATTTATTAATTTTCTCCGTGTTTTGTACTTTCTGTTCTATTGATTAGCATAAAGGCAGCTTTAGGGAGGGCACACTCTGTTCCTGCCTTCCCTCTGGAAAAAGGGAGCCTGGCTGTGGCAGCATTCCCGAGGTGGGAGGCTGGAACAGGGCTGTGGGAGAAGACAGAAAGGAAGAATCAGCACCAAAAAATCTCTCCCCCAGAGATGAACTGAGACCCATAAAATACTGAGGATTTAAAGGTTGGCGTAATGTCGGAACTCAGAATGTCCTGCAGACATTCTCGGACGTTCCAGACCCAGGGTCAAAAGCATCTGAGACCCCGGCATGCAGCCAGAAACCCCTGTGACTTTGAATCTGACCCATGGAACAGTTTACCAACTTTGCAGGAAGAACAAGAAGTCACAAAAGTTTAGATATTGTAGTAGAAGTAGTCACGAAGTAAAGGGTAGGATTTCTGAGTGCTGTACAGGGGGGTTTTAAGCCTTGTACACAGGGGTCCAGGTTTTGTACATGGGGGTCAGGAGTTCTAAGATGGAGGGACTTGGGTGTGCCCTGTCCTCTTTCTTTCTCCTTCCTAACCTCCATGTCTTTGGTGATGTTGGCACTCACAGATTGGTCTAGAGTAGAAAGTCACCATTCAATATAGATAGTAGGCATTGGAGAGAAAGCATAAACATGTAGTACGTAATATATGATATAAAAGATAGCACCAGCCCCCTGAGAGGGCAGTGTGCCTTTGTCTGACCTGCTGAACGGGCCACAGCAGTTCAGGAGAAGAATCTTGTAGATAACCAACAATAAACAACCTTGAGAACAGACAACAGAAGACTACTGAGTCTTTCTTCGAAGGCACGGGTTGGAGGAGGGACTTTTCCATCTTTCGGGGTCATCCCAATCCAGGGGTGAAACCCCACAGCGTAACCTTAATTATTAAAGGTGATTTAGAAAAGGTGATTTGCTGAGCAGGGAGGTGGAGGAATTTATTATGCCAGGACTGAATTTGTTATGCCAGGGCTTGTGCAAGGAGCACACCTTGGATTTCACACCCTGGCGTATCCCACAGGAACTGATTTGCTTACAGATGTAAAACCATTCACCTGCTCTCCACAGTGGAATTTTCCATGCCATCAGCAGTACTAATCATTAAGGCACTAATTAGGTGGGAAAACACCTCAAACCAGCTACTACTGATGAAATTCCCCACAAGAAAAGAAGGATTTGATGGATCATTTGGTGTCATCTCTTGTTGTCAGGTGTTGTTGTCCCATTCCACCCCAAGCTACAGGTCCTTTTCTGCCTGTAGAATTTTGCATCTGACAATATAAATATAAATATAAATATGTTGGTTTAGTTGAGGTGTTAGGGCATGGGATGGACTCAACCATCTTTAAGGTCTCTTCCAACCTGGTCATTCTGTGAGTTCTGTAAAATATAAATATAAATAAATATAAAATTTGCAAATTCCTGACCTAAAAGGATTCCACATTTTATGGCTGTTACCTACATTGCACCCACATTTTGTTATGAAAAAAATCACCCTGCACTATTCAGGAAGAACTTTTTTTGGTGTCAAGTAATGGTGTTAGTTTTTATGGGATCTTTGGGTTTTGTTACCTGTGTTTCAGATAAAGAATTGTTTGGTTTTTTTCCCCAGACATCTAGAAATCTCAAGGTTTAGCCACGTCTTAGATGGTAATTCTGGTAGATAACATGTTCTTCTTAACTGTAGGACTAAATTCCCTGTCTCTGGATACCTGTGCTTGTTTTAGAGGGAATAGTTAAGAAATTGGACACATGGTATGGGTGAGGTGGGTGCTTGAAGTGACAGGGACACAGGTGGGTGCCCCGTGTGGATATTTCTATTTTCTATACTTTTAAGCCTGCCTAGGTTGGTCATGTTTGAGTTTATACCCGTGCCAAGTCTTACCTAAGCTGCTGCTGTTCAATTCAGAACTCCTGATGCTGATAACAGACACGTTTTAGTAATTTCATGTCGCCTTTCACTACCCCCAGTTTCCCCTTATGGTTTTCAGCAATTTGCAGAAGAATTCTGATAAAATGGGAGCATTCAAAAAGCAAACTGAGACCATGTGGCTGCTTCAAATGGAGGTACCCCCTCCTGCAGATACAAAAAATTACTATTTAAAATACAGAAATATGTAAAGTACATAAAAAGCATCACTTTGGTTGCCCCATCCTTCTGGTGTGATTCTCTACACACAAAGCCCTGTTGCTGCTATTAGAGCTGCTTTAAGAATTTAAATTCTTGAATTTAAACTGAGCTGGGGTTGATTTTGGTTTGTTCAGTTTCCCAATCAACATGAAGGTCGTGTTGCTGTGAGGGGGAATAACTGGGAAAATGAAATGCAGTGACACTTCCTGAAGCCAGATGTGAGTTTCTATCAATGCTTTTTATTTTTGCTTAAGGAAACAAAAACCACAAGCAATGAGGAAACCATTAAAGGTGACAGTCCCTTCTCCCTCTGCTTCAACTGATAATTAAAAACTGCTGTTTTTACAGGTGAAACTGTGTTCAGCAGTGCTACTGAGAAGGCACAGAAGAGATCAGGTGTAATCACAGAGCAGAGATGAACTTTTTTTTTTTTTTTTTTTATAATCCAAGTCTATGTATTAAAATACACATTTTGATTTGGGAATTAAGAAACCCAGAGCAACGTTGTAGAAGTTTAATACAAAACAGTAGTAAATATGCAAAATACAGGTGATAAGCAGAGCGGTGAGGCAAAAGGAAATAATATAAAAGTTGATTTTTAAATGTAATTCTTTGTAATTCTTGGCTTCCCCCTAGCCCTGGGTGTAATGCACTGCCAGTCTAATCAGGACAACAATGAGATGGTGGAATTTAATTACCAAAGCATCAAAAAGGAGATGGCACAGGGAGGCCTGATATCTGCATTAATATGGACTAAGCAGGCTGTGTTTGTGGAAAATGAGGTTAAAACCACCACAGTTTGGTGATATACAGTACTTCTTCAGTGAGAGGACTTCTCCCAGGTGGATGCATCCTCTCTGAGCACAGAGATGGCTGGGAGATCTCAAACAGTAACGTGAAAATTGAGATTACAGTACAGCTGCAGACACAGAGTGAGCCTTTTGTTCCATACAGGTTACACCTTGTGTGCAGGTATTGGGCATTTCACCCAGTTCCAGGAGAGATTTTGTCTTTTTACCCTGCCATATTTATTCAGAAGTTGGGTAAGGACCATTGAGATGGAGCTGTTTACACATTTCATTGATCTGTATCAGCACTCTTTCAAGATCAAAACTAAGAAATCTACATAGGACCAACAGAGCAGAATTATTCAAGTTCAGTGAAATATTAAAAAAAAAAAAAAAAGGTTTCCTTTTTAGGAAAACTCAGCTGTGGTAAAAATATCTACTACAGTGCACTGCACTGTAATAAATATTCAACATAAATTAATAATTTACAAGTACCTGAGCAAGTATACAGAGCACCATAGCACAGCACAGCACCAAAGGCAGTAGCTCAGAATTCTTAAAAATAATGCTGTTTTAAACATTAAAAATTCTAAGTATTGTCATAGAAATGAACTCCAGCTGGAGTTGAAAGATAGTGCAAACTTCTGTCTTCACTTTTTAAAATAAAGGTGTCAGGTTTTTTACTCATTTCCCATCCATAGTGTTGCTGGACCTGGATACCTGTGGTAGATGTTTGGGAGCAGGTCTGTTGGAAAGAAAGAAAACAGAAAATTGTTACTTAATCTCCATTTCTTTGGGTGCTCATCCATTTTGTACCTGATCAAAAATGTCTGTAATGTTGCAGAATTCCAGGTGGTCTCCAAAAGCTGCAGGAGTCAGCCTGAAATGTTGCTGCTTTCAGAATATCTGACTAGAATGGACAGCCAGGAGTTTAATCAAAATTTCTTTGTGCAGTATTTTTGCTAAAATACAGGAGATTATACTGATTCTATTTTTAATGTTTCTGAGCACTTATGTGCTTTACTGGTAGAATTCTTGTAGCTTAAAACACTTTTATCTTCCTTGGAGCTCAATTTATTCACAGGAAACTGAGGAATATTGGGTAAGAAAACAGCATGGACTAAACCCACTAACATTGGGTGTAGTTATTCCACTTCCTGATTATTTTTTTTCAAACATTTTTTTTTTTGAAGTGCACAATTTCTGTGCTTTTTGAATCTTTTGGATAATATTTTCATATAACGTCAACTGATGTTTCCTTGGGAAATGGGTGATCAGGAAATCACTTTTTTGGAGGCTGATTTTAACAGCATTCAGTTCTCAGCCTAATTCAGACTGGGGAGTCTGAGGAGAAAAGTCATTATTTATTGGTTAGTTTTCTAAATATGCAGCCAGGTGTTTGCAGTCAAACCCTCACAGGTATTATAAATCCTCATATTCTGTGGGAGTCAGAGCAACTGTGCTGGTGCACTCCCATTGAGAAGCAGCATGAGAAGTAAAATTAGAGACGGAAATGATGTTGGAAGTGGTTGTTGCTCCTTGAGCCATTTTAGCCATGTTGCTGTAAATGCTAAAATCCAGGTGTTAGGATTGATACCTTTTTGGGACTTCCTAAAAACAGAGGCTAACAAAATTAAGGGAATAAAAAGGAGTTATATTTCTTGAAGGGCCTTCAGGTACATTTTGGTCAGACGAAGCCCCCCCAGGGGCTACACCCAGAAATGGATGATGGGTTCTCCCACTTTTTAAAGTGTGGTCCATTTGCATATTGGGGTTCAATATTCCAATTACAGCTTCAGTTAATGAAGTAATTTTTACCTCAAGTTTTCTCCCCCCAAACCTCACTTTTGTTTCCATCTCTGCGGCCTGAGGCAGCGAGGTGTCCTCGATGGCCGGGCCTGGAGAGGAACTGCTGCGTCTGCCCAAAATGGGGAAGCAGCAGCTCACACCTATATGGAGTCTGTGTGACACACTGATGAGCTGCAGAGGTACAAACAGATGGAAAACACACCGGTGCCATCCCGAGGGATCGGGATGAGGACTGACCTGGCAGGGCTGCCGTGGGGCCAGGCCCTGGGGCGGCCGGCGGGGCCCTGGCGCGCTCGGCCCAGGGGGTCAGCGGGGAGAGGCTTCCGAGGGGCGCTGGGCTTGGGGGGCTCCTGCAGGAAACACGAGCTCCTGTCAGTGCTCAGAGTGGCCATCACACCCTCCACACAGCCACGGCTGAGATAAAGCCATACAACTGTGGAGCCACACTCTGGGCTGGCTTGGGAGGGACCTTAAAGCCCACCCAGTGCCACCCCCGCCATGGGCAGGGACACCTTCCGTGGTCCCAGTGATGGCTTGGGAGGCTGCTGAGGTTAAAGGGTTAAAGGAATAAAGAATAAAGGTTAAAGGGATAAAAATTAAAGGATTTAAAGGAACAAAGCAGGGATTTATTTAAAGGCCTTCACAGGACACACCTTGGGCAGTACAAGAGCCTGGCCAAGGCTCCACCCAGGATGGATCCCGGGTCACAAGTTTTCACACTTTTGTAAGTTTTGGTCCGTTTCCATACTGGGGTTAATGTTGAAATGTTGTTGCTTTCAGAATATCTGACTGGAATGGACAGCCAGGAGTTTAATCAAAGTTTCTTTGTGCAGTATTTTTGCTACAATATAGGAGACTATATTGATTCTATTTCTAATGTAGATGGACCCAAGATGGACAGCGTGTCATGAGTTCTCACACTCTTATGAGTTTTGGTCCATTTCCATGTTGGGGTTAATTGTCCAATTCCTGCAATCCCATCCTCCCAAATTTGCTCTCCTCAATTCCCTGTTGTTTGCATTTTTTGGGGCTGAAGCTGCAGCGGTGACCTTGGTTCTGGGGCTGCAAAAAGATTGTTCTGTCTGACTGAGCTGTGAGGAGAACTGCTGACACTTTATTTGAAGTTCAGAGTTATACACCAATGCAGTACAGAATCTGTAAAATATGAAAGCTAAAACTTAAAGTATCACCAGGGTGCTCCAAGCCCCATCCAACCTGGCCTTGGACACTTCCAGGAGGCAGCCACAACTCTGGGTAAAACTGAGACCACTATTTCTTAATAACACCTAATCTAAACCTAAATTGAAGATATGTTATGACCAGATAAATGAATAAAAAGTAACCTATTTTAAATAAGCTGGCACTCTAATTTTAAAACAAAAATTTAGTACTATATTTTCATGATTTTATGACTTTTGATTCCTTGCTCTAGGAGTGCAGGGTGCATCTCTACTGACTCAATACTTAATTGGTGGTAAATGGAAACAGCAAAGATTCAATACACAACTTTGTAGAAGCAGTTCTGTAGAAATGTGGCTTGACATGACTTTAAAATGGAAATTCAGATGGCCACAAAACCAAAGTGCCCCAGTCTGGTTTGGATTGGGAGCATCTGTGGAATTTTTTTTTGCTGTGCCTTCATTCAGTGGAATTAAAGGCTCGATTAATAAAGAACAGAAGTCATCTGCTGTCAGGCTGGGCCAGTGGCTCCTCTGGGTGGTCCCTGCAAACAGGGAAACTTGGCTGTTTGTGCTCCTCGTTCTGGGGAGCTGGGACACATTAAGTGGCTTGCTCAGGGCACACAGATCTCTCCAGTTTACCCCCAAAACTCACTTCAGGTCTTTCTACTACTGGAGCTGCGTAGCCACGCTTTTCCCAAGGAATTTTACTCCTTATTTTTAGTTTGTCATAAGTATCATTAGTAAAGTTAAAGGAAACAAGAAGAGTTTACAAGCATAATCTGATTAAGGATCCTTTGAAAGATGTGATCCAAACAAGAAATCAGAGATGAATTCCTGCTGAATAAAGTCCAACTTTTCATTATTTGTTTTGAGCATCCCTTTGGTTTTTTTTTTTTTTTACTTTCCATGGCAATATTTGCTCTTTCAAGAAGGAAATGCAGATTGATTATCCACAGGCATTTTGATAAGGATGAAAAACATGAGCTTAAGGTAATCTCATATATAATAAGTTCAAATTTGCCACAAACTACATTTGGAAGTTGCATATAATGATCACCCTCTGTTTAATTCTCTGCATAACAAGTACTAGTATTGATGGGTACACAGGCCCAACTCCTGATTTATTTATTCATTCATTTCCCACTCAAAATGTCCTCAAGTTAAACTACCCTTAGGGAGGAAGCAGCCAAGTGTTCTGACAGAAAGTGTAATGTGGTGACAAGCTGCTAGGAAAGGGTAAATGAAAGAAAAAAATTAAAAAGGGAGGGAGCTCTGATAAAAATGGAGCTGGAGAATAAATGGTGGCTGAGATGAAGCAAAATGGAGCAGCACTTGATAGAGAGGAGATGCCACCAGGAACACACAACCCAAGGAACAGAGGAAAAGCTCTTTGAAGAAATAAATCCTATCCCCCAGACTGATTACAGGAGCGTCTCCTCTATTCTTTCTGTGCCACAGGAGAATCCAAACTCTGTGTGTTAACTCGTGTGGGGCCCTGCAGAGCCTTTGATGTGCTGGGAATCTGCAGCACAGCTCACAGTGCCACCACAGCTCTGCTTCCCTCATTCCTCTTCCTCCACTTCTTCCCCTACAAAGCTTCAGCCCTTCCTCACAAAGAGTTTATGGGTGGATTTCTTTGTCCATTTTGTATCCACAACCTGGCATTTAATGCTTTCAGGCCCTGCTTGGGGATAAATATTGGAATGAAAAACCACAATTTTCATACTGAGCAGCTCCAAAGACATCATGTGCATGAAATTCCAGGGTTTTCCCACTGATTTTTAAAGAAGAAAGTGAAAGCCCTCAGTGTCTACAGCCAGGCTGAGGTCTCACAGGAGAGATATTCCCAGGATAACTGTGGCAGGAGGAGGAGGAGCTGGGCTGAGCTCTGTTTGACTGAGGAAAAAGCAAACCCATTTTTTTAAGTGGTAAAATTTTTAAGTTAAAAAAGTTCTATTTCCTGGCATTAGGATGAGCTGTAAAATATGAGACATATTTTGATAATAAGAGGATGAGAGTGTCAGAGGCAGCAACTGAATGCTGAAAGCAACAAAATCAAGAGGAAGAGATCAAATTCAAATGGCTGGACTGAACCCATGGTTAGGATAAACCTGCACTGTTCCCTTGACTCACAGGGGGCTCTGCTGATTTATACTGACTGTGAATCTGGCCATAAATAAAGACTGTTTGCCTTGCAAGAGCATCTGAAATAAGGAAAAGCTGTTTTCCAGTCAAAAGATAATTAAATATTAAACTTGGCAAGAGCTAATTCACTGAGGATTTTTTTGTTTGGTTGATTGGTTTGGTTTATTTCGTGTTGTCTTTGTTTTTTAACTATTTTACTTACAACTGAAGGAAATTTTATATAATTTACAGCACCATCCTGCAGCACTGAGCATCTGGGTGACATCCTGAATGTAGCAATGATTTTTCAAGTCCTTCCTCTTGCTGACCTTCTGGATGTGCTTCCAAGAGAGAGCTGAAGCAATACATGAAGTAGCATTTATATTTATTATCCCAAACTATTCTTAAGCTAATTTGCTACTTCCAAGCTTTGAGGGGAAAAAAAAATTAACTTAAGAATGAAAGATTTTCTCCCCCCAAAGTGTTTTTTTGGTCCTTCTGATATAAAAAGGAGCTGTTTCTGACAATATTGAGGTTATGATATAATTTTGAAAGAATCCACTCTTGCTCATTCTTTAGGCTGCCTTAAGCTGATCCCCTGTTTGTGCTCCATGCAGAGACTGAAAATGGGGAAATGATATTTTGCTTGATGAAGGAACTGTCACAACGAATTTGAGCTGCCAAGCTGAAAAGCTTTTTGGCAGCTTCAGATCTGTCAGTCTTTGCTAGTGGTAGTACTGCAGGTCTGGAGTTCCACCTGGCACTTTGAGTGGCATTTGGAGCACGAGGATTTAGGACCACGAGCTGCAGGGGAGCACTGGGCTGCTGTGATGTGCAGTGAGGCTGGGGCAGGTGCAGATGCAGCATCAGAATGAAAAATCTTTCCTTTTCCTTTTCCTTGGAAAGCCTTTTCCCCAGCCATATTCTGCTTTAGAAACAGAAAAGCACTTGCACTTGAAATCTTCCCTTTGACCATCGTGAATTGTGCAGAATGTTAGAGAATACAAGAAAATGAACAATGAGACCATTGGAGCTAAAGACAAGCAACAAGAATCAATACTGCTTCCAATTCCCTAAAAAATATATTTTAGAAAGAATCAGCTTTCCTTACTCCTCTGGAAAGGAAAATGGCTGGGAACATGGAAAAGGGAAGACAAAAAAGCAAATGAAACACTGATTGCAGTTGTAAAAGTTGGTCTAACCTGAGTGATACAATGCTGAGACTTAGAAAAAATGAAATCTAGAAACACTTTATTTGCTGCCACAATGGACAGAGACACCTTCCACTGTCCCAGGCTGCTCCAAGCCCTGTCCAGCCTGGCCTTGGGCACTTCCAGGGATCCAGGGGCAGCCACAGCTTCTCTGGGCACCCTGACAACTTCTCTGGGCAGCCTCTCTCATCCCTGTTTGTTTCTGACATTTTTCCAATCCCTTTTCAAAGCCCTGCACTCCAGCACTGTCTCAGAGCTGTCTCCTCCTGTCCAGCCCCAGGAAAGGGTCTCGAGCAGCTCTCAGGGCTCCTGCACGTGAGAGCCTAGCGTTAACAACTTTATTTTAACTTTTAATTAACTTCTTTTAATTTAACTTTTAATTCACTTCATTTTCACCTCATACCACACCCAGATCAGGAACAGCCTGGGTGCTCTGCTTAGAAACAGTCACTCCACAAGTGCCACCAAAAGGAAGCAGCCAGTGACAAGAAAAGGCTCTGTTTAATACAGACAGCTTCACCTACCCTGTCTATCGCCCTGAGAGGCATCTTATTCAAAAATAAAAAATAAAAAATATTTACCATCTCTACTCAAACATTGCAGTGAAAGCTGTGTCTGCATGAAACAGTGGTTTTCAGGTCTGTGCTCTGGAAAGACAGACTGTGCTTCATGCAGCTTTTGGCAGGGCAGAAGCACATCAAGCTAACACACCTTTTGCTCTTGCACATCACAGCTGCAACGTGACTCCCTAAACTCTCTCCCTGTGCTTGGCACCTCACTAACAAACTGTGCAGCCCCCCTCTGCTTGGGCAGCTGCAGAGATGGGTTTGCCTCTAATGTGTTTGTTCTGTTGTCTTTTGAGTGGTGAAGGCAGAGTTCAGGATCCTAAATTTTTGGATCACAGCCCCACTTGCCACAAGGCAATTTTTCCACAGCAGAGTTCTAAACTCACAGAAAGCATAAAGGAAATACTGTGGGAAAAGTGCAGCAGGAAAGATGAGAAAACACTTCATTCCTCCAGACACTCACAGAGTAAATATTACATAGAAGAGGATCAATGGTTACCTGGGAGAACCTCAGTGAAGGATTAGCTGGCAGGGGTCTCTCAGGCCCAGCTTGGTGGCCTGGCAGCTGGGGAAGGGGTGGCAGGACTCTCTGGGGTGTTTTTAAAGGTGGCACCTCGTGTGTCTTCACAGGGTTGCTGATGTCAATGATCTGATACGGCAGCGGCCGCCTGGGGCCCTCTCTCTGGGAAAAATCATCCACCAAGGTTATATAGTTCAATAATCCAGCCAAAGTTATACATTTCAACCATCCACCAAAGTTATACATTGCAATCATCCAACCAAAATTATACATTTCAACCAGCCACCAAAGTTATACATTTCAACCATCCACCAAAGTTATACATTGCAATAATCCAACCAAAGTTATACATTGCAATAATCCAGCCAAAGTTATACATTTCAACCATCCACCAAAGTTATACATTTCAATAATCCAACCAAAGTTATGCATTTCAATAATCCAGCCAAAGTTATGCATTTCAATAATCCAACCAAAGTTATACATTTCAACCATCCACCAAAGTTACACATTTCAAGAGCTGGCCCAGAATCACAGGACGGTTTGGTCTGAAGGGATCTGAAGGACCAGCATGTTCCAACCCCCTGCCATGATCAAGGACACCTCCCACCAGGGAGCTGCAAGCCCCATCAAACCTGGCCTATTGCTACTTTGAAATCCATGGCAGTCCCTTGATTTTCTCTCCTAGAGACAAAACTATTTCTTTTCTGCTCTGGACAGCTCCACCTGTATTCAACGTGGAAGCCATAAATGAATTTTGAAGCCTACATCCTCTCCCATTTTACTTAATGTTAGTCCTACATGATATTAAGTTAATGCAATTATTGTATTATAATAAATAATTTAATTGAGATCCAAAATACATGAGACCTGGTTTTGGTCTTCCCCCACTTTAAAAAAAAATATTTAGGGACTCACTTTTTGTATGGCTGTATTTTGTGGCTTCACAATGAGGTTTTTACTAACACATATGGTATGAACATGATTTGGCTCAGATGAACTGGAAGGTCTTGCTGGACCCACAGACCTGCAATACAAACATTTAATTGTTGAACACAAAGTTCTGCTTTGTAACATTTTCTTAAACAGGAGCCTCTTTTCAGAATGGCATTTTGGAAGGACTTTCTGCCTGGTTACAGTAAACAAGGAAGGTAAAAATTGTCTAGCACTCCTGCAAGAATAAAAATAAATATTGATTTTTTAGAAACCAGTAGTCTGTTAAATTAGCTTCTGCAATCTGTGGAAATGCAGCTTTGTAACACCCAGGAGACTATTCTAATGAATCTAACATTTAAACAGTAATGACCTCAAATAGGAAAGTTTCAGCTCACTCAGCTGAGTTTAGATAAAAGGCCATGCAGTGTAATGAAACTGTTTCAGGCAAATGAAAATAAAGGCAATACTTCCATTGCTGCTTAATTTTTCATCCCAAAAGGAAAGAGGGATATATTCAAACCAATACCTGTGTTATTTACTGCCTATCAATGAAATTAAACCAACCCAGGGAAAACACTGCTGATAATGGTGAATATTTTTTGTCAAGGCTGGCTCTTCCTAACACATTCACGATGATGAGAATTGCTGTGTTTACTGCTTCCTTTTCTTAATATCTACTGGAATATAATTAGGGAAAATGGGCATACCTTAATTTCTCTATTGTTGTCTTCTTGCTTGTAAACAACCACCTCATGAAAGTCTTCCTTTTGAGGTACATGATTGATCCAGCAAAGGTAAGGCACAGGATGGTTATCAGCACTCCTATGGTCAAACTCTTATTGTCTGCAAAAAAATCACATGGAGTTAACTTCTTCCTACGGCCTGCTCACTGCCTGGCCAGGGCTTCTTTGCTATCTTCAAAAACCAAAAATCTTTCAGTAGTGAAATCGTGATGGGAAGCTTTGTCATGGAAATAAACATGCTGTCATAATTTCAGTATTGCCACCCACTGCAGCATCTGGCATGCAGAGGAGAGACCCATTTTGGTTTAGAACAGTATTGTTCATATGAAAACAGACATTATTTCCCATTGAGATTTAGTTTATACATGTACTTGGGAGGAGACTGCTTGTCCTGTCATGTCCTCAGACAGAAACCAGAAACATCTCTTTGAGGTCACTAATGTTCCAACACTCTGGGGAAAAACCGGCGTGGAATAATGAAATCCTGTAAAATTAACAATGTGTAGAAATAATTCTTTCTGAGGTTGACCAATTTCCACTCTTTATCCTGGAAAAAAAAAACAACAGGTGGAGCCTGAATTCCCACTGACCTGCCTGTCTGATGGGCCCACTGTCCACGCTGCCACCAAAGCCTGGCTTGTCACAGAAGGGAGGGGCCCAGTCAGCCTCACAGTGACAGTTCTTTTTGTTGTTGCAGACCTGCAAAACAAGACAAATGGCTTAACATAAAAAACATCCGAGAGCAGCCCTGGCTGATAAGGGCTTCTAATCAGACAGTGACACATCAGAGAGGAATAAAACCGGGAGAAGAAAGGAGATGTGCTGATAGCTGCCTGCTGCACACTGAGGTGGCAAAGAGCAACTCGCCACGGAGGAAGAGGGATCCTAAAAACCATTATTTCTTTGGCAGGAAATCATTGGAGTTGCCCCAGCTGACAACATCAATAATATGAGGATAATCAGACACCTCTTAAGTCTCGTTCTCTGTTTGCTTCCAGCAGCAGCACTCTCTGCCTGGTAACTGCAGTTCCTCCTGCCTGCACAGGAGCAGCAGAGCTTTGTCAGCCCCCCCAAGTATTACTGACGGGGTACTGGGGACAGCCAAAGGTGATACAGAGACTTCATCATTTGAAGGCATGAGAAGACACTTTATTATTAGAAATCTACAGTTCTTATAGAAACAATGGTGGACCTAAGACCTTTAGGAATCCTCTCACACTATTGGTGAACTATGAATAGCACACTCTGGAAAACCATATCTATAAACAATGGTTACAGAAAGAGAGATAATAATTGTTTGAATTTTGTCTAAGTTTCTCACAACTTCTACACAGCTTCCCAGGATTTTCCCGGGAGAACCATGTCTCTCTCTGTTCAGAAGATATGTAATTACTACACCCCAAGCTCTCCTCTCCATAAGAGCTTGCACTGGGCCCACCATGGATTTTTCCATGGCTCCAATGTGGTACTTTCGGCGTTCCCCAGATGGAGGAGGAAATGAGAATCTGACTCCATGTTCTTAGATGGCTAATTTAATATTTTATGATCTATATTGTATTAAAGAATACTATACTAAACTATACTAAAAAACAGAGAAAGGATAGAGACAGAAGGCTACAAAGAATGATAAAGAAAACTCGTGACTCCTTCCGGAGTCCCAACACAGCTTGGCCCTGATTGGTCATTAAATCAAAACAATTCACATTAAACCAATCAAAGAACCACCTGTTGGATAAACAATCTCCAAACCACATTCCAAAGCAGCAAAACACAGCAGAAGCAAATGAGATAATTATTGTTTTCATTTTCTCTGAGGCTTCTCAGCTTCCCAGGAGAGAAATCCTGGTGAAGGGATTTTTAAGAAACGGTGACGCTCCACGATGAACCAGTTGCTGGAGTGAGCTGTGAAATGTGCTCAGGTCTGAGGAAACCCTCGGGGAGCTTTGATACCACACCTGCACTGTCTGTAGAGACACAGTGCTCTGTGGTTTTAATGTGAGTGAGGGAACAGCTCCTGAGGCCTGACCAACCCCTGCGGGATCAGAGAGCTGCGAGGGACTGGAGCTCAGCACCGGCACAGCCTGGAGCTGCTGCGCACAGGGCAAGGAGCCAGCAGCTCCAGGGCTTTTCCCCAGGAGGTCCCACAGCCAAACACTCCTTATCTCCTCTTGCTGCTCCTCAGGCACTGCTGTGTGGTGAACACAGAGCTTAAAGCTCTGTGCTGAACTGACAGAATGCATCGAGTCACAGAACTGCTTGCGCTGGAAAAGTCCTCCAAGATCTTCAACCATTCCCCAGAACTGACAAGGTCACCCATGTCTCCAGGTACCACCACATCCACGTGGATTTTAAATCCCTCCAGGCATGGGGACTCCACCTCTGCCCTGAGTAGCCATGTCAGGGCTGGAAAATATTTCCATGAAGAAATTTTTGCAAATATCCACCCTGAGCCTGCCCTGGCCCAGCCTGAGGCCGTTCCTCTGCTCCTGTCCCTGTTCCCTGGAGCACAGCCCGACCCCCTGGCTGTCCCCTCCTGGCAGGAGCTGTTCAGAGCCACAAGGTCCCCCCTGATCCCCCTTTTCTCCAGGCTGAGCCCCTTCCCAGCTCCCTCAGGAGTTCTCAGCCCCTTCCCAGCTCTGTTCCCTTCCCTGGACACACTCCACCCCTCAATGTCTTGTCCTGAGGGACTCCAAACTGACCCCAGGCTATGAAGTCACATTTAGGTGCTCAAATCAATTTGTAAATAAAGATTTTGGGCTTAGGGCTTGTTGTCAATAAGGTCCTTAATTCTGTGCTAACCCCAACCACCACTGATCTGCCACCACCATGGAGAGCCCACAGCACAGATTAATAAAGGAGTTTTCAGTAAGACATAAATCAGTTCACAGGAGTTTGGGTTACTCTGCACATGCAATATTCTGGCCAGGTCAGCTTGGCAGGCTTTCAGAAACACTGTGCTCCCCGTGTCTGCAGAGCACTAAAATATTCAGAGAGTTCAGACTGGCTGTGGTCATGTAAAATTAAAAAAAAAAATTTACATTTCAAAGACAGCAAGATAATTAAAAATATACTTTGTTAAGCATTATTTTTTAAATTAAAGCACTGCAGGAGTTCCCATTTACAATTCCACGAGGTCAGTTTTGCCACTGAGGAGTCACCAGAGGTTCTTGTTTGTACAGACAGAAAAAATGCCAGTCCAAGCCTCTGCTCATTCCATCCTCAATGATAAGAGGCAGCACCATCAACACTGCTCAGTTTTGAAAATTCAGGGTGATAAAATAAGTTAAAGCAAATTAAAATCCTTCCTCAGAGAGGACAGTGAATTTCTATGGCTCTTCCAATGGGGCTGCCACAGCTTTTCAGAGAAACAAACAGCTCATCAGCACAGCAAGGTTAATAGGGCAAAGCTGACATAATTAACATTACCATAATATAAACTGGGTTGCAAACCACTGATATTATTAAATGAAATCATCATATTTTTAATTCTGTGCCACTTTCATGCCACAAAACTCATCAATATGGTTTTACTTTTTAAAAATGTTTTTTGGAAATGCTGTTTCATTTGCCTCTCAATCCAAATGCTTCCAATGCTCAATTCAAACACTTTAACTTCTTTGTATCTGTGGAGAGACTGTATTTTTCATTTTTAATGGGAATTCTTCATGATGGAGGGTCAGACTTCAAATTGCTTTGAGGATTACAAGATTCCTTTGTATCTCAGGCTGTCAATTAAGAACAAGATAATTACTGCCTGATAAACATTTCTTTGTCAAATAAAAACAATTTCATACAAGGCACAGTGGAAATGGAAATACTTAATAAAAATGTATTGCAGCGACTCTGACTGATCTATTGCAGGCAATTATAGATCCCAAAGCCATTCCAGAAAGTGATTTCTTGTCCAGTGGTTATTGAGGGATTGTAAAAATATGTTTTCCTAGGATGCTTACCCCCCGTCCATGGCACTTGGTGGCACATTTATGGACACCAAAAACACTGGTGTTCTGGCACCGGCGGTTCAGGCAAATCTGTAAAATAAAAAGAAGGATTTTGAGCAGGGACAGAGCTGCTGGGGCTCCCAGGGCATCATATCCCTTCTTTCAGCAGCTAAATATCATTATATATATCATTATATGGACACAAAGGAGACCAGGATTGGGTGTCTTCTTCTTATTTCCCTCAGCCTCTTTTAAATGTTTGAAATCCAAATCTGAGCAGGTTGAATTCTTCTCTCCTGGCCAGCCCTGGTGCCATACACAGACTTCATAGTGTGAGCTTGTGCAAGCAGACCCTCACAGATCCACTCAAGTGGAACTAGTGGGGACACCCTGGGGTTTGGGAGGTTTTTAAGCCAATTTAAAAATCAGTAATTTGCTTTTTTTTTTTTTTTTTTTTTTTTTAGGACTAGGAGTGCACTGAGGATTCCTTCAGGTTCCTGCTCTGTCTTCACCACAGCAGATGATTCCTCAAGGAAAGCTTTGGATCCTCATGGTGTAAATTATCAGAGTTTTGTTAATATGAATAGTGAAATATTTTTCATTCCACCACAGAATGTGCACCCAGGGTAGGTGAATATTTAAGTGAGGTCACTGATTTTTATGGGCTTATCATTGTTTTCCAGGAAAACCAAGATCTTTCTAAGTTTTTCCACATTAAACAATTTTGTTTTGGTGTCAAATATAAACCAACCCTATTTAACATTTAATATTTATAGGGAACGGAAGTAAACAAATAGCATATGCACAGGAATAAAATTCAATTTTTTTTTTTTTTTTTTGCTTTCCAGTCATTGCAGATAAAATTTACTCTGCCAATGGAGCTGAAAATTGAGGTTAAGCAAGATTAGTGCTGAGCAATAATAACATCAAACAACCACACAACTGATGAGCACGTCAGTAATGAGAAGTTACCCTACTCCAAACTGAAAAAAAAGAAGAAATTAGGACTGGAGTAACTGTTCCTATGCTGTGTTGACAACAAAAAAGGTCAAAAAGCCCCACACTGCACATTTTGCTCGTGTTTAACTGCAGTGCAGTTCAGTAGTACTAAAAGTCAGTCACAATAATTAGCATTAAGCTGGGAATGGTGTTGAAGGAGGCGACAGGGATGCTTAATCAGGGCACTTATCCCCTGGGGAGAAGGAAAAATGGAAAGGAAATTAGAGTGAATTGGCATCAACATGCAGGCATGGAGAGAATATGGTCTGATTACTGCACTATTCACAATTCAAATATTCACAGTGCAGCAGCTCCCAGAATTCTGATCACATTAAAATGGCTGCGTTTCAAATTGTGCATCTCCAGTTGAGAAAACCCAAGAATGTTTAAATTCATATTCTTAATCCATAATACAAATGCACTAATGTCCTCAAAGTAAAACATACAATTTCAGAAGTATTAGCCTGTGTATTCTATAGTGTGGATGTGTATGATTAGATAGATTAGAAAGATTAAATACTCATTAGTAAAACATAATGGGGTGCTTTCTCAGCGCTGAGTTGCCTTTGAAAAGACTTTTTAGAACAGATTGACTTAGAAATGTTGTAAGGGTTGTTTTCCTGTAGCAGAGCTGTGGTTTCACTGGGGATGGATTTCAAACCTGTTCCCAGCACAGTGAGATAATCCAACGTAATTCAAAAGCTTTCAGAAATTCAGAGGCTTACTTCAATTTACCACAAATTATCAAAGCACTTGTTTTTCCTCCTTTTTGCAAGCAATCCACTGAGGGTATGGAAACCTCCTTCATTTCAATAGCTCTTGGACTGCTTTCCATTCCTCCTCCCCCTGTAAACTCATGGCTGCCTCCCATCAATCTCAGTTGCTTCCCTCACAAAGAAAAACTTAGAATGAGTTTTTTCACAGCCATGTGAAATCTGGGCTGCATTTGCAGCGGGTAATTCACGAAGTTTGCAAAACACAAACACTAAAATCAGTTTTGGTGGCTGAGCATCAATGGGTTTATAGCTTTCTAAGAGTGCATACAGAGATAGGTTTTCCTGCATGAAAAAAAGAAGTGGGGAGTCATAATCAGAAGATAAAATACATTTTGAAACCTAAAGTGAAGTTAATGACAATTTTGCAATGCCAGAGATGCTGGGAAAGGGATTACATTGAACTCAGGAATTCATTAATAAGCCTGTAATGTATTTTGCTGTACTTATTTTGCAGAAAACCTCAAGCCTCCATGGGCAGATACTTGAGACTATCTTCAAAAAATCAGTCATAAACTTAAGCAATTTGCATTGCACAGAATCCCAGGATGGTTTGTGTTGGAAGGGACTTTAAAGCTCATTTATTTCCAACCCCCTGCCATGGCCAGGGACACCTTCCACCAGATCAGGTTGCTCAAATTTGCATCTGAAAATCCCTAACCCAGAACAGTGGCCAGAAGGGAGCAAAATTTGTTTCAGTCTGAGCATGAGAAACAATTATTTTGAAGGGAAAAAAAAAATTCCAAACCCAAAAGAAGTCCAAAACACTTGGCAGAATGACGGTAGTGATATTCCCCTTGTCTGGGAGCATTCCAGAATCTTACTTTTCCATCTTCACACTTGGTTCCTGCCAGCACCAGCCCAGGGTCAGGCATATCATCCCCCAAATACACGTGGGTGCCACGGCACAGGATCTTGCCACCCTCCTGGAGTGGGATGTTGGTTTCTATGGAAACTGCATTGGTACCAATGACGGGGCGGTTTGCTCCTCCTTGACACTGGATTTTTCCACACTTCGCATCCCTGATGGAAATAAACACAGCACAAGCAAGGATGAGGTAAATAATTTGAAATGTTCCAAGCCCTCTGCCAGCACCTGTTGCTGTGTTTGCAGGGAGAGGCCCTACCTGGGTTCACATTTGGCAAAGGAGCTCTTGGAGTCTTTCCCGCAGTTGCCGTAAGGGTCTCCGGCAGAATTGACTCTCTCAAAGCAGATCCCAGGAGCGGGTTTTGCACCTGAAACAAAACCTAATCAGAACTCTCATCTCATACAAGGTGTTTTTAATAATTTCCTTTGAGCTCTGCTGGTGCTTTAGGGGAAAGGGGGGATGTGAGCTGAATGTTGATGAGGCAACAAAACAGCGGCGCTGGACCCGCATGCTAATGGCAGAGTTTGGATGGGTGGGATTGCCAGGGCTTGTCTCTGAGCAACAGGCAATGCAGAACTCCTCCTCTTCCAGGATTTCTCGAGCTGATAGCTCTCTTGCCAATCCTCCTAGGACACAAAAACTTCCTAGTAAATACCAGACAAAGGCCAGCTGGAAAGTTGACTCTCTTCTTTTGCAGGAGTCCATGTTCTAGTGAGACCCCAAAGAAAATTCTTTTCAAGAAAGGCCTGTTTGACTGCAATTGAGAGCAAGACAACAGAGAAAATCCAGTTGTAAACTGGGTGTAAAGGTGCGAGGACCTGGCATGGCAAAGGGAAATGTGCTGCTATTAACTCAGGCTGAAGGACTGGGGAGAGAAAAGGAGCCCATCCCAGCTTAACCCTCAGGACATCCACTCCTGAGAGGAAAGACTGACATGGAAGAAGGGGCATTTCTGCCACGGTGGTAGAAGAGGGAATCTGGGAGTTCAGGCAGCACTTGGCTCTCATCTACTGTGATCTTTTCTGATAGAGACATATCCTAATGGCAAAGGAACTTCCTGGTGGGAGTAGGGTTGGAAAAGCTTGTGCAGGCAGATTATTCATCCCTGCACTTCAGAAGTTCAAGGGTACTATTAGAACATCTCTTCTAATGTTTTATACACACAATCTCCTGCTCATTTCCCTCCAGATTAGAACCAATTACAGAATATCTTCTAGGGGAAGATGCATCTGTTCATCTGGAATGTTGAAGAGGTGAAGGATCTGCTTCCCTGGTTTGACTGCTGCAACAATTCATCAGTCAGTGTACTGGAATTTAATCCCTTTGTTCTACAGAGAAGTGTGGCTTTCATTTCCAGCCAATAATTGCTGCTTCTTGCAAGATTAAGAGGCCCTTTGTTAGGGCTCTTTACTACTCTGTATTTTCTTTCCATGAAAATAATTAACAGCACCATCAAGTCACCACCAACATTTGAACTGCTCCAACAGGGGGACTGGCTCTGAGCAGCAGAGGAGCTGAGGAGAAACTCTGGCTAAAACTGTGATCAGAGACCTGCTACCTGCACTTCTGTGCTTTTGACAGATCAGCCAAACCAAAGCAAAAAGAACTTGGCAGTAAGTGATGTGATAGCCCAAAGGCTGAGAATATCCCATTTCTACAGTGCTCCTGATCTTTACCAGACACAGAATATTTCAACTAATGCTACATTTTGTCAAATGTTTTGAGTCACTTCCAAGTGTGTTTGCCTCTAACTGTGGGTAAAACATTGCATTTATTTAAGCCAGACTGAAGATTTCATTTGAAAGCCTTCAAAGAGGAAATTGTTCTTTTTTTCTTTTCTTAAAAAAAAAAAGGGGGGGGTCGGGTCAGATTCCTGGAGAAGAAAATACAAATATGACTGTAACACTTCCAGCCAGTGTGGATCTTTTCACTAAAAACTCAGAGATTAAAACTTCAATTAATTATCTGCATTTTATAGTCAGAAGCTTGACTAATACTATATACTGCTGAACAGCAATCTAATGCTATTAAGGACAAAATATTAAACTTGGAGAGGCTTAAGATGGCACCCTCTTTTCCTTCTAACATTTTTACATGCTGAAACTGGAAAATTCAGAAAGAAAGGCACAGAAGGAACAGAATATGAGCTGATGGTTCCCTGGAGAGAAGGACAAGAGCCTGAAATTCTTTGGAAGATTACGATCAAGCTTGCTGAGTTCAGAATATTTTTTCAAATCTGGAACTGCTAAAAGTGACTTACACAGGATTCTTTCAATTCTTTGTCATTAAAGTTCAAGCAATAATAATAATAAAAAAAAAAAATCAACAAAAGCATCCAGACAAGGCGCTGTGCAGAAAAAGCAAAAGTTAAATTTCCATTTTCAGCATGTGGATCCCTCCTCATCTTTCCAGGGTGGGCACACTCAGTGTTCAGCCTGAGACAAACATTACCATGTGCATAGTCTATAGCAGCTTTGGAAGGGCTGGGCAGGGAAGAAACATTCTTGGAGCAAGAGGCCAAGGAAAGCTGCTTTTTCCAAACCCGTTTTTCCCAACACTGCTTTTTCTCTCACATGTGTAAGGACCAGCTTGTGCAGCCCAGGTTGTGTGCAACTGCTCTGGGTCTTGTTTTTGGCCAGGAGCCTCAGCCCAGCTCAGCTGCTGCCATGGAATTGCAGTGGCTGGATGCTCCCTGGAGCTGTGGCAGCAGCAGCCCAGAGCCCAGGCACGCTGTCCCCTCAGCGATGTCCCCTCCCAAAGCTGCCACAAGCCAAATGAGTGCTCATGTCCCGTGCTCTGACTGCAAAGGATGTAACAAAGGCTTATTCTAAAAATGGTTTTCAAAAGGCAATGCACTCACTGAACAGAGGGAGAGTTTAAGGTGCTCCTCTTTCACCTGGTGGAAGTTGTTTTTTTTTTGGTGTGGCTGATTTTTTTCCTGAATTCAGAAGCCAAGCATTGCAGAGATGATGGAAAGCAGCCCCCAGGAAGGAAAACACATCTGCAGGGCTCAGACACTGAGCTTTAACTCCAGCTAATAACACTTGACAAGAAAAAGGATCTCATGGAGCACAAAAAAAACACTCCCCTGCCAGGCTGGGAGCAGTCTGTGCGTGGAAACACCTGGTACCCAATGATGATCTGCAGCCTGGAAACCAAAATCCAGCTTCAATTTCTGCCTTTGGTTTCCAACCAAGACACGCCGTTGCTTGGGATTCAGATGGCTGTTCCCTCTCCCCACTGGCTTCTCACAATATTTGCACTTTTTTATGGATGAAAACATATCAGAGTGTAAGATGCTGAACAGATGGAGCTACCAAGTTAAAAGGAGGTTTTCAGAGGATGCTTAAGGAAGAGAATTGTAATGTTGTGTTTCTGGAGGAAACCCATTTATCACGACTGCACCACATAAACTGAAGCAGAAAGTTCCTGTCTTCCTCTATTTTCTACCTCTGCAGGCAGAGGCAAAGTGATTTGGGAAGGATTTCTGGTGGTTATTAAGTGGTTTGAGCTGGATGAGCAGAGTTTATTTCACTTTGCTATTGGTAATTACAGTATCATGACCCTGTAATTAAGGTCCTGTCAGCATTTCCATGCCAAGCCTCATTCAAGGGGTTAAATCAGCCCTTGGAAGCTGCAGAAGGTCAAAGCTCACCCCTGTAGCTGGCAGCCTGGAGACTGTTGGGTTTTTTCTCCAAAGTGTATATTGATGAGCCCACTTCTTTCCCTATGTAGTTGCAAAAAAAAAATAAAATAATAAAAAAGAGAAGTTGCAGAAATGCTGTGTCATTTCAGACCTGCTGCTGTAGAAAAACACCAACACAGTCTCGAAAGGAATGAGGGAAATTTCTGACCATGGTGCTGATTCCATGAACACAAGAAACATCCTCTATCAGGCTGACAGCAGAAAAGGAAGGTATTTCAGTTCAGCTCCCAGCTGTCTGTGGGTGGGGAGAGGGGAAAAAAACAACCTGTGAGTAACAGGCTGGAGTTCTGTGGCTCAGGCTGTGCCAGCCAGCACCACGAATAACTGTGCAAATAAATATAAGCATAAAAACCACAGTTCTCTGTCGTGTGATCTGGGTTTCAGCCCATTAAATCTGTTTTTGCTGCAAAGCAAAAGTTCCACGAGCTGCTCTTGGCCTCTCACCTCATCCTGGTGATCCCTGTTCTGTCTGGGCAAGAGCAAGATGGGGTTGAGCATTTTTTTGCATTCAAGGAGGATGATGTCACCACCTCTGAGAATATTATTTAATGTCTTTCCCATCTCCAGAAAAAAAAAAGGCCTGGCCATAAATGTGTGATGGTCAAAATAGTTTGATTTCACTGAATTCAGAAAATTGCAGTGCTTGGACAATTAGCAGGTTTTCAAAAGCAAGTCAGCAACGGTTTGGTCAGATATCTGAGGTGGGCAGCCCATTTATTTTGTGTCTGTAGGGTTCTACCTGGCAAAACCTGCAAAGTTCTCACAAAGTAACAAATATTGACATCTAAATTAAGAATGTTCCTGCCTAAACAAACGGCCATGTCCATGCAACACATTTAAATGTGTTCTAATTATTAAATCAATGCCTGCCATTGGCTCCCCAAAATCATTGCTTTTTTCCCACTTGGGGAAATACAGGAAAACAAACTGACAAACTTCCCAAAAGAATCATTTTCTTGTCAATGTAGAAAAAGCCATGAGTTTAAAGCTGGGAATCTTCTGTTCCTTGGTCATCAATGATTTCTCTGTCTTGAGCAGCTCTGTGTGTCTGTTTCTCCTGGAAAATGCCACCACACAAAGCATCCCCACTGATGTCACTGCTATCAATAGGTCAGATCAGTGCAATCTGATAATTGAATATGGGCCAAAAAAAGGTCACCAGCAGTTCCTGCTCCCCAAAGATAAAAATGACATGAATTATGGAGAGAGAGAGAGAGAATGGAGAGCTCTGGGTGTTCTGGAAGCAGACTGGAATCAGCCTGGGCTCTGAGAGGAATTCATGGCTATTTTCAGAGATTGTCCCCAGGAGCTCCTCCCTTCTCCTTCCCACCAAGCTTTCCACACAGATAAGAAAGAGCAAAAAAAAAAAATTTCCTCTATTTTATCTGAACCACTGTGTTGAGGGAAACAAAAACAACCCCAAGGAAATGCAAGTGCTTTTCTGGAAACAGGTTCCTACTGCTCAGCCTAATGTAAACAAGCTCTGACAGTGTTCATCATTTTCCTTTAAATAGATCTAAAAACATGAAGATTGACATTTATCATTGGGCTTCTGGACATCTGTAACCTGATGAATAAAGAAAGATGTACAAGGGAAGACATTAATAAGGAATTCAATATACCGAATATTATTTTAGGAAAAGTTATTGTATTTTGTTCTGCATGGATTCCTTCTACTGGGAAGAAGAAAATAAGGAGAGAATGAAAATGAATTGTAATATGATTTTTCTTTAGAGGGGAGAATTTTTTTTTAAAACCACAAAACTACTTCACTCCAACACAGGCAGTTGTTAAAAACAGTTCTAATCAGACACAACAACCTGGTAAAAGGCTCCAATGTATATTTTTGATACAAAGTCCAGAGACAACATCTTAGAATGTCAAATCTCTCTTTGTGCTGCAGGCAAGGCTGGAAAGACATGCAGTTTTTTAATCTGTGCCATGATATTTTTCTAACTGCATGAGCCACCCGCCTCTCTTCTCATTCCACCCCGAATCTGCCAGCTCACACTTCAGCCAGGTGTGTGACAGAGCAGTGGATATTCACACCCCTAGTCTTTAAATCCAGAATACAGGCATTATTTGAGGTGTCAAAGGCCAGCTAGACAGGGCTTGGAGCAACCTGGTCTAGTGCAAGGTGTCCCTGCTCATGGCAGGGGGTGGAATGAAATGATCACTAATGCTCCATCCAGCCCAAACCCCTCTGGAATTCTGGGCTTATTTTTAATTTATTCTTCCAAAAACGTGGCAAGAATTAAGACTTTCAGTTCAGGTTTGGTCATGTCCCATCCTCCCTATTTAAAATCCTTCTCCTGGGGCCTTCCCAAGACAAAACCAAAGGGTATTCCAGCCAAAATCTGCTTGAGCTTTGTTCTTAACACAACATCTGTCACATAAGCAGACTCCCACAACCTGGAGCCTCCGTGCCTGTATCAAACAGCCCCAAGAAGGAAGGCAGGAGAGAATCAGGGGATCCCAGGGCTGTGGTGGAATTGCTGTGTTAGGAAGCAGACCTGGCAAGGAGCTGCAGCAATGCAGCTCCCTGACCTTTAGAGGAATTTTTCTCAGCTGCTGAAACCATGAACAGCCTGACCAAGTAACTTTCCACAGCACGGGAAACTGGTTCAGGAGGAGATTTTTGCTTTCTACAAGAGAAAATGTCTCTGTATCCAGGGATTAGAAGTCCCAGTCTGACTAAGGCTGGAGGCTATAATTGTCCATGGCTCTGTGAGCTCATATCAGCTCTAGGACACGCGTGGGATTCGGGGGAGTGGAGCACAGGCACGGTTTGTTCCACGTGAGGAGTTCAGTTCTGAGCTGGAGCTCCTCCTGAACGTGCTCTTATACCCACGTGGCCAAGATGACCTGCTGTCTGTGCCACTGGGGCTGCTTCCTGAGATGCTTTAATGCTCTTTTAAAGAGAGATTGCAAAAAAGTCCATGTTCTCTGGGAAGGAAACAGATAAATTCTTCAGTGGTGTTCTGGGGAGGGTTTTGACCAAGGGAAACATCCGTGTGCCATTGTATTGATACAGAGGTTTTGGAGCAGAGTTAGAGATGCTGAATTGAAAGAAGCTGGAAATATTAGTTTCAAAGAAATAATTACACCTATCTCTAAGTAAAGCTTCTCCTTAGGAGAGGTAAATGTTTTTCAAATTTGAGATAGAAGGTCAGAGATGCTGAAGGAGACATGATTTGGATTCATACAAAAATGCCGAGTTAATTCTTGCATTTCAGTGGAAGGTTCACAGGGCTTTATAGAAAGGTGAACAGCTTTCCTGGCATAGAACATCTCAAGAACTCATGTTACCAGATTTCTGCAAAAAGGGAGCAAATTCCCATGGGAAAATAAACCCCTTTCTGCTTCAGTGCACACCCTGCTGAAAGCACTGTCAGGAGGCAGTTTCCAGGTGACACCAGTTAATAAACACACACAATGATCCAGGAGTCTTATGTCAGTGTCAAAAGCTGAGCCCTTCCTGGGGATGGAGCAGACACATCTGTTTTGCAGATGAGCTGTTTAGAGCACAGGAGGAAGCTCACGCAGCAGCCTGAAAAGGGCTGTGATTTCAACCTGCCAGGAGCATTCAGCACTTTGTGGGGTGACATCAGGCCATATCAAAGCCAGGAGGAAATGATTTGTCTAAGTTCACCTGTCCATTTGCAGCACGAGCCTCGTTACCTCCTGCTGTGAGAAATGAACACGACAGCAAATCAAGGCTGGAATGAATCACCCAGAGATTCCCTCATTATTCAAATGGCTACAGATTGGTGCTGCACCCTCCAGATCTTTATTCCCTCCACAAGCCTCTGTCAGACCTGTGTCCCTGTGCTGGTGATGCCTTGTGCAGGCTGCCCTAAAACAGAGGCTGGGCAGAGTTACAGAATAAAGCAGGGATTTATTCAAGGATCTCCTCCATGGATCCACCTTGGGCAGCACAAGAGCCCAGCCAGGGCTGCACCCAAGATGAACCCAAATGGTCCCAAAATGCACGAGCGCTCCCGGGGTCTCTCCCTTGGCTCAGTTCTGCTCCATTTGCACCTTGCAGTTCACTGTCCCGTTCCAGCTTTAGCCCAGGCACTCCCACCCTGCTTGTTTTTCTCTCTCCAGCCCACGCTGTTTGTGCTCCTGGGCTGAGCTTTGGATCATTTGTCCTTGGTGCCCAGCTGGGGCAGGAATCGTTTTGTGTCCCTGCTCTGTGCAGAGCTCACCATCCCTCATATGAAGCCCAGCCCCACACACTGAAGCAGCACAGAATGTGAAAAATAGAAAAGCTGAACCTGAGGCATCTCTGGCGCTCACCTGGGCCCCAGAGGGTGATGCACTGCTGCTCGTGGGTCTGGCAGATGCCGTTGTAGCAGTAGCCATCCACCCCGTGGCACGCGTGCCCGTCGTGCAGGTAAACGTTGGCCGGGCACTGCGGGCTGGCCCCCGTGCAGAACTCGGGCAGATCACAGGAATTGCTCGACTCTCTGCAGGAAATCCCCGCTGGCTTGAGCTGCAAAACAAACAGAACTCCAGCGGCCGTGCCTGGGTCAGCCCTGCAGCACAGGAGCAGATTTCCCCCCGGCCCGGCCCCAGCTGGCTGCAGAGGACAGGGCAGGGATTGCAGAGCTCTGAGTGCACGGGTTTGAGCCGTGCTGGGAGGCTTTGGCAGAAAGGAGGCTTGGATGAAGCTGCACACATGGCTCAAGACAGAAGGCAACCCCAGCCCTGATGTTTGCAGGTGGTTCCTTCATGGTGTCTGAACACAAGAACTCTGGAAAGGAGGATCTGGAGCACTGGGCAAAAGGCAGGTCAGAGACCTCTCCATCCAGCTGATCACAGAACACCACGCACCACGCTGTGTCAGGGCTCAGGAAGCCACCAGCACACTTGGCTGTGGATTCAGATGCTCAACAATTCCCAGCTTGGAAGGTTCAATTCAATGCTCGTGAATAGATCTTGAATGTTCATAAATCTATGGAGTTACATCTCCTCATGGAAATGATGTGATGGGCATCAAGATTTCCTCAAACTTAGTCACAAGATTGGTCCATGTAACTGGTTGTCCTGTAACAATTTCCATGGAAAATGGTTTTTTTTTTTTTGGAACATGCCAGTCTGAACATTCTCATCTGGGCGTGCTCTGGGAGCAGCACTGAATTTTAATCAAATTGCCTTTGGTAAAAAGCAAAGGACATGAAGATAGATTGATTTTGCTAAAAAGCAATTCCTGTCTGTGGGGGTTCCTTGCTGCTCCAAGCTCATGGGTTGCCACAGACAACCTGCTGGATGCTTTATTAGCCCACAGGCAAGGGATGATCTCAGAATTCAAGTAGGTAAATGCCTGTGGTAAGTTGGCTTTTATAGAGTGTTAGGAGATCACAACAGTTGATCATCTGCTATTAAAAATACATATGCTGTTGATAGAATTAATAATTTAAGAGCCTTCCCCCCCCCAAAAAAGAGGGTTAAGCATTTAATGACTGCCTGCTGTGTAAGAATAAGAAAAATTAAAGCACACAAAAGTTTATGAAAAAGGAGTTTTGCATGAGCAACTGAAGGGGCCACAAAAAGCACCAGGACAATTAAAAAAGTCTGCTGATCTGCTCCTTCAATAATTTATATTTTGGGAATTTTTTAATTGCTCACATGACACGCAAGTGTCTTAATGCTTATCAATACCAATTTACTTCTCCTCCATCGTTGCTTACTGCCCTGAAGCAGGGAAAAATGCAGAATTCTGCCCTCCCCACCCCAAACAGAGACATGTCCCGTGGTTCACCTGGCAGTCCTCGCAGCAGAGCCCATGTGCACACACTGCTCCTGGGTTCAAGGCACAGGTGGTTGCGTTGCAGCACCGGTTTGTACATTCCTGCATGGATTCGGAGGGTAAATTTAGAGCAGACAACGTGCAGTCACAATGAGCTGTAAATCAAGAGGCTGCCTATAGCTCTGCCAAGAAAAGCTGGGCATGAAATCATGAATTATACATGAAATTCGACAACCTGATCCAAACAGCCTTGTCTGCCCTCAGATTCAACAAGCCCAACAAGTGTAGTAAAGCCAGAGGAGCTGCTGAGGAGGGCTGGTTTATTCCAGCTATGGATCCAATCCCAAATATCACAAACAACTCAAGTGTGCTGACACCAACCCTGATAGAGCACTGGGGTGTTTCATTTCCACAGGAATCAGTGGAATGATTCCACTGCCTCCAGAGAGGATCCAGGAGCTGCTGCAGTTGCTGAGCATCACGACCACAGCTCTATTTTGTGATAGCTGCTGGCCAGGCTCCTGTTTGGATGGAGGCTGGGGCTGCCACAGAGGAAGACAACGACACGATTCCATGTAATCCCTTATCAGAACACACCAGTAATAGAGCTGTGAGATATGGAATGGGCATGAATTGCAGCCTCGCTCACTGATACATCCCAATTTCACACTTGTGGATTAGATGGTGCCGTGTGTGGGCTCCTGCAAACTTTATTGTCAGTAGAACGAGCTCGTAAGGAGCCTCAGAAAAGAATGGATTTGTTTTTCCAAGATAATGCCCACAAGCTGCAAGTTACACCAGCTGAGCTGGAATCTCATCTCTCTCACAGAAATAGAAGCAGATAAAATTGCTCTTCAGCTGTGTTAAGTCTGTTTGACTTAGCAAGGGATCACTGACAATACAGGGAACACAGGAGGAATGAGTGGGTTAGAGTGATGTTCACAGCCTCTTGTTACTTCCCTGGCTTCTGAAAGCTTCCCAACTGGAAAGCAGGGCTAGCACTGACTCACCAGCACAAACCAGAAAGATTCTCAGCATTTCACTGTTATTTAGGTATTATCTCCCTGGATGTACAAAGCCAACTGTGCTCTGAAGCACAGGAACAACTTCCTGCTCCTATTTCTGATCACCGGAAAGCAGCAGGATACAGAAATATCCCTGTGCAGCTGCTGCATGGCAGGAGTGACATTCCTCTGCACAGAGGCACGATTTATAAATTCACCTCAGAAACAATCTGAGATAAGCAGGGTGGAGTGTCAGTCCCATTAAGGTCATTTTCAAACAGTCAGCTGCAATACCCCATCCTCTGGCCCCACAGCAGCATTCCACAGGCAGACTGGGATAAAGACACAGCTCTTGGAGTGGTGTTTCAGCAGCCTCTGAAATTTCCAATTGCTGCCTCACTTATTGCTCGTTGTAGGGAATGAGCTTGGTAAATAGTTTTTGTGCCTGGGCTCTCAAGCTGTCAGGAATGATTTTAACATAAACAAGCAAAAAAACAAGCAAGGCTCACCAGGCTTTGGGAGGATGGAGGCTGCCACCTGAAAGTACTGCTGTGCTGGAGTTTGTGGTTGTTATTATTATTATTTGCTGTTATTGATAACAACAGCAATGACGGGAGGAGGTTTCTCAGTGTGGTTCTCCCGGCTCTTCAGAGGAAGCAGAGCAGCCCAACCCCAGAGCAATTCCAGCATCACCTAGGTGATGTCAGGCTCTGTCTGTGGACAGGACACCTGGTTTTCCCCCTCTCTTTTCTAAGAACACAGGACAGACCCCACTGGGTCAGCCCATAACCCCTCTGTCCTTGTGTCCCCCTGAGAGCAGCCAGCAGAAGATGTTTAAGGACATTGACACCTTCCCATTCTCCTCCCTTTCCCTTGGCTTTCCCTTTGCTCCACAGGCATTTTTAGCACCTGTAAGAGTCAGAGTAAAGGAACTCACAGGCAACCAACACAGTCAGGGGAGCAGCTCCTTCTGCTTGTTTGGAACCTGCCATTTTCTAACTTCATCCGCTCATTTCTCATGGGGGACAATCTCTCCTCCCTCACCTTTTCCATTCCCCTCATGATTTTATCAGCTTATGCTGCATTTCCCTTCATTTTCTTCTTTTCCAGCCAGAGCCCTTTGGAAACTCTGAACCACCTTATTGCTTTTCTCTCAATCTTTTTTCACTCTGCTTTATCCTCCCTGGGATCAGGGAGGGGTAGGGAAAACCTGCACAAGCAGTTTCAGGCACAGCAGATTTATAGAGGTGTGCTGGTGCTTTGTTTTGTTTTCCTATTTCTCCCCGAGTACTTTCTAACAGCCTATTTACCTTTTAGACCACTCCTGAGCACTGGGCTGACATTTTCACGAGACTATTTATTGCAATATGAAGTCTTGTTCCTCCATGGTCAGAGTCAGCTCAGAGTCCATCATCTTCTCTGTGTTTTTGGAATGTGCATCACTCCTCAGTGAGTCCCATTTCTCATCTTAATGCCTGTTCCAGCAGCCTCAGAAGGTTTCTCTGCAGTCCTTCACAGCCAGTTTTCATCTCTAGCAGCCTAACTAATATCATCAGCAAATTAAAGACTATTCCTCTTCCCAGGCTCTTCATGAAAATGCTGAGCTGTGTAATCCCAGGACACATCTTATGGATACAGCACAGCAGATCTCCTGCCACTGCATGAAATGGGTGATTTACATCTGGTTGGATTTCTCATCTTTTAACCCAATTTTTGCCCATGCAGTTCTCTCTCCTTTACAGCTGCTCAATCTCCCAGAGCAGCTTTGGGGGAAGGTTTGGTCCAAAGCCTCTCTGAACCCCTCACAGGCTGCAGTGACAGCCCTGTCCCTTCCCATCCACTTGCTGAGCCCTTCAGAGCACTGTGATGGATTTGTAAGACAAGATTTTGTGAGACAAGATTTTGCAAGACAAGAGTTCCTGGCACAAAAGCTGTGTTGACTCGTCCCTGGCATGTCACAGCTGTTTGGGCACTCACTCCTAATTACATTTGGAAGTCATTTGTCTGACTCCTGAGTTAGCAACTTGTAGTTTTCTGTTCCTCCTTGCAGCTGGTTATAAAAGACACATTTTCATCTTTCAGGGACTGAGGATTTTTACTTCTCTTCATTCTTTTATCTTTCTATCTATAATTTACATTAACCCTCCTTCCACAGACACTGCAGCACATCAGGCATTTTTGGTCATATAGACTAAAATTGTCAGCATCATAAAATCATAGAATGGTTTGGGTTTGAAGAGACCAAAAATCATCCAGTTCCACCCCAGCCATGGGCAGGGACACCTTCCACTGTCCCAGGCTGCTCCAAGCCCCAATGTCCAACCTGGCCTTGGGCACTGCCAGGGATCCAGGGGCAGCCCCAGCTGCTCTGGGCACCCTGTGCCACTCCCTACCCTCACAGAAGAATTTAATCCTAATATCACTCATTCTTGGGACACTGCAACACCATGGACAGAACTCAGCTGGTACAAGAGCAGTGAATTAGGAACTAAACTAATCACACAGAACCACACAGTGGTTTTCTGGAACCACTCAGGTTAGAGCAGTAAATCCCAAATAAGTTTCATTGCACCCAAGCTGCATTTTTTCCCCAATACAACTAAAAAGGCAAAAAAGACAGAAAGAAGAGGCAAATCAAGCCAGTGCTTGCTGACATTAAATGGCTCTGACTTGAAAAGGTATCACTAACGTTCAGAAATGAAAACAAGAAAGATAACAGGGTTACAAAGACATTTGCAAGCTGCTTGCACTCTACTGACTTTAAACAAGGAGATAAGGCTGCTTCCTCCAACCCTGTTACCCTCAAGAGTGAGTGAACTGTCAGGAAATCCTCACGGCTCGGACAAGCCCAACACACTCCATAGGCAGGATGCAGCAATTTCTTGCTGCTTTAGCTGCCCCCATCTCTTTTGTCTGTAGGTCCCTATTTATCACAGGAAACAAATCCCTGATCTGCTGCTGCCTTTCATTCACAGAATCAGAGAGCAGTTCAACAAAGCCAATGAGGATGGGATGTAAAAGGGATAAGGATGCCAGCTCAGATATTATTTGACCCCCAGGTTTTGCCGATCTCCCGCTGATCTGAGGAGTCCTCTGACACATTCACTAAACTAAATGGAACAATCTTTGAAGCAGCAGCAATCTGTTTGGGAGGCAATGAAGGCTCTTTCTGTTGGGAGGTAATTGGCTAGAGGGAAAGAAAAATCCTACAGTGAAGGACGGAAAAGTCTTGTACCTAAAAACTGAAGCTGCAATGAAAAACACCTGGCCAATATTAATATTTCTATTTATATAATATATGGATAGTGAGGCCCTGGCACAGGCTGCCCAGAGAAGCTGTGGCTGCCCCTCGATCCCTGGAAGTGTCCAAGGCCAGGCTGGACAGGGCTTGGAGCATCCTGGGATAGTGAATAAGTGAAATGGCAGGGGGAAAATGAGATTATTTTTATGGTCCCCAACCCTAAACATTCTATGATTGTACAGTTTCTATGGCTATATTGACATAAATAAATATAAATATAAATATAAATATAAATATAAATATAAATATAAATATAAATATAAATATAAATATAAGAGTGGCTTCTCATTGACAGAAACAACCTTCAAGTGGTGCACGTTTGCTTGAGAAATTCCAGCTAGTTCTCAAACTTCTTTTTAGTTTAGCTGATTAGCTAGTGCTGAAAGGAACTTCTAGGAACACGAGGTCATGGCCAGTCTGCTGGACAAGCCAGAGTTTGCTCTCTAAGGATGAACTGAGCACGTTCTTAACCCAAGCCCTGCTTAAACTTCACCACCTCGAATACACTCGAGACTCCCTGCCCTTCTGGGACTCTGAGGTTTATGCTGATGGGATGGAAGCAGAGAATGAAGAGTTCTGTTTTACACCAAACCCCTCAAACCAACCCTTCACTGCCAAAAGCCCGCAGGCAGGACATGAGCAGGATCTCCCAGGTGGTGTCTTACCTCAGGCTCCCCGCAGTCACACTCCTCTCCATCCTCCACGTAGCCATTCCCACACTTCTGGCCACCAAAGGACTCCTTGACCTCAGGCAGGTTAAAGAGACACATTCCCACTCCTTTCTCCAGGCTGTTTTCCAGGTCCTTTCTACTGCAGCTACTGAAGACCATGGGGAATGGATAGCTGGAGAAAACCCACACGGAGACAAAAGGAAGGTTGTTATGTGAGATGAAAACCTCTCTCCTGTCACACCGGTGACATTTTAGCACATCTGTGCCTTAACCAGAAGATTGTGTTCACTTTTTATCACACAGAATTGAGATACAGCAATTCACTGTGAATTTGAGCTCAACCCATTAATAATGATAATAATTATTATTTCTGACTATGAGGAAGGGAATTTTCACTTTTTCACTTCAATTTGTAGCTGCTGTTAAGGATTGGAAGTGTTCACGTTTGAAATTCCTTCTCCCTCATTTGCTTATGGAGTTATAATGCAAATGATGATTATGAGCCTTAAGAAATGCTGGGTTTGCAAGTAGTATCCTGCATTTGCAGGACTGCAAAAGATCCTAATCCTTCTTGGAAAATTCAGCCTCAAATGGCAAATTCATTCATCTTGCTCTGCAGAATGGCAAACTTCCTGCTCTTTTCAGGGAAAAAAAAAAAGACTAAAAGAGAAAACCCACTGTTACTTGATAAGAGCCTGCTTCTGCAATTCATCAAAGCTGAGCTTGGGAACTGCATGATTAAAGCAAAGACAGTTCTTATTTTAAATCAGCAGGAGTGTAAGGACACCGTGCTGAAAATATTCCTGTTTGGAATTCCCAGTGCTGAGTGCAGGGTGGGCCCTGCTGTGCAGACACGAAGCAGCTCCCACTCCTTTTGCACAACAGCCAGACAGCGAGAACAAAACAGTCCTGGGCAGTGCAAATACCAGCAGGTAATGGGTGCTTTTCCCTGGCAGAACTCAGTTCCATTTCTGCTGATGAATGTTTGCAGTTTACCTCATGGATGAGGGACCGAGTGACACCCGGGCCTGGCGGATGGCACGGTGTCCTTGGTGCCTTAAGGAGCTGGAGCAGAGGCTAGAGGGAGTTCAGAGGAATAAAGTGGAGATTTATTGAAGTGTCTTCAAGGGCCACACCCTGGCAGTGCCCAGATGGCTCCAAGGTGGAGGCAAAAGAGCTTGGGCACGAGATCTCACATTTTTATAAGTTTTAGTCAATTTGCACATAGGATTAACTGTCCAATTAACAGCTTCAAATGATGAAGTTTCATCCTCCTTGCCTGCCTGACCTCCTCTTTTCACCTTGTTTATGCTTTGGGCCTGAAGTTTGAAGATATTGTCCTGGAGTCTCCAGCTAGAACAGGGTTGTTTTGTCTCCACCACCCTGTGAATAGATCCCAGTGACATTTCATATAAAGCTGAACCTGCACTCCAAAACAGAACAGAAAAACTCAAACCCAAGGTATCACCCCAAGGGCTGCTGTGACTGCTCTGTGCTGAGATGTCATGGCACCAGAGTCATGGAACTGTTTGGGCTGGAAAAGGACTGAAGACCATTTTATTCCACCTCCAGAGGTACGTTCCACTACCCCAGGGTGCTCCATGCCCCGTCAGCCTGACCTTGGACACTTCCTGTGGCTGCTCCATGCACAGCTTCTCTGGGCAACCCCTGCCAGGGCTTCTCCACCTCGACAGGGAACAATTTCCCCAAATATCTTGTGTCCACATTGAGTTACATTGAGCCTGTGTCACAAACAGGGTGTAAAACAGCTTCTCCCCTCAGAATGAAACCTTTGTCACTCCCTGGTCCAGCAGAAACTCAACATTTCAGCAGCTCAGGAGCCAACCTAGCAGCTCCACTTTACTCACTGAGGGCTTTGTGTCACCCACGTGCCATTGGGATTGTTATCTTTGCAGACAAGCAAGATTACAGACAGAAATTCTGCACTGCTGAACTTCAGACTTCCATTAATCTCCTGGTGTTTCTGATATCCTCAGATGAAAAGCTTGTTTTGGGAATGATGATGCCCGTAGGTCTTAGAAAGGGATAATTTCTATTAAAAAGAAAGAAATGTTTGGCAACTACAAATGCAATAGAGCTTCCTATGCTGACATAAGGAAGTTAATTAGGATCTTCTAGAAGGTTATGGATACATTACAGAACAGAATATATTTTGTGCCTAGTTAAAATTACCTCTTTTACAGTTTCTTTTGCAATAAAACAGCCAGCTCATTGGAAAAGAACATAAACATGAGTCTGAAGAAGAAAATAATTTTCCAATATCACTATAGGGCTTGTCAAGTTAAACTAAACAGTTTTGGGTTTCACTGACATATGACTTCAGAAAGCTAATGGGCATCTCCATGTAATAAGCTGATTGCTGGAAAATATCAATGTTTCAGCAAAATGACAGAGTCTAAGATAAATAAAGAAATTTCAGAATAGCAGGAGGTAGGAGCTGTTAGCTGGGCCCCAAGGGAGGACAGGGAAGGTACTTGGAGTAATGGAACAGAAAATAAAGGCTCTTGGAAAACTACTGACCATTTTATACTGAGCAATTGGAGATGTTCTTAACAGGGCACTACAAACTTCTGTCCTACCCTGGGTGTGACTGGGAAAAAATTCTCACAAAATTCTGTGTACGTGACTGTGAACAAATAGATGGGTGCACATTCCTGCCAAACAGCAGGAAAAACCAAAGAAACCAGATACATCTGACTGAGAAATCCTGATGAGGGCTTGATCAGACAGGGCCCTCACATCAAAGTGTGAATAAATGAACCCTGCATCATCCAGGCAAGATGCTGCTTTTCAGTGGCACAGGTTTGCTTTGATATCCACTGGGGTGAGACAAGGAGACACACACCTCACAGGGAATGAAATCCACTCAGGAGCATTAACACAGATTTCCATGAGACACCTCTCAGCCACACACAGATCACGAGGACAGCTCACCAGTCAAAACTGTCACAGTTTTAGGGCTGTTCCTTGGCACCCCTGGATTCCCAGGATCATTGGCATGGATGTGAGGTGTCTGTCCATCAGGAGGAGGGCAGAGTCTGTGCCAGAGGTGAAATGGTGTCATTGCTGATGAATGAGCTTTACGTTTCCCCCCTAAGGGAACTTCAAGCTGTTTCCTATTTTGAACCCAGAGATCCATTCATCTTCTGGCTTTTCCTGCTCCTGACACTGGTTTCCTCAGCTGACATCAGTGCAGCACATGGCACATGAGGACATTTCCTGAAACGCTTCTTCTTTACCAAGTAATCCCCAAATAAAGCAGTAAAAACCCAGAAATAAACCCAGCTGGTGGAAACAGAGAAACTTCAGGGTAACCACACCACGCAAGAGAAGGTCCCACATCAATTGGTGCCATTGGTATTCCATTGGAAACTTCATTATCTTTAATGTGATATTCTGATACACAACCAGTCTTCTTTTCTTGACCAATAAAGTTCCATGTAACAGCCACAGCACTTGATTGTTGTGATTTTAGGCTGTATTTTGTTTGTCTTTGCAATTTTAGAGCTGCTTCATCAGTAGAATGAAATGCCTGGCAGATGGGATGGGAAGTCACAGATGTCAGATGTCAGAAGTGCTCAAACCAAGGTCTGAGCGGAGCTGAAGCTTGTGAAAAATGCTAAAGGAATGGGGATGTGAAAGGAATTCATCCTCTGAACAAATGCAGGAGCTGCCTCCCACTGCCCTGTAAAGAGGCTTCTGATCTCCCCTGGAAGGAGCTGCCTTAGGGTGGGAGAAGGAAATGGGGTCTCCACAGTGAAGTCAGCCCTTGACCTGTCTCCAAGATTTCAGTGATACCTAAACAGGGACATTCGTGCTTCCTGTGGTAGCTCAGACACTTACTCTGTTGGAAAACCAGCTCATAAATGCCACGAGAGAACATTCCAGAGGTGAAAAATTCATCACCAGTCTTTATACTCCATTCATCTCCACTCAAGACATTTTCTGTTACAGATCCTTATTTCTTTTTACAGTTGGAAAGAGAAAGGACACTTCAGTCCAGCCTCACTCTTATTCCAAAATGCTGTGTCCCATGCATTTTTTACACTGTCTGAATCTGTAGATTTAATACACAATGGATCATTTTGTCAAACCGTTCTGGCTGTGGGTACAACTCTACAGAACTCAAACTGTTCCCAGCACTACCATCAGTCTCCTCAGTGGCTTTACAGCAAGGAAAATCACTTCAGTCTTTCTGCCCCTCTCG
This sequence comes from Motacilla alba alba, assembly GCF_015832195.1. Classification (NCBI taxonomy): domain Eukaryota; kingdom Metazoa; phylum Chordata; class Aves; order Passeriformes; family Motacillidae; genus Motacilla; species Motacilla alba. The sequence goes on from NC_052021.1 coordinate 33,166,081, forward strand.
AATCCACAGCATTCCTTGGTGTCTCCTTGGTGCTAAAAGATGTGTTTAATCCCCAGCAACAAATATCCCACTTTCCAACAAAAATAGCTTTGCCTGCTCCTGCAAATAAGACCTTCACAGTTGTCAGAGGATCCCTGGTAATCGATTCCTTGGGAAACAGAGCCTGGGCTTGTCCCATTCATTTATATTTCAAGCACTCCAGCCCTCCAAATGCCAGGTTCCTTTAGGCAGTTCTGCATTTAGCCTGTATTAGATGGCTCCTTCCATTAACTAAGTGAAGTGGCATCAGCACTCTGTCAAGTCCCATTTAAGAAGAGAGGATTCTTTGTACCAGCACCTTGTTGCCCAGCACAGGCTTCTTTTCTTTTCTTTTTTTTTTTTTCCCCACGAAATATAAAAGCTCATCTCCGTCATCTCCGTTCCAGAGGAATTCCCCTTCCTCAGGGGCTGAATGACAGGAGAGTACAAGCACAGGAACTGAGCCACTGCCCCAGAAAATTACAGGCTGAGGAGAGGAGACAGGCAGAGCACTGAGGAGAGAGGCAGTGCCTGCTGATCCGTGCAGGTCACAGCAGATCAGCTGCACATCCAGCACTGCTGCCACTGCTCAGGCTGCTGGGACGCTCCCAGTCCTGTCCTTCCCACTGCTCCATCTGGGATGCTCCCATTCCTGTCCTCCCCACTGCTCAGGCTGCTGGGATGCTCCCATTCCTGTCCTTCCCACTGCTCCATCTGGGATGCTCCCATTCCTGTCCTTCCCACTGCTCAGGCTCCTGGGATGCTCCCATTCCTGTCCTCCCCACTGCTCAGGCTGCTGGGATGCTCCCATTCCTGTCCTTCCCACTGCTCCATCTGGGATGCTCCCATTCCTGTCCTCCCCACTGCTCAGGCTGCTGGGATGCTCCCATTCCTGTCCTCCCCACTGCTCCATCTGGGATGTGCCTGGAGGGACACTGCCTTGAGCTGCAGGAGACCCAAACCCCTCCAGCTGCACTGCAGCAGCACCTCAGGAAAGGTGGAAGTCCTTTGGCTCCTCCAAATCCTGTCTGCCCACTCCTCAGAACCTCGTGTCCACCTCCCCTGAGCTCCCCCACCATAAGACACCAGACTTGTGTTTCCCATCCACTCAAGGGTAACACAATGTTCTCTATCCACTGCACAGCAGGATAAACCACCATATCTTGAAATCATTTTGATTATTTTGATTATTATGATTTTCACTATCCAATCTCACTTTTTATTTCTTGTTCAAGAGCTGCAGGATTTTTCTAAAGGAACTGCATTGCTCTGCCCCAAATGTTGGTGTACACACACAGCCAGACACTGTATGTACACACACATCTATTTATAGGGTTCATTTCTTCCAGTTCACATCACAACCTGATTATTCAGCATTATGGCAATGTTTATACAGAGCCTTTTACCAAAAGACCCTGAAGTGTTTTACAATTATTCACTCAATTAAAATGCACAAGAGCCCCAAAGAGCTCTGTTAAGTACCACCAGACCTCCCCCCCTGAGGTAATATGATAATTGGAGATTATATTAATTTTAAAAGGGACTTTTTTTTTTTTTCTTTGAGCATGCTTATGGGAACAACTGCTGGCTAGCTAATTTCCAAAGGTGCAGAAAACTGGGATTGAACTTTGCCCAGAATTCCTGAGAACCCAAACCTGAGGGGCCTTATCTGGAAATAGCTCTGGCATCAGCTGTGCTTTTTTTAGGAGCATGAAGGTGCTTGAAGGCAAGAGGGTGGCTGACTCAAAAGTTTCCTTGGTCCAACACCTAAATTTCCAACATTTTCCATGACAACACCTTGTCTGAACTGACCACCACAGTGACTTTGTGTCTGTCTCAACCCAAGAACCCTTTGAGAGTCAAAAATATGAATATTTACCCTCCTTAATCTCCAAAATTCCTGATTTTTGGCTCACAGCTGGAGGGGATGAGCAATGCAGACCCTTTTACTGGAGTATGGAGAGGGGAGTTTGACCTCCCCCTTGTTCAGACTCTAGAAAATGCCAGACACAGAAATATGTGAATTTTCTGTTGCATATCCCAGTTTTACATAAGAACATAAAAATGAGGGGAGGGAAATTAAATTAAAGAACAGAGATAGGGTTGGTTTTGGTAATACAGGTGTAGCTGATTTTTCCATGGAAAAATGGCAGCACCAGAGGGAGAAACCCAAGAATAAACCTCTAGAAAGCAGAAACTCGAGCAGCATGAATGTTTCTAGACCCAGGGAGGTGTTGATTTCAAGGAACTGTGACAATTTTCCAGCCTCCTCTAACTCCTGATCTAATTGATGTAATTCTTTTGCACTCAAAAGCATCCCCTTGGTTTTAACCTTCTAGACTTTATTACTGCTCTCCAGCTTTTGGAAACAACTTTTTTTATGGGCTCCTAAGAGAGATGAGCCTACCAGAATAAAAGTGAATTTGCTATGAGATGACATTTTTTGACACTCCAGCTCTTCTGTACAGCAAGTATGTTAATGAATTAGTAAGCATAAAGAACTTCACAGAATTAGGTGTCAAGCAGGATATAAAATCCGGTTTTCTTTGATATTGAAATAGGTGTTCAAATACTACAGATCCCTTCATCTATCAAGTTCTGTCACTACACCTTATTTCCTACACCTCACGTTTTAGTAGCAATTGTTTCAAATTAGACAAGTGCCAAAATGTGGAAGGACTTTTTAATCTATTAATTAGGCAAGCGCCGTAATATGGGAGGGCTTTTTAATCCATTATTTAAACGTCTTAATTTCTAAGTACTTTTGAGGGAGAAAGGCACAAATGCAGTTTTTGACCCCAGCAGCACAATAAAGGGGGAGTTAAATGTGTCTGCAGATTGTTTCACACCTAAAGCTTTTGCAAACAGCAAACTGGGAAAATCAGGAGGAGGGGGGAAGCTGGAGGAGCCTTTGGGCTCTCGGAGGCTGCACATGACAGAGCTTTGTCCAAAACATCAGTCCCAGTGCTGGGATGGGGCATATCTTTTTCAGGTGATTTGGAAGGATTTAGCTAAAAATGTAGAATGGTTTTATCTACAGATAAAGCGTTTAAACTGGAAGTTTGCTTCAAAAGGTAGAGGATGTCTGACAAGCCATACTTATTTTTCTAGCCTATTTTTCACTCCCTTGCTCCTCTTTTAGAGTTTTAATCCCTGGAGCATGGATAAAGTAGAGCACAGAATTGGGCCATGTAGTTAGAGATGACATCAAAGCTCTTCTGTCTGAGTTCATGGTCAGTGACTTCAAAACAAAACCCAGATTTCTCCAACAGCTTTTGTCACATTCACTACGTGGTGGCTGCTAACCCTTCCAATAAAGAACTGGGAATGTATCACTCTGGTGGTTCATTTAATTGATGTCTGCTGGGATGCCTTCTTCTGCTACAGTGGAATTTCCAGGCTTATTGGAAGGAAAGCCTTTCCAAGGAAGTGTTTAAACTTTGCACACAAGTGCCTTAAGTTTGTTTGAATTTTCCCCTGGGGATAGTTCAGATTCCCAGAATGAATTCCAGCAATCCCCCTTCAGGTGCCCAGACTGGATTGACACAGCCCCAGCTGAGGCTTGACCTCTCCCATTACACAGAAGGTGGGATTTTAACTACCTGGAATACTCAAAAAGGCAGATTTACAACGCTGAATGTGGGCCTTCAGGGCAGAAAGCAGCGACAGAACAAATGCCTGGATGGTTCCCAAAAATCCATTCTGCAAAGGAGCAACACTTAATGGCTTTATACAGTATAGACTGTTGTGGCAGTCACAAAACTGCCAAATAAAACATTATTAGCAGTTACTTTCCCTTTGACAAATAGATGGTCAGAGAAGTTTTTTTTTTCTTGAAGGAGAGGTCTTGTGACTTTCCTTTGTGTTCTGGGGGTGAAGCAATACTAAACCAATTTATCACCCCTGACAGGATCCTGACTCTGTGCTGGAGTTATCTGCATTGCAAAAGCTCCATGGGAATTGAACTCAGACAACTGTTCTTCCTGTTGGAAAGCAGACAGCCAAGGCAAGGAGCTGTAATCAGTTTGAATTTGCCTCTGGCTCATCTTCTGCTCTGTTTCCTTTTAGACCACTACCTCATTAATAAAAATTCGCTGGATTGCTGAGAGTTCAGGTTTCACAATCCACTGCTTAGAATTTGAGGTTAATCCAATGCTGACTACAGGAAAAGTCAAAAAGCAAGGCAGAGCAGAGGGAGGCATGAAAAGGCCAGGTCAGGTCTGGTCCCAGGCTAAGGAAAAGCAGGATGCAGACACCCTGAGCCTGCCAGCAGCTCCCAGCAGTGAAGGAAAATCTGGATAAGGAGCACAAGCAGAGTGCCCTGAGTTTAAATGTTGTCACACAAAACACAACATCCCCAGCATGTGACGAGCAAATAAAGACAAATGGTCCAAACCAGTGCTGAAGATCAGCTTCCTGCTGATTTCTGATTAGGGAAAAGGTGCTTTGGATAGTTCCCAACATGATTTTACAATCTGCTTTTGTTCCAGGCAGTTACATTTTAATTTTCTCCCTTGAAAAACCTTGGAATTGATTTTTTTGAATGGGCCAGGAGCAGACAGGGATGAAAAAAAACCCCCATAATCTGATTTTGGGAATCAGATTGATGGAAAGACCAGTCATAAAGAGGGCATTCAAGCTCAGGAGATGGATTTGGGTGAGGATGAGCCTGGACACAGGTGAACAGATCAAATGATACCAAGTTAAGGGAAGTGGACCCCAAACAGGGCTAAACCCAGGCCAGAGAGAAGGGTTTTCATAGGAAATCCTGAGCTGGAAGGGACCCACAGGAGCCCCCCTGGCACAGACAAACCCAAAGGATCAGCTCTCTGGATGGAGCACGTGGAGAAGCTGTTCCCTGGGAAGAGCAGGAGCAGAGAATGAAGAGCATGGAAATGAAATGCCACTTGGTGAGATGGGAGTGCTGGAGAAAAGAATCTGAGCCTGCAAAAAGCTGGTAATAATAAATACCTGGGGGACAGGCTCGTATTGATTTCACTTAGCATCTGTACTACCCGGGCTCTTAATAAATCAGGACTCCAAGACAGGAGGATCATGGCTCAATTTCTTGTTCTTTGGGAAGATCCAAAGCAAAGATAAGTGAGGACAAACAGTGCCAGAAATTAGTCTGAATTTCCCCAGCATTCCCACCTTCCCCTCTTCTGTTATGAGAAAAAAGCTCTTTATCCCACATCACCTAAACCACCTCAGAGAGGGGAAATGGAATTCTTAAAAAAAAAAAGCCTAAATATATAACACATATATATAAAAACCTATATATATATTCCTTGATACATAAATATAGAACAAGGAATCCTTTTTTCTACCCTCGCCTTTCTTTTTCCCAGAGCTGGAACAAAGAAAAATTAGCAGCCACATTGCATTCATTTCATTATTTCAAGCCATGAGGACAGGATGGATCCAGCCACGATCCAAGACTTAGGGATCCTTAATGAGCAAATTAAAACTTTCACTCACAGGAATGAAAGGCTTTTGATAAATCTAAAAAAAAAATCCATATGGATCCTGATGAAATCCTGGCCTTATTGAAGCCCACGAGAGTTTTCCTCCCTGCTCTGGATTTCTCACCTGGTGGTGGCTGGCTGCCAGGGAGGGAGATGAACACAATTTCCATGCTGAAAGAGGCAGACAGAAAGGCTCTCCAGGACACCAAAGTTATTTAACCTCTTCATTCTCAGAGCCTTTACTGTGAAATAGGTGGTTTCTTATCTTAACCCATCACTGGGGCTGCGTCATCCCTTTGCAAAGGCTGACATGGAGCCTCCCTGCACTGCTGCCACCAGAACCCCCCAGTAAAACGTGCCCAGCACTCTGTGACAAGCTTTGACATTAGAAAAGATCAAGAATGACTTTGCAGGAAGGAACTGGCAGGGTAAAATGTTCAACATTTTGCACATCTGTGGCAGGCACAAAGGGCTCTGTGATTCCCATGACAACTGTGGCAAATGCAGCTGTGGGCACCAGCTAATTACAGGAACTCAGCCTTGCAAGTCCACATCAGTTCCTTCAAGTGCTCCTGGGCACACAACACATGTTCAAAAAGCAGCTTTCATGTGACCTGAAGGATTTGCCCTTTAAGGTATGTTCCCATTTTGAAGCCAGGGATTTGGAATTCATTAACACCAATTAAAACTGGACACTGGGTGCTTAATTCTCCATGCACTGCTCTGCAGATTTATCCCCGCAGGTTGAAAAGTTTGGGGTTTGTTTTTCTTCTTTTTCTTTTTTTCTTTTTTTTTTGATGAAACAGCCAAGATAAAGGGAAATGTCCTGATATGATTTGTTCTCGTGGGTCATGGCAATAGCAGCACTGCAGGAGAAAAATGTCCCTCTCAGAGCTATATTTCCTATGGATATTACAGCAACAAGACAAAAGGCAGCTGAGCTCTCTCATCCCAGCATCCAGGCCAGGAAAAGTGGATACATCTCGTGGCAGAAACCCCTGCTTGTCCTTAAGTATCTGCTATAAATAATCACACCAGGAGTAAAATGTGTTTTCATTTGAGAAGTCACCTCTCTCCTTGTCAGCTTCACTTACAGCAAAGTCATGCTGTCAATCTGGGAGTTCTCCTTGAGAGTACACCAGCAAAGCCAATTATTTTCCCTTCTAACAGCACATCTACTGAAATAGGAAAGACTAAACTCAATAAAAAGCAGGTTTTTTTTTTCTTTTTCTTGCCCCATAGTCCTGTGTGCTAATTGTTAACAGCGACCCACTCCTGCAAAGGACTGGGAAAAATTAAATGGATTTCAACCAACGCTACTAATTCTTCAACACAGATCTTATTTATCACAAAAATTAAATATATCTGCCAGGCATGGAAATTATTAACAAAAAAGAAGGCCAAATGCACTGCAGACGTGGGGCTATTTGGAGTGAAGGGAAAGACTGACATAAATCTATTCTGTAATCTCGTGGCTGTTTCCTACTAAAGGAAGGACCAGAATGCAATGTGCTAAATTACTGGGGCAGAGGGATATGTTGCTTAAGGTTTTTTTTCAAAAAAAAAAAAAGCAGTTGCACTGCTGGCACAACAGACCTAGCTCTGTCACAAGTAATTTATTACATCAGTATATCAACTTTATTAAAAAAAGAAAAAGACAACAAAGAAAGCTGTCTTTGTGCCGAGCTCAGCTCAGACTGGTTTGGAAACATAAACAGCTTCAGAGTTTAATTAGAAACTGTTTACATCTGAAAGATAATTTCATTTTCCTCGAATTGTAACAGAGGTAATTCCAGATAGTTCTGCTGACTCGAGAGTTTAATGGCTCTAAGCTGCCAGACAGAAAAATGCAAAGTGAGGTCTGAACAGCTGAAAACCAACTGAGAGGGGTCAGGGAATTCTGTGCTAACTACTAATGGTTTGATTATCTAACATTTAACAGCTCTGCAGCTACAAGATGCTGCAAGACGTCTACAAGAAAAAAAAAAGAACCACTCACTAGACTGAAGTGTCCTTTCCCACACTCTGTTTCTGATTTCTTTCCCATTTCACCCTGACCTTTTGTCTTTTTTAAAGCTTTATTTATTTATTTGTTTTTTTAAAAAATCTGTAGAAGTGCTGGAAAAAGTGTTTTCCCTTCAAGTTGAAGTTGTTTTCACGGTGTACCTGGCTGTGTTCTGGAAATCTCTGGAGGGTGTATATTTTCACATCTGGAGACTCCAGTTCAGCCTTTCAATGACCAAAATGAGGGTGACCTTATGTTCTGCTTCCTTGAGATCATTTTTCAAAAAGGAGAAAAGGGATTGAAACGAATACTTCATACAACAAACGGCACAAGTGATTAGTACTTTCCCAACTTGTCCTGAAGAGATTTTCACTATGTTTTATTTATTTAACTACATGTTTATAAAGCAGTTAAATAAATATTTTTTTCCTGTGGCAGTTCAAAAATCAAACAAAAGCAGATGACAAAGTTAGAAGGCTCCTCAGAAAACCCTGTAAGACCCAAACCCACTGAGCCCAGCAGCTCTCCAGGAGCCCCCTAAGATGCAAATATTCACTTGTGCAGTGTAAAATCAGCATTGCTGCCACTGGCCTGCTTTTGATGTGCAGCCCTAAACCTCATTAATGGTAATGAGGGATCCACAGGGAAGCACAGACCTTCAGCACCATCAAAGGACAGCAGTTGTGAGCACTTTAATTACGGGGTGCTGCTCCCCCAGACAGTGCCCTGGCAGAGGAGTGAAGGAGCTGCTGAACCCCCTCAGCCTGAGCCAACCCTGCTGTTCCTCTACCCCAGCTCCAGCAGGAGAGCTGCACTCCTGGGCAGCCAGGCAGATCCCTGAGGAACCCCCCTTCATGTAGATCCTCCTGCCTCCACAAACCTTGCTTTTCACTTGGGTGGCTCCCATCACCTGGATTTTCACATCTCTCCCAGAAATGCTGCTCCAGTTCACCGGAGGTGGAAGCAAACTGCAGCACTGGGGTTTAGGGGCAGAGGCCAGTTTCTCTTCCCAAACCCATATTTCCACCAGAAATATCAGATGGCTTTGGACAGAGACCCTGGACACAGACACAATTCACACACCTGTGGCCTCACAATTAAGGAATAGTCACTAATCCAGGTGGTGACACCTCAGTGGCTCTGGGTGATGTCCCAGGTTTCAGCTTTTCTGTTTTTCACATTCTGTGCTGCTTTAGTGTGCACTTCTGAGCTTCGTATTATGGGATGGTGAGCTCTGTGCACAGAGCAGGGACACAAAACAATTCCTGCTCCAGCTGGGACCAAGGACAAATGATCCAAAGCTCAGCCCAGGAGCACAAACAGCGTGGGCTGGAGAGAGAAAAACAAGCAGGGTGGGAGTGCCTGGGCTAAAGCTGGAACGGGACAATGAACTGCAAGGTGCAAATGGAGCAGAGCTGAGCCAAGGGAGAGACCCCGGGAGCGCTCGTGCATTTTGGGACCATTTGGGTTCATCTTGGGTGCAGCCCTGGCTGGGCTCTTGTGCTGCCCAAGGTGGATCCATGGAGGAGATCCTTGAATAAATCCCTGCTTTATTCTGAAACTCTGCCCAGCCTCTGTTCTAGGGCAGCCTGCACAAGGCATCACAGGGAACATTCCAGATGCATCCTTGGAGCCCAGGAGTTTGGGGAAGAGGGAGTTCTGCTGTTGGACTCCTGCAATTACAGCTGCACCTGAATGCCAAAACTTCTGCCAACCCTGCCCTTGCACTGAGCACAATCTCCAGAGAACTCCTCAAAGTCTGAGCCCTTACACCAGGAAAATCAGCAAGACCTTCCAGAGTATGGAACAAGCAGGAAGAGAAAACAAATAAAAGCTATTTTAGATGTCTCTGATAATATATTTGCTACCACAGAGGCTGTTAATAGAGGGGAACCAATAAAACCAGCTTTTCCTTGCAAGCAGAAATAGGTGTTTACTTATAAAAAAAAGCACAAATTAAAGTGTGATACACCCCTCCACTGAAGCTAACACACGAAAGCAAAGCATCCAATGAACTTCTCCTCACTTGCAGCAGAGCTGCCTTTCAAGGATAACTTCCCCCAGATCCCACAGCACAAGAATTGACCTCTGAATAGCAAACGCTCCCTGAGGTCGTCCAGGGATGCCTGGACCACTTCTACATCAGATCCATGGCCCAACTCAGCCCCAGGGAGGCAAACAGGAATGTCCACATTTGCTGCAGCTCCTGTGCAACTCTGGGTGTCACTTTGAGCTCCTCACAGACATCTGGTACTACTGCTCAGGGAAAAGCCACTCTGTTTCCACTTAAATATTTTATCTCACCTTAATTACTGCTGATGTACTCAGTGTTCAGTGCAGAATATCTAATTGCTCCTGGAGGGAATTAAAACCCAGTAAGTACTCAGGCTCTTTTGCAGTGGTACCTGGAAGAAGCCCACCTGATGGTCCTTCCCATGGTTAATTTCCTCCCATTTCTCCTCAGTAGTGCTTAATTGGAGTAATTAGTTTAATTTGGGACTGTCACTCAGCTGAGTCTTAACAGATCCCCTTTGCTCTCACTCTCATTCACAAAGAGGCAGCTTCCCATTGTCTCCCTGCTTTAATTCTAACATAAAGGTTTGAATTTTACTTAAAAATTTACTGATAACAGCAGGGTTTTTTTGTGGACTGCTTAGAAAAATGTCTTCTCCAAATTCCAACAGTAAATTAACCCATATTTTTCTACGTGTGATTTCTACTCTGTGCTCTTTCTGGGTTCCTAATTGGTCTCCTCCCCCAGCCCCTGCCTCCAAAAACTCAATAATTAAACTGAAATTGTGTACTGAAAGGCAATTACTCAAAATTAGCTGTTCTTTTTTTCCTGTGAGGCACCATTCTATAAAAATCCTCTAAAATAATAATCTATAGCTGAGAGGTTAAATTCATCTCATTTCTCCTTGTCTTCCATTCATGGTCATCACCACAAAGAACAGGAATTTCCACCAGCAGTGTCACAGCCCAGGCCCCACTTCCCTGTAACACTCACATCATATTTATCTGAGTAAATTCAATTTAAAATCTGAGAGAGAAACAGGGTGACTTTAAATCCTAGCTGTGAAAACTGGAAATGGGAACACAAGGTTCAAGATAAGAGCAGGGGGGGAAAGGCAGCCAGAGGGGTTCGATTCATTCTTGACTTTTCAAAAGGAGCATCACACAGGAGGAACAAGACAAAGGGGAGTTGTTGTGAGGGGAAGTATCCTAAAGAAGCTGCTTCCTCCCTCCTGTGCCTGGCCCAGACCTTCCTGTGTGTCATCAAGGGATGGAAACCAGAATGTGCCTTGGAACTCTTGGAAAAGAGGAAAGCCAGGTCTGCTAGGGGCCTAGATTAAAAGAAAAGTTTCCCAAGAAATGTTCGTATCAATAGCCATGCTCTCTCACACATCAGATTTTCCACTTCTTGAATATCTACACTCATTACATGTCTTGAAACAACAGCCCATATGGAATTTATATTTTCCTGAGTATTTTAAATTATTTTGCATTTATTTAATCTTTTCTCCGTCATGGGCTTTGAGGAGAACCTTCCAGATCAACGTGATGTGTTCCATCTCACAATAAATGTACAGAGAAAGCAACGGGGTGCAGGGCAGTAGGACAGACCTGAGAAAATCTCCACCATTCTCACACCCAGGGGCAAAGGGGATTGGAGGGGAACACCCCAAAGCAGCCCTTTCCCCATTTTCCACCACCTCGTGTCTGTGGGAAGGCAAAGAGAGCTGGAACAAATGGCTCTGTCCCGGAAACCATTTCCATCAGCTCTGGGATGATCCAGCAACAAGAAATGAACCTGGGAAGAGAAAATATTTCCACCAGGGGCCAGTCAAAGTGGATTTTATTGCAGGTATTGGGCATCCCAAAGGGAAAAGGTATTTTGTTATTGCAGGTATTGGGCATCCCAAAGGGAAAAGGGTGTTTTGTTATTGCAGGTATTGGGCATCCCAAAGGGAAAAGGCTATTTTGTTATTGCAGGTGTGGGCACCCCAAAGGGAAAAAACAAGTGTAGGATCAGCATCTGAATGGGCTTGGTGAAAGGGCCCATCCTGGGAGGATTCCTGCTCTCATGACCCTCAGCCAGGAAGAGGAAATGCAAAGGCATCAAGGAGCGCTCCCTGTGAGAGGGAGGGAAGAGCAAATTTCCCTGCAGACAAGTTCCCTGTGGGGATCACCTGCGTGGAAGCTGAAAGAGCACAGCACTCAAGGACACAGGAAAATGGGAGAGGGGAAGCTCAACCCTTGAGTTTACAGGAGGGGAGAACACCAGCTATCAAAATTTTGCTTCCCTTAAGGCTAGCAAAAAACCTCAAACATATCTGAAGTCAATATTTCAACTTCTTAGTGAGAGCTCACCTGGCTTCAAACCCCACGGAAGGCCCTGTGCTCAATTTTGATGAAGGAGGACGTGTAAAAATTGCATTTCCAAAATTATTAAATAAACAAGCGCTGCTAATTGGCAGCATTCTGCTCTGCAGTGCTAAATTCTGCTCGCATTTGCAAGGGTATAAATCCAGCCCAATGCCTTGGGCTGCACCAGAACTCCTGGGTATTTATCTGCCTGGCAGGAGGAATATTTTCACTCCTAAGAGGCGACACTTGAGGGAGGTATTTGGAAAAAAAAGTGGAATACTGCAGTGGCCTCACTGGCTCAGCCCAGTCCCTTAGTTTCCAGATAATAAGGTCTCAGTAAAAATATTCACAGATCTCTCTAATATTCCTTCTTTGGCACTTGCAACTGTCCATGCACAAGACAATTAAAAAAAAATAGAGGAATATCATTACAACAGATGCATTAAAAAGAGGACAATGTGTATTAAACATTCCTTACTGATATGATTAGTATCAATATTAGACATAGTTAAATATTAATATTCTGTAGTAGTAAATACTAATTTTAGTACTAAATATTCCTTATTGATAGTATTTTTATAGGAACCACCCCAGTCTCTACAGAAGGATTTATGTAATTTTCATAGCAGATATCTGAATCTCTCAAAGTCCTGTACTGGCACAAATTTGGGGGGTTTTGTGCTTGTTTCCATGTTATAAAAAATACATTTTGCTAAAGTAGAAGGTCTTTATACATTTGCAGCTCACACACAACTGGTGCTCATCTTGCTGGTATCTTTTAAGAATAAAAACTATAGGAAGCTGATTAAAGCATAGATCCAACAGAGTTTAAATTCCACCCTGATCCCTGGAGGTTTTTTCCCACCAAGACAAAATTTCCAAGACCTCTTCAAAGACTGAAACAGAAGAACAGAAAGAAATTACAATAATTGATGAAATCCCTTTTAAGTCAACAGCCTTAAACCATTCCCTTTTGTGCACAACCAGACCAATGACTCCAAAGTTAAATTCACAGAGGCCTTTCTGCTGTAACTTAGATATTTCCTATTTTTGTAGACCTCAGATAAGGACTTCTCAGTGCTTTTTACATTAACTTCAGCTAGATTTTCTTTATTCCAGTCATTAAATCTACCTTAAACCAATTAGAAAAGCACAGAGTCAGTGCAGTGAGTACACTGAGAGCAGGCTGTCTCTCTAAATGGACATGGGATTCTCTTAGTTTTGATTTTTTGCCTATTTCCAGAGTACATTTGAGATAAGGAACATTCATTTGGCCTTTCCTTAACAGACAACCACTTCCAGAGAAGAAAACTTTTCAGTGTTCCTTCAATAATGGTGCTCAGGGGAATATTGCTATTGGTGAGACACGGTGGGTAATTAAATATTCAAAGTGTTAATTTGAAATGGGTGAGATGCAGCTTGGCTCAAGGCATGAAGTGTTCTCCAGGAACATATTTGTCACAGATTGACAGCACGGTGTGGAGATAAAGCCTAAGGCTGTAAGCCCAAAGCTGAAGTTTCCATTTCTGAATCAATAATCAGTGCAAACAATCAGCCTGCCCAGGGCTGTGAGGCCACAGCTCCTCCTCAGGCACGAGCTGAGTGCAGAGTTTGGTGAAAATCCAAAGAGGGGGATGTGAAAATCCCCCAGACCTGGGGGGCGCTGGGGAAGGGCAGAGCCTTCAACCTGGAAGGTTCTGCAGGACTCCAACAGGGGAGCTGAGCTGCTCGGGATGAGGAATGGAACATCCAACTCCTCGTATCCTGAGGAGCCCTGAGTGGGCACAGCCTTGCTCTGACCTTGCCCTGAGCCAGCCCAAGTCTGGATTGGCACATCCAGCACCCAGGACAGGGTCACACACACCCAAAGGGCTCCAGCATGAAGAATGAGGAAGCAGCTATCTAATATGTTCCTCTCACCAGATGAGTTCACAAAGTGTCCAGAAATCTCTGTCCTGAGAGCATCCCTGTGTTTACTGCAAAGTGGAGCAGCTGGGTGCAGAACCAGGAACACAGCTGAGCTGACAGAAGCTGGAACGTTTCCTTGAGGAGCTCAGAGCCCAGCCCTGCCCTCTGCTCAGCTCAGCTCAGCTCAGAGCCCTGCCCAGTGCCCAGCTCAGCTCAGAGCCCAGCCCTGCCCAGATCAGCTCAGAGCCCAGCCCAGCCCAGTGCCCAGCTCAGCTCAGAGCCCAGCTCAGCTCAGAGCCCTCTCCCACGTCACTCTGTCCCCACAGTGTGACAGAGCCCCGAGCTGTGCAGGATGAATCCCAGGGGGATGATTACCACCCATTGTCTCAGAAGAGCTGAGTTATTTTTCTTTCCCAGACTGCAGAAATCCCTCTCATTCTCCTCCACTCTCACAACTCTTTTGTTTGTCTCTCAGCTTGCTGTGCTTGGCCTCTGGCCACAACCCTGATTTCTGCCCTGATGGAGGGTGACAGCCTCGCCTTTGAAGGAATTCCAAGGCTGCCGTTGGGCTGACCAGCAGGGAACAGCCCTGCCCAACCCTCCCTGGCCTCTCCCACATTGCTCCCCTTCTTTCCCAGAAACCTGCAGTTTTGGAAAAGGCAGAGGGAGAGCTGATCCCAATTCCCTGAAGAGGTTTTTAAGCAACAGATGAACTTTAAGCACACAGAGCGGACGTTGGAGCTGGAAGGGACACCAGAGAACATCCAGACCATCCTCTTGTCCTAAGGCACATCCAGCTGTACCTGCACTGCTGGCAGATATTTGCCTCACTGGTTCTTACTGGATTCCAGTCACAGGCAGTTTAACTGGCAAATCTTACTTCAGTTTAATCCTTTCAGTCCTAGTCTGAACACGGACATGGAGAACTCATTCCTCATATCCTTCTGTTCCAACAGGAATTTAAAATACATCCCCGCAAGCAGTGACAGCTCACTCTGCCCAGGGTGCCTGAAATGTCAGTGTCTACAAAACGCTCTTGTGCCTTGGCAGAGTGCCTTTGCCAGCAGCAGAGCCACCCCTCAGTTCTGACAGGGAATCAGGGAATTTCCTGAGCTGGAAGGGACCCACCAGGATCACCAAGTCCAGCTGCTGGCCCTGCACTCACACAGGTGACCACAGGTTCACTGGTTTGTATTTCCCACATGTCTAATCTCTTTTCTTGGAAGATTCTCCCTCTGGACATAGAACAGCCTTAATCCCACCGACCTTGCAGATTTAATTTTCTCACGAGCTAAAAGTGCTCCCCACTTGCAGCAAAAAAGTTTGTGCAAAACTAAAAACCTGCTCTGCACAAGACAAAGAGTTTGCAGAGAGCCTAAGAGTGCATTTCCTGCATTACTGAATTTCCTACCCACTCATCTCAGTCTTGGCTCATTTCCTATTGTGACTGATGCTCAGCTGGCAAGATGAGAGGAGGTGAAATTCTGATTTAACACTTGCAACACAGTTTGTTTGTGAATTGTTTTGTTGTTTTTTTTAAATTACCCAGTTTCTTACAGCATTTTTTTCTCTCAAATTGTTAACCTGGAAATAGAAAGGTGCAATGGTACACGTGCTCTGGTAACATTTAATTTTTTCACCTTGAGGAGGATAACTGCAACAAGACTTAACAGGTGTTGAAAAACCTTTTGTACCTTTCAGTGTTCCTGAGGCACAGAATGAAGCCACAGCTGTCCCACTGCAGCTGTGGCTGGTGCAGCTTGCCAGTGTGAGCCTGGCACTTACCCAGTGGAGGGGTTCATGATGCAGCCCCCTTTCTCAGTGGATGCTCTGCAGTTGCAGCCCCTCTCCAGTGTGTCGTGATTCATCCCAAAATTGTGCCCCAGCTCATGAGCCAGTGTCACTGCTGCACCCAGAGGGTTTTCTGAGTGATCCTTCAAAACAAAAACCCACAGGAGAACCAGTCAATTCAGCATACAAACCCAGCTCAAGGCACACATTCCCCCTCTGAGGTCCTACTGCCCATCTTTTGAAGTGGTTTATAAGTTTAGCAGCTGAAGTTACTCTGTTGTTAAATAAACTCAGTTTTAAATTCATCCTTGTATAGGGCAGAGTGGGAATTTCAGGACAGCCTTTCTGGCCACCCAGTTTTCCCATCAGGCATTTGAAAGCATGGAGCAGCTGTGAACATCTCTTTATTGGGGCTTCAAATTCTGCTGCTCAAGAAATCCCCCAAAGTGCCAAGGGCCAGCAGTGGCAGAGAGAGGTCACCAGACATGGAGTGCTGGAAAGGGCAGTAATTCATGGGTGAGGACGAGTGTGGTGAGGGCCAAGTGAGAAGATCCTTCATGTCAGGAGGCAAATTAAAAATGCAGCAAGAGATTTCACTTTGTCTATTTAATTTCCTTCAGACTGTTTCTTTAATAAAAGAATGTCCAAGATTTCACCAACCTTTTAAGAAAAACCAAAAACCTTTAAAAATCTCCTTTTTAAAATGAAAGGCCAAAGCAAGCCAAAATCTTCCGTGGCCTCTTATTAACCTATAAATACTCTAAATGTTGAAAGTGTCAGTTTGAAATTTAACATTAATCCATGTTTAAATGCTGATTTTTGGGACAATCATTTCTGAGACATGCACTGCATGATTCAATTACAGGCTGCTGATCAGAATCATGTTTTGGCTTAACCACAAGTAAGACACCTTTCCACACTGATCATTTTCCTTGAGGGGAAAAAAAAATCCCCTACACTTGTAAGAAAGCTTTCCCTGAAGGCATAAACATGTAATATAAATGCATGATCCACTATTTATCAGTCAGTAAATGGAATTACTGTGTACAGCTGCCTGCTCTAGAAGCATGCATGAATATATTCACTTTAAATAACTCTTTCAGCATCATCTAAGCCAAACTCCAGACTAAAAAGAAGTGATGGTAAAACTGCCTAAAACATCATCTGTGTACTAATGGAGGCCTTAATACATGACTTGGGGTAGATTTAAGAGTTTCTTCTTTCATCTGTCGGGGCTAACATTTTTAGTAAATCATTTCTCAAATAGCAAACAAAATCAAGAAGAGAATACAGTCATTCTGAACATGTCAAACTGCTCCTTCTGCAATTGGAATCAACTCAAAAGAATTTTATCTGTTCACAAAATGTCTCTTTTTTTAAAAAAAAAATTCCTGAATTTTAAAATCTTGATATAAAAATCTTGTGACAGGCAGTTTGTGTGCAGTTTGTCCTGCACAACACCTACCTAATGAGATATCTTATCTAGATACTGGTCTGATACAGGTGGATTTATCTTTGTGCACACAGTAATTGATAGACTGCTTAGAGAATTCAGTGTAATTGAACCTGATGTCATAAAAAAAGCACAACCTCTCACTCAAACGGAAAAAATGCAGGGCTGAAGATTATGAAAACAGCAAAATAATTCTATATAATTTACCACTGACTCACTGGATGATGCCTTGAAATTCAGGCTATCTGGTCGAGGCAGAAACTCCTCACTGAGCTACACAGACACACAGCAAACTGAGCTCAGACTTTCTTTCTTTTTCCAGTATCTCCTCCACTTACTGAGCAGTGATTATATTTCTCTGAATACTCTGAAGCTGTCAACTAAAACTATAGTCAAGGATTCACACAGTCCACTCCAGAAGTGGAGCAATAAATGATGTGAAATGTAATTTGGGACTTGAAAAGGCAAACAATTATTCCAGCCCATGCGGTTCTCATTACTTGCTCAGATCCACTTGGAATGCAATTTTATCAGCTTCTGGAGAGGGTTTTTAGAAGGAGGAATGTGATGCCTCAGCAAAAGAGCTTATTTGAAGACAGCATAAATGAAGATTATCAAAACAAACAGTGACATGTTCCATTTGATACTGAGACCGTTTAAGTATCACAAGGACTAAAGAAATGAATAGCAATGTGACTTTGATTTATTCCACCAGGGTCCTTCAAAGTTAACTTGAGCAGTAAAAGTCATTACCAAACACATTTCACAACCCCTGAATAAGCAACCATCTACTATTAAGGCATTATAAGCTGTTGCACAAAACATGCAGCTGCTTTCGGCTGAATTCTGCTTCATTCCACTGGGATTTAAACCAAATCCTAATCATTAAATGCTGTCACCTACAGCTCCACCAGGCAAATGCCGTGCTCCTGGTATTTTCAGTATGTTCACTTGGTTCATGGAGTCACAGAATGGACTGAATTGGAAGGGACCTCAAAAATCACCCAGTCCCACCTCACCTTCCACTGTCCCAGGCTGCTCCAAGCCCTGTCCAGCCTGGCCTTGGGCACTGCCAGGGATCCAGGGGCAGCCACAGCAGCTCTGGGCACCCTGTGCCAGGGCCTGCCCACCCTCACAGGGAACAATTCCCTCCTAATATCTAATCTAAATCTCTCCTCTCTAACTTTAAAACCCTTCTCCCTCACCTTATCACTATCTGCCCAGATAAAAAGTCACTTTCCTCTTCTCTCAGAAATATTTTACTTTTAAATCCATGAATTCAGTGGGCAACCTTTGGAAACAGAAGAATGAAGACTGAATCACGTCAAAGACTTGCTTTAATGTCAACTTCTCTTTGGTTTTTCTGTGACACTACAGAAACTTCACAGGAAAATGAAATGATAAAGGTCTTGTTAAAGCTTCTCACACTCACATGGCTGCTCTCCCTGCTTTGAGCTCCTCTGCAAATTAATGGGAGACAGGGTGTCACCCACTGAGAGAGCTCAGCCCTATAGAAGAGAGACAGGCAGGCTCCCAGGGAGGCATGACAGAGGAATTTAGATCATAAAGTAGAGCTGACTAACTGCAAAAAGAACCAGGAAAATCACATCAGACAAGAGTCACTCCAGATTTTGTATTCAAATGTCATTTCTGACGCAGACTCTCATTGTCTTTTTTTCCAGAACAGGTTTTAAAGTGTGGGAGCTTTTGGTGTTGAGTGCTGGGGGTGGGATGGGTGAGAAATTGGCTGAATTATGAGGTTGGCCAAATGTTCATTTGTGCAGTGTTGAGACACCTGAGCCCCTGACCTTCCCAGGCTCAGGGTGATTCATTCTTTCATAGAATCACAGACTCTTTTAGGTTGGAAAAGACCTTTGAGATCATGGAGTCCAACCATGCCCCAGCACTGCCAAGGCCACCACTGCCCCATGTGCCCAAGTGCCACCTCCACGGGGCTTTTAAATCCCTCCAGGAGTGGGGACTCCACTTCTTCCCTGGGCAGCTGTGCCAGGGTCCAGGTACCAATATATATAAATATGTTTTGTCTGTGCCTGAATCAGCCTTTGCTAACTCAGGGGATGGTTGGGCAGCTGTACTTTTGGGTTTTGGGGTGAGTGTTTGCTTCATTTGGATTTGGCTCCTTTTTGAGGATTTGTTTAAAGAGCTGGAGAACGTTTCTGGTTATTCTGTGCAAGTTTCAAATCAATTTGCACCTCAAAAGCTTAAATTCACTGAGTCTCTGGGGAACATCATGCTCCCCTTCATGACAGAAGCTTCAGCCTGGCCCAGGACTCATCCAGAGAGCCTGGGTTTCTCCTGGACATATAAATCAGTCCCCTCTCTATGAGAATGCTCTGAAGAAATGCTGATTCTTGTTTTCTTGTTGCTGGAATGAACTATTTGTAATTATTTCTCTTTAAAATGACAGCTTCCAGAGCAAAGAGAACTGGCTTGGCTGTAATTGACACTTTGGAGTGTTTTAAATCTTATGCTAAATATTAAAAGGACAAAAAGTCATCATTAAGGGCATCTGTGACTGCAGATAAAGCCAAAGCAGTGACTGCAGGGCTGAGTCAAATGGGTAAAAGGGGGCTGTCTGCCTCATCTGTGCCCTTACCAAGACTTGGGGGTGCACTGGGACACTCCTACAGCTCTTTCTTCCTTTTTTCCCTCCTTTTCCTTTTGTACCTCTCCCCCAGGTACCCAGTGAATAATTGTCACAGACAGCAATTACAGACTCAGCTTCTCAAGCTATCAAGAGCCTGAAACCTTTGTCTTTTCTACAACTTTGACACAACTTTTCCCAAATTATGGGATTTGATTGTTCTAGTTTAAAGCTTCCTCCCTCCATCTTAGCACGAAGCACTGCAAAACTGAAATTTAAAAAAAGAAAAAAATCAGAAAGAAAGTACATCAGAACTCCTTCCAGAGACTGGACAAGATGTTTGCTTGTGTGTTCACCATGTCTTGCATCTAACAACAACAATAATGCCCTGGGAGAGACTCAGCTGGAATAAATGCTGCCATTGTTTGTTCTCTCTTTCTGGCAATGCAATAAAACCACTGCTGCAAAGATGGAAAATAAGGCCTAACACAGGAAACTCTATAAATACAGAATAAAATCAATATAATAAAAGATTCAGGATAGACTGCTGCTGCCTGTAACACAAGTGTACCCAAGTGTATAACAAATACATCTTCTGGTTCTCTTCCTTCACAGCCCCTCAGCACCTGGTTCAATAACAATTAGAGGTATAAACTCCTTAAAAAGAGGCCCTGCTATATTTTAATGCAATATTTTGGTTTTTTCACTATGGAAACTATCATTTACAAGCAATCTGAACGGGGATATGAACAACAGAGAGATGGAAAATGGGACAAACGGGGCTGGTTCAGGAGGCAGGACTGCAGGAGCTGGTGTGGTGTCACCCCAGCTGGGCCAGTCTGAGTGGCTGAGTGCTTGCCCCACTTACCATGACGACCCCTCCAGACTGCTCTGCTGTGCACATGCTCATGATGGGAGCCATGCCAATGGTCGTCCCCTGGAAGTACACCCCGCTGCAGGAGGGGGAGAGGAGACACAGAGCCACCAGTCAGTGCCAAGATACCTCCCTGTCACTTCCAGTTCTGGATTTCTGCCAGTCTCAAACAAAGACCCCGTTTCTGCTCCTCACATTTGCAGGTCTAAAGCAACGGAAACCCAGATGGGCTGTGCTGCCTCAGCTGAACTGAAGCACAGCGTCCCAGCTCTTGGAACATCCACTGGGTCATCCCCATTGGGTCATCCCCAATGGATCATCCACATCGGATCACCCCAAATGAATCACCCCCATTGGGTCAGCCCCAATGGATCACCCACATTGGATCACCCCAAATGAATCACCCCCATTGGGTCAGCCCCAATGGATCATCCACATTGGATCACCCCAAATGGATCATCCACATTGGATCACCCCAAATGAATCACCCCCATTGGGTCAGCCCCAATGGATCGCTGCAAATGGGTCACCCCCAATGGATCACTCGCACTGGGTCACCCCAAATAGATCATCCCCACTGGATCACCCTCAGTGGATAATCCCCACTGGATCACCCCAAATGGATCATCCCCATTGGGTCACCCCCACTTGATTGCCCCAATGGATCACCGGAAATGGGTCACTCTCATTGGATCACCCCAAATGGATGACCCCCACTGGATCACCCTCAGTGGATAATCCCCACTGGATCACCCCAAATGGATAATCCCCATTGGGTCACCCCAAATGGATCATCCCCACTGGATCACCCCAAATGGATAATCCCCATTGGGTCACCCCAAATGGATCATCCCCACTGGATCACCTTCAGTGGATCACCCCCATTGGATCATCCCCACTGGATTGGATCACCCCAAAATGAATCACCCCCATTGGATCAGCCCCAATGGAACACCCCAATGGATCACCTCAATGGATCACCCCAATGGATCACCCCCACTGGGTCACCCTCCTCAGTTTTTACTGCTGCAACAGGACCCTTCTTCCCTTCCTCTGTTTCTGAAGTTGGGAACAGGAGTACGAGCATAACAACGATGTCTCTAACTCAGAGAAGGGTTATTGTAATGCAGGGGGAAGTTTATGTGCTACTTGTGATGATGCACAGCCCTGAATGTAATAATTTCAAACAAAGTGTTATTATACATGTAGAGCAATCAAATATCTCAGGGGGGACGGTTTGGAAAGGCTCAATTTATTCTTATTCAGGTAATGTAAGAAGTAAATAACTCCTTTTAATTACTGAGACATCAGTTGTGTTTATCTGCTCAGTATAAAGAATAGTCAATTGATCAAAATAATACCTATTCAACAAAGAGGTGTTCCTCTTCCCTTTTTTTTAAAGAGTGCTTTTACTTTTACAGAACCACAGACTGGTTTGGGTTGACAGGGACCTTTACTCAATTCCTTTATTCCAAGAAAAAGCAGCAGGGTAAATATGTTTATGATTTAATTTTTAAATCATGAATGCAAGTCAACTGTCTAAATTAGACAGCATTTTCAAGCATACTGAGGTCTTTTGATTAAGAAATAGGCTTCACTTAGGGTCAGAGCAGAACTGTCTTTTCTAGTGAGAATTTAGACTGAGGGCAGTTTAAACTGGTTGTAAATTCACACCCTGAGCATGCAGCAGCTGATTACAACCTCTGCTCTACACAGGTTGTAGACAGGCTCAGGACAGGCTTTGAGCACCAGGGCTGGGAAAGGAAACTCACCTGGAGCACCTGCTGCAGGGCCCTGCAAGTGATTTTGGGTTTGATGTTTGCAGAGGGGAAAGGTGAACTCTCAGGAGCACAGATGTTCCTTCCAAGAGCTTAGCAGCTGGGGCAGGACTCAGCACAGCTATCCTGAAATCCCCGAAATCCCCAAAATCCCAGTGGGTATCAAATGCAGAGTCAAGCTTACCTGATCAGCTGGGCGTTGTCGTGGGCTTTCCGAGGCAGGAGTTTGAGCTTTCTCCAGTCCAGGAACTCGTGCAGGCTGGTGAAAGGGTCCTGGGAGATGGAGCACTTATCCATGTCATTCCACACCTCTACTCCCACCAGGGCCACTCGGATGTTTAGTGGTCTGTAGAACTAAGGAGAGGAGAAAAGTAGGAAATATGTGTCTAAAAAGTATTTCAGACCGGAATATTTCAACAAAAACATAATGAATCTTTCTTGTAGAGGTTAAAACAATTTCTTCTTCAGGGCAAAACACTTGACAGGACTCGGACAAAATATTTCCAAGACTCCCATAAAACAGTTCTGACCCAAGTCAGTACCCATAAGGCATTCAAAGAGATCCAGGGATTTCCTGCTTCTCCCTGTCCTACCCAGCCCTGAACTCCCTGCCCATGTCCTTCAGCTCTGAAGGAACTCCAGGCCATGGCAGATGAGTCTGCCAGGGCTGCCCCACCCTGGATTGCACAGATCCCATTCCAGAGGCAGAGGCACTGTGCTGTGCTATGGTTGTGGTTCAACAGCTGAAAACAAGCCAGGCTCATCAAGCCTTGCACAGAGCAGATGAAACCAAGTGATTTTATCAATTCCCCCAGCAAACGCCATTCTGCCTCAAGGGGGGTGCCACAGCAACATCAGCAGAGCCACGACAACAGTTCTAGTGTGAGGAAGGAGTCGGGGATTGATCAAGTCCAGATTTGCCTGACAGGCTGAAGAAAACACCCAGCAGATCTTTGTCTCGTTTCTATGCATTCCAGTCATTTGCAGAACGCCAGAGTTTGCTGAGCATAAATTAAGCATGAAACAAAAAATATATTACAATATGCAAAATTAATTTTGAGCAGGTAACATATAAACACCTGTCCTCTGGCAATAAGTCAGCAAGACAATTATGGATGAGGTGGAGGTGTCTTCAGCAGCTTGTTTTTAATCAGGAATGCTTCTCCTTGAGCTACTGCCCTTGAAGTATCACTTGATAAGTTCTCAGATAAATTAAGACACTCTCAGTTATAATTTCACTACTAGAGTCCTAATATTTTCTGGCCATACAGCCCAACAAAAATAAACTCTAATTTGTTCAAAAACCACTCTAGAAGATTCTTGGCCTTTATCGTTTACTGTCAAGGAATTATTTCAAGACCAAAAAAATCCAGTCTATAGCTCTCTCTTATTGCTCTCACTCAGCCATCAAATCTGCTTCTTTATTTTTAATTCTGCCATCTTCCTTGGATTACACATCTTATTAACCATGTTTTCACAGGCCTTTGTTGGCCTTACAACTGGACCTTCCCTTGCTGCTACAAATGACTTTGTTCTCCAAATTTCTCTTGAAAATAATCCTCTTTTTTTCTATAGGCTGTTCTATAGGTGATTATCCCCACCCTCTTCCCTGGTGAATAAAATCCTAGGGCTAAATTGGGCTTTTTTTTAGGAATAGATCCCATATGCAGAGCTCATGGCTTTGTGTATCAAAGGGCAAATGAAAGGTTTAAATTTGCTTTTCCATAAGCTTTGCTCTGAAATACTGGAGTGTGGTTTTCAGGGTAGCCAGGACAAGGGGTGAAGAGATTGAAAAATCTTGACTCCATGTTTCAGAAGGCTGGTTTATTATATTATGATACATATTATATTAAAAAAACCACACTAAAACTATACTAAAAGAACAGAGAGAAAGATGCATCAGAAGGTGAGGCAGGAATAGAAAGGAATGAATAACAAAGGCTTGTGACTCACAAAGAGTCTGACCCAGCTGCCTCCTTGATTGGTTATTAAGTAGAAACATCCAACATCGACCAATCAAGGATGCACCTGTTGCATTCCACACCAGCAGATAATAATTGTTTACATGTTGAAGCTGAGGCCCTCAGCTTCTCAGGAGAAGAAAATCCTGACAAAAGGATTTTCATAAAAATGTCGTGGTGACGCTGGAGTACCAGCAAAGCTGTAAGGTTAGCTCCTGCAGCATCCTTCAGAAAGTGTGGGAAGGGGGGAAAAGGGAAACAATACTCATGTTCTTACCTTATCAACGTAGTTTGCAATTTCTATCAGCCTCTGCTTAATTTTTTCCACATCTTTGCCTTGTCTCTGAAACTTGGAACATAAGGGATCAATGGACCAGCAGCACAAACGTCACAGAGTTTCCCCCCAAGAGCCAGCACATCAGGGATCTTTGGGAATTAGGGTGCAGCCAAAATCCACCAGCAGACTCCTGCTGGATCCACAGTCTGCCCCAAAGGAAACCCAGACCGTGGGACAGGATTTTGGCTCTTGTGAAAAGATTTTAAAGTCTGCAAGTGTTACACAGGGGTCCTTTCAGGACTGATGTTTTGGGAAATAGCTCTTCTCTTAGCAGGACTTGCAAAGAGGTGATTGCAATTCTCTAAGTAGCAGTGTTCAAGGAGACCAAAAAAAAAAAAAAAATTAAAAGGCAGCAAAATAATTCAAGCCAGGATTCATATCTTTGCCATTCAGCTCACTGGATCATTTTTACAGCCAGCGCTGGGTACTTTGAAAATCCCTTTGCAAACCCTCAGGAAGGCAGTCGTGCTCCACGGAATGTGATGGCCAAGCACTGCTCCAGGAGCACTGACAGCCCCACTGAGGGCACTGTGAATGGCAGTGAGGACTTGCTCAAGGAATGAATATTTATTTCCCTCTTCTTCCACACTGACACAGTTATTTCAGAGTCAAACTCCTTCTGAGGTATTGCAAGAAATTTTGCAACTGAGTATCACTGCTGTCCTATCTTAATAATTCCTTCCTTGCTCAGCCCTAATTAGGGAGGATGATTTACCTCAGAAAACATCATATTATTGTCTGAAGCACCTTATTTGCAGCACCATGGTAACTGAACTGAGCTGCCCCTTGCTGCTCACATAACTTTTTATTTTGCAGTTCCTTACCTCGCGATTATCTGCCACAATAACAAGCTCCACGTACTTCGTTGTCTTCAGAGTCTCCCTCTTGTACTGTCAAAAAACCATGAAAGTCTTATTTTGTTTTCAGCCCTGATACAACAAAGTGCTTGCAAGAGGAAACGCACAGAGTCTCAGGTTTCCTACGTTTTACTAAGATTTTACTACACACAGATTTTTAGTGTGTTCCTCCTCCTCATGGAAGTTTTCCTTACAAAACCTCTCAGGGTTTGATCACAGAAAGCAGGAGATTGGTGCAAAGTCTCTCTCAACCTTTCAGCTTTCTGCAGTTGAAACGTTTGAGTTATCTTTCCTCACAGGAGAATATCCCCTCCAGCAGAAAGACCTTTGCTATTTCCAAGGCACTTTTAAAGGAGAGATGAGGTGACTTCTAACAAACATTTCACACAATAGACAAACTGGTTACTAAGAAAAATGAGAGATAAAGGGCTATTGAGTGAAGCAGAGAAGAGGTCAAGCAGTCAACTGATAAATTATGTAGGAAGAAAAACCCAAAAATAATAAAAAAGCAGAACCAACTGTCAGTGTCTGGGGAAGCAAATTAACACTTGAAAAATGGAATGCACACATTTAATTCTGCATCTGCATATTCATATAAAATCCAGGTCTAAAAGAATCATAATGCTTAACTGAAAAAACAAAATCAGTGAAGAAATGATTCTGTAAGAGTACAAAACATGTCACAGGTCCTTTGCTACCCTGAATTTAAGTGACCTATTAGTGCCTGTAAAAGTTCTGTGATTTACAGCAGCAGCATCTAGCCTATCATTCCTTCCTTGTGTCTGGACGAGGACATTTAGGGAAAAGAGGTCTCTGATCTTCCTGCCAGAACTTAGAGGGCTTAAACAGATGTTTGACCTACAACTGACCATGATGTCTTGAGCTGCAGCAAAGCTCTTTAACCTAAAACATGACTAAAGCTTTCCAAGGAAAACTGCTCCAAGGCAAACTGAGAGATCCCCTAAGCACAGCCAGAGCTGGACATCTCCTTCCAGCCAGATTTCACAAAGTTTTCTTCCCTTTATCAAACTGTTCCTCTTCATTATCTGCAGATTAATGATTTTGATGTTTTGCAAGAATTAGAGGAACAGTGAGCGATGCAACCTTCAGTATCTGACTTTCAACCTAATATTTAATAGTGTTGCAAACTCCAATAGCTTGAAAAAAGTTTCATCTGGACCATATTTATGGGTGGAGAGAGGAGTAAAAGCTGCTGTTAATGAACTAAACATCAAGGATGCAAACACTTGACAGGATTACACTTAAGAGGGGCTCTGGCAAATGAGCTGAGGTAGATTCTTTTAAAACCACTGGCACTGGGGTGTGATGCCACTCAGACAGGAATGAGGTGCCACAAAAGGCAAATGGCCATGTGGCTGCTGCTCGTGGTGGAACTGAGCTCTCAGGCACTAAAACTCTCCCATCCTGAAATTTATCATGAGGTCCTAAAGAGATGCATCTCCAAGGGGCCCCTCATCCGAGCGAAGAAGAAAAGATGATACAGGAAAATCAGAGTTGAAAGCAGCAAGGAGAGCTCTGTTACATCAGTCAGTTTAAAACATTTCCCTCTTACCAAGAGTAAAACTGTTTGGACTGGAGTGAGCTGGAGAGAAATTGGCTAGCAGGCATAAAAATCACATAAGCCTCTGGTGACTGACTTGCATAACAAATCTGTTCCTGAGATTTGCCCAAAGGCTATGTGAACTCCTAGGATACAATATTTATTTATGAAATATACCTAATTATGGCTTCTTTCAGCTTGCTCTCTGCAGCCAGCTGCATCAATGCACAGCCCCTTTGCTGAGTTAATCCTTCAGAACTGAAATGAAGAGTCAATGACACAGCCGTGGGAGCTGGGGGACAATGGGCTTTGTTCCACTGACCGTGCTCTCTCCTCTGCTTCTTCCACACCTGATCCTGTCCCAAACCTGCTGTCCCAGCAGCTGTACCCCTTCCTCAGCCTTCCCTGCCTGGGAATTGGCATGGCTTGGATGGACACTGCAGTGGTGCAGCCTCTCTCTCCTCATGCTCTAAAAAATCCCCTGCCTGCTCGTGGTCACCAGCACCACCAAAATGGCTTTTTTTCCTTGTGGCTACAGAGAAAATTCCCTACTGCAGGGAGTGTCCAACACCCCAGACATTCTGCAGGGTCCTGTCTCAATGGAGCTCAGCTGGAAAATGCTCCTTGGTGCGATTTGAGGGTCCAGTGAGTCAGGAAATGACCCAGCACTCACAGAGACCCCACTCCAGCAGGGCACAGCCTGTCTGGGACACCCTCTGCATCTCCTGCCCTGCTCCACTGGAGCTCCTGTTTGGAGCTGGGAAGCTGAATCTGCTGCTTGTGCCATCCTTCACCTGTACTTGCACCTAACCAAAGCCCTGGGTGATATACTGATCTCACATTTCAGCTCTGCTCAATAAGAATTTCATGTAGGTGGTTCAGTGGAGAGTCAGCAAATAAAACCAAACAAAAATCTTCCCCCAGACCTGTCAAGAAGCCAAATATTTTAATCATGCCCCTGAACCTTAGACCAGATTTCTGCTTAATTCTGTCACCCAGCGTGATTTGGAGCAGCTTTATGTCTCCCCACTTTGCAGGTCATCTTTATTTGACACGGCCACTGACAGACTGCTTAGTGACAACACTGAAATATGAAAACTCACTGCACACATGACACTTGACAGCTTTCAAAATTCCTACATTAGAAGCTTAACCAACTTACTCATTAAATATATTGTACCTATCCATATGATGTGACTGCTGACAGGTTTTATAATTATGTCCACTGAACCACAGCAAAAATATTTTTCAGATATTTAAAGTGAAATTTGAGATGTAGTTGAAGCCAGCAGCAAAATGGAAGAACCATAAGGGTAATAATAAAATGGCTTTGGTTGTGTCATGCACACATTTTATTCCTGCATTGCACTGACTACTTCCGAGGAATTCAAAGTCACAAATAATTTGGGGAAAACTTAATAAAGTTGCATTTCCAATGTGTTCCACCCACACATGCTTTTAGAAATACACTTAATTCTTAAAATGTTACATGTAAAGGCTAATGCTCTGGATGTAATATTCCTAAAAATGTGAAATAAATTAATTCCATTGCATAATTGTATCTAGACATGTCACTTAGGTTGCCTTCCTTAACAATGGACCTGGGGCAAAGCCTGAGTCATACATGCAAGTACAAATCCCCATATGTGACATTCAATAAATGCTGATGGCAGATTTGTATCAATATATAATTCCTGAACACCTAACCCAGCCTTTTCTTCATCCAATATGCAGATGAATTTGTTACAGCATTTCCTCTTCCCGGTTTTTGGCTCATTTAATGTTCTAATTTCCATTAGGTAAATGCATCTCACATGAAGTACATTTCTGCCAACATCACAGCAACTCCAATAATACATCTGTAAAATAATATGCTGAGAATTTGTTTTGTGTGCATAAGAGACTTTGCTACTAAAATATAGAGGTTCCAAAGCTGGTATTAGCAAAGTATCCCAGCTGTCATGTTCTCTTTCATCTTGGGAGGGCAAGAACTTTTCCAGACATGGCTCAGTATTCTCAGGGAGCCTCAAATTCTGGTTCTAACCATACAAGAACCAGAATATATGACCATATTACGAACCATAAACTTTTCTGTGTTGAAAAGGAAGTGAAAAGTAAGTCATGCATGGAGAGTCCAGGAAAAGTAATAAAGCCTTAACAAATAATTTCATCTGCGCTTCAGCAGACGGCACCGAGGGAAGTCGATGGTGTGGGTTAAGGTTTTGCTCAGTAGAGACTCTTGTGGTGGGCAGCAATATGGAAATGCTGCCAAGCAGACACAGAAAAGCACGTCAGCCACCTACCCTGCCAGCTGGAGGACGCTGTGACGTGGCAGTGGCCCCCGTGGCAGGGATGTCCAGCTGGTGGCCACAAGACCCCGGGGCTGCTCTCAGATTCTCCGCTCGGTAGATCTTGTGTTCGCTTGTAGCACCTTCCAATGGCTCCAGAACGTAGCTGTTGTTCCCAAACACAATAATTCCCCTGGGACACAGGAGAGCAGAGTGAGACACGTGGTTTTCAGGAGCTTGTCTACACCAGAGTTACACCAAGTTTAATAATGATGGAGTATGAGAAAGCAAAACACTGATTTACAATGTCACGGGCGAGCGGAGCAGGAAACATCAAAGCTGTACATTTGTCATTGCAGCACACACTATGCTTTAAAAGAACCATTGGCTCTCAGAAATCTGTCTCCTCTGAAGTGCTGCACTGCAGAGCAAAATGATATTTGTGCTTTATTTGTTTTCCATTCCCCCGGTGATGCATTGCCGACGCCGCCGGAGCCGCGGCAAACGGGAGCGAAGCAAAGCCTGGAGAAAGGTTTGGGAAGGAAGGTACAGTGGGAAAACACTCATTGCAGTCTGCAGCTCCATTCCAGCTGCTAAAGCAAACCCTGACAGATCAAAGAGGCCTCGTGGTGTCAGGATGGATTATTAAATGCTGCAGAGCGGGGCAGCAGAGGGAAGCTCAGACACAGGAAGAGTTGGTTCCTGTTTCGCTCATTTTACTGCCCAAAAGAATAATTCTGACAGCAATACCACCTGCTCCCTGAGGAACTCACAGACTTGGCAGTGAAAGCTCTCCTGCTGAACTCTTTAAGCTACAACCCGCAAGAGGAAAGAAAGAGGGTCCTTGTGCTGGGTCCTGCTCAGATGCCACAGCAAAACAAGAGTGACAAAAGGCTGAAGATGTGACAGGCTGGGAGAGCTGGGGGTGCTCACCTGGAGAGGAGAAGGCTCCAGGGGGACCTCAGAGCCCCTTACAGTGCCTAAAGGGGCTCCAGGAGAGCTGGAGAGGGACTTGGGACAAGGAATGAAGTGACTTTATTATCTTAGTGTGTCTTTTTAGAGTTTTAGAAGTGTCTGCCCTTTTTATTTCTGTCTGTGCTGTGACAGATATAAAAGGTAAAATACAACAACCACTGTGAGACCAGTGTCACAGTACAATTTTCCAGAAAGTTACAAAAAAGAATGATAAAATAGGAGCAAAAGGACCCAAAAGCAGGTTAATGATGCTACGAAGGTTGATTTAAAAGTAAAATTATAATTATTAGGAAAAAGCTACCTTAGTTATCCTATTATCAGGAAGATATGATGAAGAAACTCAAAGTCTTTGGTCTGCTAACAAGTTAACTATTAATTAACTATTAATTCCAAGCTGGCTGCACAATTTTGCTTCAGAGCACCATTAACACCAGTTCAGCCAAGCCAAAAAACATTTTGCTGGTGACTGGAACAGCTGAAAGTCCAAGAGAAAAAAGCAGCCTGGAAAGGCATGCTATCAAAATCTGTCCAACAGCAATGCCAGGAGCCTGTTTCACTGCCCTGAACCAAGGCTCAGGGTCTGATAATTCACCTGCAGCTTCCTCAGTCCCCTTGGCAGAGCAGGTGAGCCACGTTCACCCATCACCCAGCAGCTGGGAGTGATGGGTCAGGGCTGGGAAAGCTGGGCTGGTTTGTCCCAGCAGCTCCAGCCAGGATCCCAACAACCTCCTGACATACGAGACACCTCAGGCAGGTCACCCCGTGATTTGAGTAACCTCACAGCTCACGGCTCTGAATTACTGTCAGAGCTGCCTCACTCCTTGGAGGATTTAGGAAATTAGAACAAGATATTCACTTTACTCCAAAAACCAGCAGCCCTGCAATCAGCACAATCAAATAAGGATTGTTGTCCTGGCCTTGTGCAATTAATCATTCCATTTTGGAGGCAGGAGTCCATTAGTCACTGTTTGAAATGGGCCAGCCTGACCAGCTCCCTGTGTTGACAACTCAGAAACAACAGAAAAGCATGCAGGGGTTTATTTTTAATGCTAGATTTGCCCTTCTTAGAACGTTCACTTTCAAAATTAGAAGCTTGAACAATTTTCTTTAATTACTTACACTAGAAAGGGAGAGACTTAGTTGTATCCTGAGTAGAGTTCTCTCAATTTTTTAAAAAAAATATTTTAAAGTGAGCATCTTGTTTTCAGGAGTTCATATCCAAAATGTGCCACATCAATGCCACATTTCCAATGTATCCCTCGTGTACCCAACCTCTGTCTAGAAGAACCAAATAACCATTTCTTTAAAAAGAACTAAATAACTATTTCTTTAAAAATAACTAAATAACCATTTCTTTAAAAATAACTAAATAACTATTTATTTAAAAAATAACTAAATAACCATTTCTTTAAAAAGAACTAAATAACCATCTCTTTACCCTTCCTTTCCTTTAGCTGCTGAGGGTATGGACAAATGATCAGATCCCAGAATGATTAATTTGGGTTTTTCCTGAGCGTACCAGTCTGATTCCCATCCCAAGGGACAGCGTGGGCCTTTAAGGAAAGTTTCCCTTTGCCTATGGAGCAATCCCAGGAGAAGGAAAATCTGCAGTTTTGGCAGAAAGAAACCCAGACTTTTCATTTAAAGCACACTTATCCCTTGAGTGCTGCCTACGGGATATCAGCACTTGGCTTGTGACCATCTGTAATAAGATAATGAATATCAAATATGAATTTTCTTGGACAGCTCTCTGGTTTTGACTAATTTTCCTTTCCTACAATTGCATTTTTTTCCCCCATCGTGCAGTGCCAAGCACAGCACCTTAAAAATGTAACGAGTCAAGAGTTATGGTTCCTTTCTTTTTTATTTTGTGTGTGAGCGAACAATACCCACCAGTCATTCAGGACTGAGAATCTGAGGCAAATAAAATAAATCTACAGCTACTGGTTCCCTCCACTCTCCTCAGGAGTTTCCAAGAAGCTTCTGTTACTCCTCCAGCATTTCTGTGTCTCCCTCTTCAGCAGGGTTCTCCCACACTCCTGAGTCAGCCCATGTTCCCAGAAACTTTTCTATTTTTCAGGAGCCATTAATGCTAAACAATGTTGTGTTTTCCAGCGTGGCAAATCAAATATTAATGTGGCAAATGGCATATTAAACTACAGATCCCCAATCAAAAAATCACACAAAGAGCCCTAAAGAGATTTCAGCAAGTCCTTAAGACCAGTCTGTGGGATTTCTATCAGACAAAGGACTACCAGAATTCCCAGGATTATAAATGTTTGAGGGGGAAAAAAGCAATATGAAGCATTCAAATTTTAGTGTCAGGTGTTTAATTCTGTGTTTTCCTCTGTCCCAGTCCTACAGATGCTGGGAAGTCAGAAAGATTTACAAAAGAGGCAGGCAGGAAAGCCAAGAGACAACCCCAGCTCTACCTGAAATTCTCCCTCTGTCTCCTCCATCACTGGTAGCAGAGAGGGAGGGAAAATATCCATCCCAGGAGCACGTCCAGACATCCACTCCCAGGCTCCAGGCCAACTGGAAGCAGCTCCAGTGTGGTCCTGAGCCTGGGTTAAATTTGACTCCAGCTCTGCAAAGGGTTTGGTCCCTGCTCGTGTCTGGGGTCAGCACCAGACCAGGCACCTCCACATCCCTGCTGACCCACCCTGGAGATGGGAAACCCACGGCTTCTGCCTCCTGTCCTCCCTTCTGAGCCATGTGGACACCTGGGAATGTCTGTATGACATGGCAGAGCTCTCCCCATCTTAAACAGAAATTAAAACTCACATAATTCCACATTGCCAGGAATCTCTCAATCAGGGAAAGGCAATTTAATGGAATAATTCCACTTTTTAAACTGTCGATAAAATCAAATATAATTTTTTTTTCCCCTCTTAAAAAGGAAAACCAAAACAAAACCTAAAGCGAGGCCAGTCGTATTTCATAAATCAACAGGCTTTAGGAAATCTCAAAATATAAATGGGATTTTTCTTTTCCAACTTGTCAGCAGAAGCAAAGGTCCTGCCAACATAAACCATCAACACATACTTGCCTGAGAAATTGTGATGCTGAAGCAAAACTTGGCTGGGACAGCACTATATGAAACTATTATATATTATTCTGCTGCACTGTACACGGGAAATTAAGTAAATTGATAAACCTGAGATCTGTGAGTGCAATTAAACATTTGGTTTTAATGAAGCTCAAAGTTATACTCATTTCTAAACAATAGTAATAAAAAGCTCTATTACCACTGGCAGAGGAATGTAGATGTCCTGAGCTGGTGAGAAATTAATTAGAGAGCAGTCCTGCTCACACACTGAATATTCACTTAAAGCCCACAGACACTGCAGTGCCCCTGTGCCACCTGAAAACCTCCAGGTCACTCATTCCACAATCAATTTTACAGCTTCACAAGGACAGGGGCTGATCCCACAGCTCTTCCAAAGGAGTTTTGGGTGAAAAGCTTCCAGAATTGGAGCCCTGTGACCCTGGAGTGCAGGGCTGCTCAACAGGCACCGTCTCAGGGGTGATCTGGGCACTCAGAGGGCATTTTTATTTATTTTTATTGTACATTCTACATTCCCAGGGCTCTGTATAACAAATTCCCAGGCAAGTAAGCAGGCAAACAAACAAAAGGGGAAGAAAAATGAAGTGGTGAATGAGGGCTTCACTTTTAGGCTGTTTTAATAAGTTGCAGATGGATACTACAGGGATAAATGAGCAGGATGATCTATTGGCTGTTTTTCTAATAGAGCTGATATTTAGATATTTTTCAAATGGTTTGGTCATTCTTTTAGGGACTGGGAAATGGAGAACAGGAGTCTGGAGGCAGATGTGCTCCTGTCTCTGCCTCTGCCCCTGGTCGCCTCTTTTTGCAACAACTCCTCACCTCTAAAATAGAGGAAATTTTAGTATCCATGGGAAAAAAATAAAAATCTATTGATGAAGAGCACAATAGGAAAGACAACAACCCCATTATCCCACTACACTGCACAGCAGGATTCCATTAAAATAACAAATCTGACCCAAATCAGCCAAGGGCAGCCTCTCCAAGGGGGTGGAAGCAGTAGCACCACAGGTTTTACATCTCACAGGAGTGGTGGAGGTGCTCTCACACAGACATATCATCGCTCACAGAGCTTCTACTCCAGCCAGTGCCTTTCATGGACCTGAAAATCTATTCTCTAAAATGGAATTATGGCCAGAGCCTCCTGCAGCATACACTTCATCCTTTCTCAGTGCAGGACAGATCTGTCCAGAGTGGACGCAGATCGAGCTGCAACTCTGATTCCTGGAATTCCAGCAAGGAGTTACTTGGATGGGAGGAGAAAATGTGATTTAATGTCCAGCATTTGGGCTGCAAGGAACAGTCCTTGTGTTGTCAGAGGAAGTGTCACATGCGGGTGTGGGGAAGGGGAGGAAGGAAAGGAAAGGAAAGGAAAGGAAAGGAAAGGAAAGGAAAGGAAAGGAAAGGAAAGGAAAGGAAAGGAAAGAGGAAAGGAAAGGAAAGGAAAGGAAAGGAAAGGAAAGGAAAGGAAAGGAAAGGAAAGGAAAGGAAAGGAAAGGAAAGGAAAGGAAAGGAAAGGAAAGGAAAGGAAAGGAAAGGAAAGGAAAGGAAAGGAAAGGAAAGGAAAGGAGCGTTAGCATGGGTACCAATTTAGTGAGCATGTTTTATCACACCCTGCAGCAAGCAGACAGACAGGACAAGAACAGTCCAACTTGCACATCCCACTAAATGCCAGCAGCAGAGTGGATGGAGAAGGAGCAGGCTCAAACACCTGGGTAGGGATCATCCCTCATCCTTGTCCTGGCAGTGATCCCTGTGCACACCGTGGTCAAAGGCTGGACATGATGCTCATCTCAGAGCACAGAGGTGACCCTGAGCCAGGAGCTGCTCCCCTGGAACAGGCAGCCTATGGAAGCCATGAAACCCCAGAAAGAGAATGATTTTTAATGCTGAGCTCAAAATCCTCCAGGAGTTTCCCAGTCAGATAAATTACAAACTATGCAGGATGTTTATATGAACTAAAAGCTCTGCAGAAAGTATGGAGGGAAAGCTCACATCCAAACCAGTGCTTTTCTCAACAGGGATTTTCTCCTAACTTAACTTTTGGATGAAGTCTCTTCTTCTGTGAGGAAATGCTGCTTGATGAGTCATGAGGAATCTGCATTTCTTTTTCTCACTGGTTTCCTACTCCCATTCCTTTTTTCAATAGTTGATGTCTGGAGTGTCACATTTAAATCCCCTCTTCAGCTGACTGTGTCTGGGCTGCAGTGAGTTCAGCCAGGCCATTTGAAAAATGGTATTGGCAGCCTCGGGTACCATAATTCTGTGATCCCAGTAAAAACGAGCATCAGTTCCATTCTGGGGCCTTCTCCCCATCCCTGTCACTGTGGACACTGCATCTGTCAGCTGCTGATGAGGCTGGACAAAGACTGAACACTTTCTCTATGTGTGACTGTGTTAATCACCTAACAATTGGCTAAAATATCTGAGGATATTCAAGTGCATTTTGGGGTTTTAGAAGAAAAAGGTTTCCTGGGAGATTTCTATCCTTTGGCCCCCGAGGAGTTTTTGGGAGCACCTCTCAAGCTCCCCCATATAAGAAGTCACCGCAGATGTTTCTGTAGCTGCACATTTCCATGCCAGAGTCCTCTGCCAGCCCCTGGCCCAGGGAGGTTTGTGCCCTTCTCCAGGCTGCAGGTCTGGGTGGATTCAGCACTCACAGGGAAAGTAATCAGGGAAAAATCATTGAACTCTAAACAAATTTATCACAGAAGATGTGAACGGTGGCCACAGGCCAAAATTATTTGTTAAAAACTTGAAGAACCTCCAAGCTGGATAAACAGAAGGGTATTTCCTGAGGACAGGAAGGAAATGGCTCAGCTCTGTCGTACCTTCACCTTCCCACAAGCTCTGACAGTCTAATTGGCTTTCTGATCCAGATGGACACCCAGAAATCCTGATTAGCCATTGTTCCCTTTCCGTGCACTCAGCATTTCCTGAGCCCTCTCTGCCATTCAGCTCCTCTTCTCAGAGGAGCCAGCAGGATACAGATTAAGGCATGATTATATTCTCCTCTAACCTGCATTAAGCCAGCTCTCAGTGCCAATCTCATTGTGCTCCTACGTGAGGTGAGGAGCTCGAATGTTATGTGAGTGAGGATGGAACAGAGCTGAAAAATGTGTGCTTGAGAGAGCTGAGCCTCCTCCTCTCTCCTCTTCATCTCACCCCTCTGCCTGCCTGAGAAACTTAAACCAGACTAACCTTAGTATTCAGATTTCACACAATTCTTCTTCATCACAGAGTGATCACGAAATGTTCAGGAGCTAAAACCACATCTCAACTGCTCAGCCAGGTGGAGGGAAGACCTTGATGGCTAAGGGAGGTCAGAGCAAGGTTCCTCCAGCTCAGCACCTCCTCTCTGGCCTTGGCCAACAGCAGGAGCTCAGGGGTGAGAGACAAGAACAGAATAAGCAGCCCCAGCTCTGAGAGCAGCAGTGTCAGGGACATCTCAGGGTTTGACAGCCCTGCAGAGGCTCCCTGAGCTCCCCTCCCCAAATTGTCACATCCTGTTGGAATCCATTGATCCTGTCAGTGATCCACTGACACCCACCTGTGACAGCTCCAGCCTCGTTATGTGAACAAGAAGTACCTTCCTTTGCTCTCAAGTTTCAGCTGATGTCTCCTAATTTTGAGGTTATGAAGAATATTCAGTGATTGTCCCCTCTCCAGTGTGACATTCAACCTTGTTTCATCATGCTCCTTTTCTCCGTCATCGCCTTTCAAAAGTGACAAATCCTAGTCTATTTTCTCTCCTTGGATAAAAGCTGCTCCACACCTTTGATCACAATTTTTGCCCTTCTCTGTACCTTCTCTGGATATATTGCTTCTTCCTCTTCTGAGATGGAGCAGGGGAGGGGGAAACAAGAACTGCATGCAGAACTCAAGATGTGAGCGCTCTGTGGGTTTATAAAGTGGTAATGAGGGTTCTTGTTTTATCCTCTATTTCTGTCTCAGTAATTCCTATGATCCCTTTTGCTTCTTTGACTGCTGCTGAGCACTCAGGCTTCAGAGTGAAATGTGGGACCTGTTCTTTATGAGTAGTTTCATGTCTTTTAATGAACTCTGCTGGTCTGGGGGAAAATGCACAGCCCCGACCTATCCCCACCTGGAACAATGCCCAGGGTGTCTGTCTGGTAGGAGGGGGAAGATACTGGTTCTCCAGGATTTCAGAGGGCTGACAGCATGCACTTCCTCTCATTAGATGTTTTTCAGGCACTTGAACCCCAGCTTTATGCAGCAGCTGTGTGAGGTAGGTAAGAATCATTAAATGGATTTCACAGATGGAGAAACTGAGACACAGAGATTTGTCTGATTCACTTAGAAACTGTCACCAAGCCAGGAACAGACCCTGAAAATGAGACCTGGCCTCCCTTCCAACAGCTGCTGCAAGTGAAAGGGCTGCTCCAGGGACTGTCCCCACCCATGGCCACACAGAGCCTTATGTCTCTGCTCCTGCAGCTTGGAGTCTTTATCATGCTGTGGAAAAACAAGAGTTCCAGCTCCAGCAAGCTGGTGGCAAGTACATTGGCCTGTCCTGTCCTGTCCTGTCCTATCCCATCCCATCTCATCCCATCCCATCCTAGCCAGATCTATTCTTTCAATCTAGCAAAGCTGCCAGCAAACTAAGCCAAGAAGTTCTTCTGGACTGTGCTTTTTTTGCAGCAGCCTGGGACAGTGGAAGGTGTCCCTGCCCATGGCAGAGGTGGAACTGGATGAGCTTTCAGGTCCCTTCAACCCAAACCATTCTTTCTTTTTGTGATCAAGCACAGGCAATATCTGGGAGTTATTCTGTCTGGCAGTTGTTGCTGTTGGTTGTTGGGCTGTGAAACAGGTTTGGATCAACAGGCACAGAACTCTTATCACAAACTGTTCTCACCCATGGACACTATTTACCAATCTCAGCACTGAAACGGGCACAGAAACTGAGATTTCTCCTCATCTCATCTCCTACTAGAACAACACATGCACTACGAAGGAAATTCTGCAGTTTTGTACTGGAAAAGGTGCTGCAGAGAGGGACCCTAATCCTGTCAGCTTGCACTTTGGGGACTTGTCTGCAACAGTGCCAGGAAAATGTCCCTGCCAGCATCTGCTGTCTTGACATGTCTGAACCACCTAAAGCTGGGAAACAACTCTGGGAGCTCCACAATTGCTAAGAGAGCACTTTGGAGAAGAAAGAAAAGACTTCTAATGTGCAGAAGGGCATTTTCTCTTGAGAGTGATTAATTTCCAGGTCGCTCTGGAACAAGGACATCAATGCAGACCCTGTCCCACGAGGTACAAATTCTCCCTGGGGAGTTTGAAGCATTGTAATCCTTTAACTAAAATACTGAGAGCTCTGCACTGGATTTTTACAAGCAGTTTTAAATTCTGGATGTGTTTTACAGTGAGAATGACAGATAAATGCTGACTGTTCATGAGAGGGGGTTTATTGAACTTTTGGAAGATGCTGGATCCATAGTAAAGAACCCATAAAGCCCCTCTCTGTGTGGGAATGAGCCAAAGGAATCCCATCCACTACAGCAAATGGGTCATTCCCTGTGGGAGAGGGGTGCTGGGATCAAACTCTGCTCTCTCTGCTGCTGTCTGTCCCAGAGCTCCCTTACAAAAGCCTTGACAATGCCACTATAGCACAAAATGCAAAATCAAGGGGAAAAGATTCCAACTACTCCTGCTGTTTGTAGATAAATCAAACCCAGAAAAGGCTGAGACAGCTGGAAATCTGACAGGAAAACTGGGTTTTCCAGGGAGAACCTAGAGCCAATTTACAGTTAATTACTGTGATTTGGAACAGCTCTGTGAGTAAATACCAGTCTCGGATTGTCCAAGTAAGAAAGATAATTGTTTCCTGAACTGTGTCTGTTGTGAACGTGAAATTTTGTCAGCCCATTCCTTTGTCCAACTGGAAGAGGTTTGATTTTCAGCGATGGAAATCTGCTACTCTGCTGTTAACAAGCAGCTAAAATCCAATAGCTGGGCGTCTTACCTGCCATAAACACAATTCTTGAGCTCCACAACCATGCGTGTTCTCTGCATCACAGAATCTTTGAGTCCCTGCTTTCCAAAGCCACCTCTCCTAATGATGAGGCTGCTGGACAATGAGTGATTCCACAGCTGGCAAAGCAGTGCTGAAACACTGCTGAAACACTTTTGAGGACAAAGAGGCCTGGAAAGCCACTGGGCACTGCCAGTATGAAAATGTGCCACGGAATGGGCACACAGAGGGATGGGCAGCAGGAGAGAAGGGATGGCTCTTGGAAAACCCCCCAAAATTGTGTTATTTATTCTTTGGTTTTTTTTCTCTTCAGAGCAACTAGAGGGAAAATGATTTGCAGGGATTCATCCAACATTTGAAAAAGAGATGGAATCATGGAATTATTTCTGTTGGAGAAGCCCTCTAAAGATGACTGAGTCCAACCATTCCCAGCACTGCCAAGGCCACCTCTGCCCCATGTCCCCAGGTGCCACCTCCACATGGATTTTAAATCCCTCCAAGGATGGGGACTCCAAAATTCCCTGGGCAGCTGTGCCAGGCCTGGACAAATCTTTCCATGAGGAATTGTTCCCAGTATCCACCCTGAGCCTGCCCTGAGGCTGTTCCCTCTTCTCCTGTCCCTGTTCCCTGCGAGCAGAGCCTGAGGGTCCAGAGCAGAGCCACAAGGTCCCCCCTGAGCCTCCTCTTCTCCAGGCTGAGCCCCTTCCCAGTGCCCCCAGCCCCTTCCCCAATACTGATTCATGCATCAAAAGCCAAACCAAGCACCCAGGAGCTCAAACCCTGCTGGAATCTGGGCTCACCTGAGTCCTGAGCAGGTGCTGAGGCTGACGGAGGAGCCGGGGAAGCCCTGGACCTGGCCATGGTAAAAGCAGTGACCCTGTGCAGGAGGAGAAAACATTTCACTGGTCACACATGCTCTTTGCTCCTGGGTTTCCAGCCCTTTTATTTCAAGGTGATTATCAGTTTCAGGCCACAGCATTCAGGATCTCACTGACAGCACCTCTTTTGTCCCACCAAATATTCTCTGTGCTTAACAGCCAAAGAGTCCTAAAAGGTGCTCCAAAACCCCAAAAAGTTATAGGAGGTTTTCTGTTTGGTTTTGTGCTCTTATTTTGTGAAGGATCAATAATGTTAGATTTGTATGACTGACCCCTTTTTTTTCTGTGTTATGTATTTAAAGCTACAATATTGAATATTTGATAATATTTTCTATTAATATCTTTATATTGTTCATATTTTTATAATATTTTATAATATTTTATAAAATAATCAGATTAACAAATCAGCTCCTACACTTTACTGCTTTCTATATAGACCCCTATTTTTACTGAAGGGCATTTAAATCTGTGTATCCCTATAGGAGGGAGGTATGTGAAAAAAGAAATATAACAAAGCCAATCCCAACCCTAGAACTTGAAAAAAAAAATCACAAAGCAAATGAGAAGGAAGGGAAACAGGTTGGAAAGGAAATTTTTTATTGAAATACCCAACCAAGTAGCTGCATGTTATTAAAAACAACCAAGAATAAAGGGGGGCTTCTATTTTGAGAGACAACAGTCCAATTTCATTTTGTGCCTAGGATATTACGTTTCTTTAATAATCCACTGCTTGCAAAAGGCACCCACAACAGAGGGTTTCTAAGCTCATCCACATATCTGTCTGGAATCAAGGCTAATTTCATTGTTGACTAAAGGTTATATTGCATTCCCAACACCACCTGGAAACTGAAAACTCTGCAGCACAAGGCTCCCATCTGATTAGTGCAGAGGGAAGTTATCAGTGCTGCAGCCTAACAGCCATCTCCCTGTGCCTCTCATGGCTTGCTTCATTATTGCATTAATTAACCTTTCCAGGCTGGGGCATGGCTTTCACTCACAGCAGATTTCTAAAAAGCACCTTGATTTTGGTGAAGAAAGCCACAGTCTGGGCAAGATGCAATGATTCAGACAGGAATTTTCTGCTAATAAGTTTATTCCAGGAAAAATGTTTGTTTGATTTCCAGCAGAGCAAGTGTACACAGAGCAGCCAGCTCTGACTTTCTAAATACAAACCTCAGTGGCTTTTGTCAGTGGAAGAAATGACAGAAACAGGGTGAGAGAGTTTTACTCGTGGGTATTTTTATCATCAATCCTCATGAAGAGTCAGCAACACATTAGCAAAGATAAAACAATAGAAGGGAGTCACAGATTGAATTTTTTGGGGTGATCACTTCAGTCACAATTGCTATGGATGTCAAACTTTCCATGTGGATGCACGACTTCACTTTATTTCAGTGTTATCAGTTCCATGCATCCAGCTGATAGAAGAAAAATCAATGCCCCTCCCACTCAAGCACTGAATCTCTTACATGCTAACAGCAAAAATGAAATAGGTTTATTCTCATTGCTTAAAGGAAGCATGAGGTGAAGTTCAGAGCTCCTGAGAAAGAAATCTTTGGGTTTGAGCATCAGCAGAGCTGAGCAGAGGCCCAG
Organism: Motacilla alba alba; assembly: GCF_015832195.1. NCBI lineage: Eukaryota > Metazoa > Chordata > Aves > Passeriformes > Motacillidae > Motacilla > Motacilla alba. Next base: position 33,207,858 of record NC_052021.1, read on the forward strand.
TGAAATGGGGAGGGGAGCCAATATCTCACCCCACACAGCTGCTGCTGGGGTCCAGCTGTCTTTATCTAAGAGTGAATTATGGCAAAGGGCCTGATTTCTTTCCCTCTCCACATACAACTTGTCATTTTATTAACTCTGAGCTCCTGGTTGTGGCCCATTTCACAATTTCTCTGAGATCCAGCAAAGTGATGCCAAAGTTCAATATCGAAAATGTAAACTTATCAGAGCATGGCCTGCAACAGGGACTGGGAGAAAATTGATTTCTAGCTCAGTAATTCCACTGAATTGCAGGATTTTTTTTTTCTGCTAGCAAATCTTTTTATTCCCGCAAACTAGTACATAAAATGGGTGACCCCTTAAAAACAAATAATTACCAAGGCTGATCCATCATGCTTGAAACAGTACTCTACCCTTGCCTGAGATAATTTAATAAATAGCAGCTTTTGACAATTTTCCAGGTGCTATAAATTGAAAAATAACCTAAACACTGACTTGTGTGCTACAGAACTGCCCAAGAGACAGCTCCACAAACCTGCCTTGACCTCCAAGCAGAATTTGACTAAGCAACTTTTCAAAGGAAAATCGGATTTGGTTTCAACTCCAGACTGTATTGATGTCCTCAGTGAAGAAGAGATATAAAAATAAAATTGGAGAATTATCTTTTCTCAGCTGTATTGCAGCATTTAATGAAAAATGAATGCACTGAGCTCTCTTTTTTTAGGCAGCAAAATGCACTGTCATTACTAATCATGACTTACTTTGCCATTTTGCAAACAGATATTGTATTTTAGCAAGTAAAACCTGTCATTAGCTGTACACATACTCCTGTTAACTCAGGTAAATCTCTGAAAGACTCATGTGTTTCATTTATTTCCTTTTACTTCCTTCAGGAGTCTCTGCAGCCCTCCTGCTCCCAAAACAAATGACTATTTTCTCCTGAGCTGATTTTGAAGGAGATAAGAGCACCCAGCAAAATGAAAGCCCTGAAAGCTTTCAAAATGATTGCTTTACTTGGGGTGTCTGCAGCTATAATGAAGATGCTTCTTCAGAAGTAAGATGTTATGCAGAGAAATAATTCCTTCCCCTGATCCCAGCAAAGCCTGTTATGGATGGGAACACAAAGCATGGTGTCTCTGCTGGCAGTGTCAGTGAGTAAATACCATAACAGAGCAAATACTTGATGGGACTTAGCCAGATAAAAGATAAGCTTTGTAATTAAAATGGCTTGCTGCATTATTTCTAATTAAGGCATTCATGCTGTCAGAGGACAAAAAACATTCCTGCCTTAAGGGGTTTTTATTTGTAAAAAGCAGTTTTAACTGCTTCTTTTAACAAGCCATATTTTGTATAGATCCGTATTTATACACGCACATAAATATGCACATACATACACACAAATACAAGTACAAAGTACAATCACAACACGCTTATGGCCTGGATTTAAAAAAAAACCCAACCAACATCCTCCCCATGACTCCCCCAGTGAGGAAAGACACCCAAGCCCTCAACCTCTGACATGAACTTTTGCACTCTGGGAATCAGGTATTTAGGGGCTTTTTTCCCCAAACAGAACCAGGCCTTTTCTCCATAACTGATCATCCATGGCTGCCATAATTATCACATTTTAATGGGTCTATTTCCAAGAAGCTGAAAAAAATGTTAAAAGCCACGTGGCTCAAACCCCAGAGCTCGCCTTTAAAGGCTGCCTCTAAAAATTCATGTGTAGGATCAGAGCAGTCACAAAGACACTGAAGGCAACAGTAAAAAAAAACCAACCCAAAAAACCACACACTGAGCTGTTTCATCCCAGAGCTCAGATCCTGGCAGAGGATATTTTGGATTTTAAGGATGAAGCATCATCTCTGCCCACGACAGCCCAGCCTTACCGTGAGATTGCGTGTGAGAACCACGTCAGTGCCGTCCTGCAGATAATGGGTCTCTGTGAAGCCTCTGGCCAGCAGGCCCCTGGAAGAAACAGAGCACAGGGAATATTGAGGCCACCTCACCTTGAATTTATCCTCCTGTGGTTCTGTTTGAGATAAGGATCAAAGCCAGGCATTAAGGATTCAATGGCTACGGGGAATAAGGGAAAATGGAACTCCAGATATTGAAGCTGCAGGACACAAACACTTCCTGTGGTAATTGTGAATAGACTACAAGTTTCCAGACTGTTTTCTCTTCCAAATGAAGACTCTGTGCCAGCACATCTCAGTGTTGAATCTTCCATGTAATTTTCAACACATTTTAGGTTAAATCTAGGGAGATCTGGGGTTTAGAGTATTGTTAAGTAATGGTGGTTTGTTGAAAAGGAAAATGTTTTCCCTGTGTTCCTTATTTTCCATCTAATCTGTTGTATTCATCAGCAAGTGACCACCCAAAGTCTAATTTAGCACTTGGTGAGTGAAACAAACTCCTCCTATTGACACTCCAGGGAAAACACTGCATGAACACCACGGAATTCACAGCACTGGATTTACCCTGATTGTCTGAAAGGATATTCACGAATGGAAATTTAACCATTTCACAGGAGACTCTGCAAGATCACGTCCTGGACGAGGCAGTTTGTTCCCATTCCCTCCACACCTCCCCTCCTGCCTTTGGCAACGAGATAAAAAATTTGGACTTGCAATTGTCATTTTCCAGGAATCTCCAGGGAGGGGCATGTGTGTGACAACCACAGAAACTTCTCTTTTTGTAGGGAACTCATCTCAGGCATCTGCCTTTTTTTAAAAAAATAAAAACAAGTGTTGCTATTGATCTGTTTTCGACTCCTTATCTAAAGAGCATTTCTGACAGAGCCAGAGGGAGGAACACTCATTCACATTTACTCCTAACACAGGTCTTGAGTTGTGCTCCTCATCACAAACACCCTTGAGTTTTGACAAAATTCCTGGCGAGCTGCAAAAGCACAATACAGAAGGAGCCAAGAGATAAATGCCACCATCACCTTCAGAAAACTGGAGAGTGTAGAACATCGAAAATCCCTGGCTCTGTGTTTCACAATGCTCATCCTGTTCCCCTTCTAAGAGGTGTTTCTCCCTTGGGTTGTTCATCTGAACAAACCAAGCCCTTTATTTTATTTAAAGCCGGTTAATGCTGCACCCTTGCAAATATTGTGGTGGGAACCATTACGCAGTTGTGGTACACATTTCTTGTGTTTGTATCAACATTATAAATGGAGCATAAACACACATTTAATTTTCATTACTGATTAATTTGCAGCACATTAATATCCAGTGGCTCCATCAGGATCTGGTTGTGCTAGGAACTCTACAAACACTTACTAGGGAGAAAACCCAGCTTTAAAAGCCTCTGGAAAAAAATAATAACGAAACAAGACCAAAAACAAAAAATAAAAGGAAAAAAAGAAGATAAGGAGGTGGCAAGGCAAAAAAATGAAGCCCCAACACATTATAGTGAGCACTCAAGCAGAGATTCTCACATTTAAATTTAAAATTTTTCAGCTTGTGGAAAATATTACCATATTAATTGATATGGAATGGTAAAACGCTGCAGCATTTGGTGGGTTTGTAGCAAGTGGATCTCAGGCAACAACCACACCCACAGCAGGATTTGGGTGCCCAACCAAACATCTCGTGTTGATTTAGATGCACAATAATAAATCCCACCAACCAGCTCCACAGGGACACCCGTGGGGCCTCAGAGGACACTTGGCTGCAGTGGTGATCCCACCCCTTGTGCCTGGAGCCTCCACAAACCCTGCCAGGAACAGAGGGGGCTGTACCCAACAGTCATGGAATGGTTTGGGCTGGAAGAGACCTTTGAGATCTTCCAGTTCCACCCCTGCCATGGGCAGGGACACCTTCCACTGTCCCAGGGTGCTCTGAGCTCCATCCAACATCCCTTGGACACTGCCAGGGATGCAGGGGCAGCCCCAGCTTCTCTGGGCACCCTGTGCCAGGGCCTGCCCACCCTCCCAGGGAACAATTCCTTCCCAAAATCCCATCTAAACCCACCGTGTCAATTTGGAGCCACTCCCCTTGTCCGGTCACTACACTCTCTTGCAAAAAGTCCCTCTCTGTTTCCTACTGTCACATTATGACAAAGAGCAGCTGCTTTCATAATTAGCTTTATTTATCTAACACTGCTAACTTCTGCACTGGGCAGGCATTAATTGCCTTTGTAAAGGCAAGATCCTATTGCTGAAGCCAACAGAGTTTCACTGTGCAGTTTTTGGAAATGAGAGTCCATCCAGGACAGGGGAGTGAGTTTCATTCAATGGCACAAAAGTACAGGGAAAGGTAACAGATGTAGCAGAAGGACAAAGTGATTGAGCAACTCACTTGCTTTGTGCTCTGCTGTTTCCAAGGTGTTTGACAGCAATGATGATAAAGGTGACCTTTCTGCTGCTGTTCATTCTGCTCTAAGGCACAGATTTAGAAAACACTTCATAGATCCACAGGTTTGAACACCAGAAGGGATTTGTGATCACCAGCCTGCCCTGCCCCATTACAGGGGTCATCTGACCCGAATTTATCTTCTGCTACAATGACAGGGAAGGAACCAGATCCATTTTCCTACTGTAAAGAGCCCCTGCCTCGATCTCCCATGAAGATGGAGCTATCACAAACCTGACAGGATTTTAACTAAGCCCAACCTAACCCCACAGCACTTTGTATCTGTTTAACTGTGCCAACATTCACTTTCCAGCCACTGGATTGGATCTCAGTCTCTCGCATCAGAGCTTTGTTTTTGTTTGAGGCTTCCATGGAAAGTTCTTCCCACTAAAGTGAGGAAATGTAGCAGGTGAAGAAATTCCTGGTGCCAGCAATGTCCCTGTCAGGATGAAAGTTTGATATAGATCCTGAAAATACTGGCTGAAAGGAAGAATTCCCAGTGTGAGCTGTAAAAGACTGGTGACAGCACCAAGAGTTGGAATCCCACTGCTGGACTGACCTCAGGAAAGCAAAAGAATGCCCCAATGTGGGACAAAGAGTTGTGGCTGCTCCTGGATCCCTGGCAGTGCCCGAGGCCAGGCTGGACAGGGTTTGGAGCAGCCTGGGACAGCGGAAGGCATCCCTGCCCATGGCAGGGGTGGCACTGGGTGGGATTTAAGGTCCTTCCCAACCCAAACCACTCTGTGATTCCGTGATATCAAACCATGGAAATTTCACGTGGCACTGGGGAAAGCAGAGAGCTTTGCAGGGCTCTGCACCACCCCTCCTTCAGTTTGGTAACTCAGCCATCAGCACTCAGATCTGCTCTGCTGCCACACCCCGGGTGCTGCCAGCCTGAGCCTGAGCCAGGGAAAGGCTTTCCCCACTCTGCACAGGGGGAGCACCTCTGAGACACTGCCAGGGAGCCCAGCAGCTCCTGGCAGAGGAAGGAGTTTTATCCCCACTTGCAAAATGGCCAATATCCTAAAAGCTGTGTCGCTGGGTGTGTAGGGCTGGTACCCAGGGACAGCAAGGCATTTCTTGACAGGTTATGAAAATTAAGTGTAACAAGCACTCAGATTCCACTACTGAGTGTGCACCACTTCACTTTCCAATTATGGCAATAATGTTTAACATAGCAAACAATCAATCCAGCATGTGTATCTATCAGGTAATTTAATTACCCTCCCACCCCCCAAAGATATGCAATACAATGGATTGATTTACATTTCTGGTTTTGACCCAGAGTAAAGGAGATTAATAGAGGAAAGTAAATTAATTTAGATGGCAAGCTACTTAACCTAATTGGATCAATGTAATTCTGAAAGAGCAGGGATCAAAATAACATTAATATATCATAGAGCAATTCATCACCATGTCTGGAGTTTCAAATGTTGCCAGCTACAATGCTCAGCAGTACCAGATGATTATCAATACTTTGCCCTGCATGAAAGACAGAAACAAATGCTATGAAGAACTGCATCAGCTGCTTGATGTGACTTCAAAATATCAGCTGGAACAACATTACAGCTTTCTCACTGATGATCCAGAGATGCAGAAGTGCAATTCTTGAGCACAATTACTTACACACTTGGTCACTGTGTTTATCAGCACAGGGATTTTTTCACATTTCACAGAATCACAGGATGGTTTGGGAAGGAAGGGACTGTAAAGCCCATCCAGTTCCACCCCCTGCCACGGGCACAGACACCTTCCACTAGACCAGGCTGTTCAGCATCAAATTTCCCAGAGCCAAATGAAGAAGCAGAAGCTTCCATGGCCCAGAAAAATAAATTTTATGCCTCCTGATCTCTAACAGACACATCACAGGCTCCCTCATCCTCTGTAAGTCAGCAGAAAGCTTCCATGTCAGACTTGCTGAAATGTCTTCAGGTGTCAAGCAGGTAACCTAAGCCTCAGAGAGAATGATGAATGTTATTTAAACTTCTAATCCTCACCTTCCTGGCCCCCCACAAGGTGAAATCTGAGGTGGTTTGTTTGAGGAGGGGAAAAATGTCCTGGTTCAAGCACATCAGATTTTTTTTGCTCAATCCATTTAATGACAGGAGTGGTAATTTAACACACTGCCTCTCACTTGCAAATGAGAAAATCAGTCTCCGCTCTCCAGGCACCGATATATTATTTCAAAAGGTTATAATGATATTTCATCACCCAGGGAGACTCAGACAGACAGTCACAGGAGTCAGAGATGGAAAAAATCTAGTGGATCATGGCAAGGGCCTCCTGGAAGCCAAGTGTGCCAGAGATCAAACCAGGCTCTGCCCCATCGAGCTGCTAAGTCAGGAGCAATGCTGATCCCACCACCTTCCAGGGGAGGTTACTTTGCATTCCAACAGCTGTTACTGTCATGATGCATTTCCCAAAATCCAGCCTTTTCTAGCTTTTCCTAGCCCACTTCTTTCACCAGCTGAGACAACTGCTTTCCCTCTTGGTATGTCTGTCATTTACACAGTGATGTAAATAAATATTATTATTATTATTATTATTATTATTATTAACACAGAAAAGTGCAGATTATTAGCCAATTGTCCTTCAGCCATCCAGGCACCAAGTACAGAATATCAGCCTGTAAAAAAGGACAAGAACTGTGCATTCTTCATGTCAGTGCTACTCAGGAAAAATCTCAGCATCAATCATCTCAGCAGGAGCAGACCCTGGGGTCCAGCATCACAGGGATGCCCCCTACCTGGTTTCTCAGCAGTGAAGAGAAGGTGCTGTGCCCTGTTGACCTCTGGAGAGGAACAGAACACTCTGTGTGCTCTGAAGGCTGATCTTCTGCTCCCCCTTGCCTTTGATTCACAGCTCTGTGTAGTCACTCCACTGTAGGAACTGCTGCTTTAGGAAGAGCATTAAATACTCCCACGGCTCTGGAAGGGATGGCAGGCAGCTGCTGTGCTGCCCTGGGGGACAGTGCCCACAGAGGGGCTGCAGGGCTGGCTCAGGTGTGCCCCTGCTCCTCCCTTCCCCTCAGGGGGGCTGCCTGCACTCACACACCCCCTGACCTCTACTCAGACTTTTTATTTTTACTCTGTTTTCCCAATGATCAAGTGCCTTTTTTCTCCCCCACTCAAGCACTGCCTCACTCTGTTACACAAACTCTTATTAAAACCCCTCTGGCAATGCATTTGAAACCTTTCCTACATCTGGAGGAGGTGAAGAGACTGAAACAGGATGGTGAACAGGCAGTTATAAAAAATGTCATTTATTCTGCCTGCTGACACCAGCCTACTCCATTAATTCTTAAGTATCTCAATTCAGGTCATTTTGACCTTTACACTGAAATTAGTTGTTATTTCTTCAATTGCTGCATTTTTTCCCAGGTACATCCAGAGGAATAAACAAGCCTGTTGAACCTGCTGCCTCTGCTGTGGGGGTCTCAGTGCAAGCACTCACAAAGGTGATGTTCACAGAGGTGTTTTTCAATTCTTCTTTCTCATTACAATGTAAAAAATGAGTTCAGCATGGGTAATGAGTTTCCCATGCACTGCTACCTAACACCATTCTATTCACAAAACCATCTCATATTCTCTAAACACACCACATTCTTTCCCTTGTTTAATTATCTAAAGTGATTTGAACTGCTTTTGGACATTTTCCCATTGAATGTCTCCACTTCATAATATCCTATCTGCCACACTCCAGTGTGCTGCCACAGAGGGGCTGCAATGTCATAATTGAAGAACCTGAGAGATTGAAATTCGTGAGCTTAATTAGCACAACAATTCAGAGGAAAAGAAGGGAGTAAAATAAAACTATAATAGCTGGGCAATCAACCAAGCAGCCCAGGTTTCAAGAGTAACTCTATGGTAGTAGCCTGCAGCCTATTTCACATGGTCTGGAGATAGACAATTTGAGTAGATCATACACTAGATTTGGAAAATATGTCTTGGTGCTTGCACCCAGTCCTTTTGATGCAGAAATTCATATAATCCTGTGCCTGCTGGAGTCCATGTCAAAATGTATCCCCTGGAATGAGTGGAACAGTGCCTGGCACTCTGAGAACCAGTTCTGACAAACACATGCTGCAGGTGAGATCCAGGCTCTGGGTGATCCCTGCACAGTGTGGGAACAGGCACTCACACTTAGCTGCTCTCTGGCCTGCTGGGGACAGGGAGAGAAGAGGGACAAATCCTCCTTTTAAAGCCTGCTGGGAACAGGGAGAGAAGAGGGACAAATCCTCCTTTTAAAGCCCCCAAGCACCCTGTGCTCATAACTCATCACTGCATGTGGTGGCAGCGTGCAGAAAACCCAACAGCCTGAGCCAACAAATCTGAGCAGCTGAGGGAGGAACACAGCTCCCTGGCTGGCAATCACCCCGTGATGGAAAGCTTTCTTCTTCCCTGACTGCTGGGCAAATAATGCATGAGCTTCATCTCCCCAAATTTCAATGGGCAAATGTTGTATTTTCAGAGTTTTCTGTTGTTGGGAGGAATGATGAATCTGACTCCATGTTCTCAGAAGGCTAATTTATTATTTTATGATCTATATTACATTAAAGAATACTATACTAAACTATACTAAAGAATACAGAAAGGATACAGACAGAAGGCTAAAAGATAATAATGAAAACTCCTGACTCCTTCCAGAGTCCTGACACAGCTTGACCATGATTGGGCATTAAGTTAAAACAATTCACATGAAACCAATGAAACAATCACCTGTGGGTAAACAATCTCCAGCCACATTCCAAAGCAGCAAAACACAGGAGAAGCAAATGAGATAATTATTGTTTTCCTTTTTCTCTGAGGCCTCTCAGCTTTCCAGGAGAAGAATCCTGGGCAAAGGGATTTTTCAAAAAAATATGACTATGACAGGCAAAGACTGAAATGAAATCCAGCACGTTGGTGGCCTCCCGTGCTGTTCTGGGCCCTCAGTGCACACCCCACTTCCATCACTCACTGTCACATTTATGTCATCATTTACCTGCCAAAACGCCAGCATTTATTTATCACTCTAATTCCAAAATGTTAATGAAGAGACTACTGCTAACCAGTGTGTGGGGAAAGCAAAAAGAAGCTAAATAACACTTTTCCAACAAAGCAGATGGGTAACAATAAGTTATTTCCCTAAAATGGCTTAAACTTGGTCAAGATGTCCATGGTATCCCTAATGGGATGGGTTTAGGTGACCCTACACCTCAGATGGGAGTTGAGGGAAGAAACAACACGCAGGGGATGTGTGGGGGAATCAAAGGAAGACCAGCAAGGTTCACTGTGTCTCCACACAGCAAAACTTCTCCAGCAGGAGAGGGAATGGCAGTCCATTCCCAATGGACTTTGAGTGGAGCTGATCAACCTCACACATCCCAAAAGCCAAACTCACATCTGGATTCCCAGCATTCCCATGTTAACCTCAAAGACTTCCAGACTGCTTTGCACTGTCCAGTTCTGATACACCAGAGCTTACAGCACCTCTCTTGGAGTTGTACTTGTGAGGAATATTTCAGATCAGCTCCCTGAGCTTCCCTGGGTGGTGGATTAACAGAAATCCTGTCACTGGGTCAGCTGGGCTGGGTGCCATGAAAAGCAAACATTTCAGGAAAGGCTCCAGAATAACACAAGCCACAAATTGTTGTCAGGGACAGAGAGGTGCTGGTGCTTACTGGCGAATGGATTTTTGATGGGAAAACACAATTCTGTGCATTTAGGCAAAGCCTGTGGGCTGCCTGCTTTGGGGAGACTTTACTGCTCGAGCTGCACGGAGTGGTTTCAGTTTCAGGGAATGGAAGTGGCTGCAGTGAAACCCTGCAGCAACGTGCCAAAAGTGAAATAACCACTGAACTCCTGCTCCTCTGAAGTATCTGTGGCAGGGATCAGCAGGAATGTGCTCTGCCACCACGCAGGCTGAGCCCAGACCCATCTGTGTGAGAGCTCTGGGTTGGCATGGGCTGGACTGAAGACTCCTGGAAGCTTCTGGAAGGCTGCCCTTCCACAGATCTGCTCCTCACATGGCAGTGCTGTGGCTGCTGATGGAAAGCACACCTCCCAGTGCTGTGCTTCCACTAAAACCTATACAAGACAATCTAAGAGCTTTCTGTGACATTCTGATCTTGCCTGCCCAGTACAGCGCTGGAGCTGCGGATGCAGGGAGCCCTGAACAAAACCAAGGCTTGATCCCCAGGATCACTGAGATGTATCAGAAGCTCAGAGGCTCAGACCTCACAGGCTGGTGGAACCCTGGGTACTGAGCATTTCATACTTTCTGTACTGACAAACACTGACCCCCCAAGAAACACTACACTTAACCTGAAGCCATAGAGAAAACTTCCAAAATTGAATAAGAAAACTAAGATTATGAGTGAGTAGTTTGACTGGAAATGTGTAATATCACACAGTCGAAAACATAGAGTTTAAAGTTTTAAAATACAGTAATACACATAAAACAAGATAGACGTTTTAAAGCAGAGACTAGTCCTTATTCTTCACCTTCTTCTTCATGAGTTTAGGCAGTATTGTGTAATTAAATAAAAAAATCTGCATTGCAGAACACAAGAACTTAGTTATTAAGTTAAAAGTAAAAATAATTTAAGTGTAATTTCTTAATTAGACAGTTTTTCTTTTAAAAGCCTTATAAAAAAAGAGATACAACTCAATTTTTAACTTATTAGAGAGTATTACTACAGAACTCACAGTTTGTGAAACTATAATATAAAAACTAATTAACATCTGAATCCAAACAAAAAATACCATCTCACACATTTAATCCCAAACTTAAAAAAAAACAAAACCAAAAAAACCCACAACAACAACAACAACAAAAGATCCACAACACGTGGAAGACATGATGTTTTTAATGCATTATTTTCCAAAATCCCAACACTGCCTTTCATAAAACTCAAACATTCTTCCCAGGCCCTGTAGCACTCCTAGGATGGCATATTTTCAGGCAGTAGTAAGTCTGGAGATACTGGGCTGGAAAGCTGTCAAATTCTATTTGAAATGTCTCAGTTAATTAAATATGTCACTCGTAGCTGAGTAAAATTATGCTGCTGAACAGATGTCACTGGGCAAATTGTCTGACTGTACTTGCATCTGAACATTTTCAGACTGCTACGGAATCCTGCTTAAAAGATCCAAGAAAACTGCTCCTAACACGGAAAATTTATAAACATAGAAATTTAAGTGAGTCCAATGAAAAATCAGAACGTATTAAAATAGAACTAACGAAATGCAAACAGAGCTGAGGGATTACAAAAGGTTATTGCAAGCATCTGCAATGCTTTTAGGAAGCCAAGCTCCTACAGTAATGAAAAGTCACTGAGCCTAAGTTTATCCTTAGACTCCAACCAACAATTACACCCTTTTTGTACCTTATTCCTGCTTTGGAGTGTGTGCCTGTAGGCTTGCATTTGCATTTTTAATTTTAAAGAAGTTTTATTGCCATTTCTGCTAATTTGTCGAAACACGAAATCGTATTTTGGTTTTTAACTAAACCCACAATTTCCTCCTTGCCACCAGCATGAACCACTTGCTCTAAGCAGGCTGTGCTCATATTTCCCTTGCAGAATCATGGGCTTTTAGAGATATATCTTTATTTTGTCCTGTGCCTCAGTGTCCCTCTCACTAACCTTATAAAATGCTGGGTGAAGAGGGCAGAGATCCTAAGGAGATCTCTGTGTTTAAATCCCAAGCCTGTAAATCTCCTTTAAAACTCCGTAGGTGCAAAAGCCCTAAAATAAATGGCAGCTTGTCAATCCACAGGTCCACCCAGTCCTATATTCTGTCTCCCCCAGTGGCCAATACTAAGGATATAACTCATGAAGAGGAGAAGAATTCTACATCTCCCCAAAATACTGCTCCTGCTCTGCCTCTGAATCCTTTATGGGCCAGGGATCAATGCAGGCTGGAAGCTGAGATTAAACACAAGCTCACAAGGGTGTTCTCAGTGTCTCCTGCCACTCTTCCTCCCCAATTAAAGCAGTGACTTCCATGAAGATCAATTAATTTGGCAGCACAACCAGGCTGCAGCTCTGTGCTCAGGCTCTGCAGGCTGCTCCCGTGGAGAAGGCTTTGATTTCAGTGCCCAGCACAAGCTGAGTGGGACAGAAAACCAGCCAGGAACGTTCCCACCGTGTCAGGAACCTGGGTGGATTTGTTTGGAGCTGCCTGGGAATGCTGATGGGGTTTTCTAGGGTGTGAAGGTTGTTCTTACCTGTGTGGGACCCCTGTCAGCTCCCATCCAAAACCCCCCAGATGCTCTCTGGCTTTGCCAGCAGCACATTTCTTGCACACAGGTGTCGCTGGATGACACTGAAACACTTCTTGAACAAGCACATCCTCAAAGACAGGGGTTGCCCCCACCCTCAGCCCCTGGCCAGGGGAACACATCCCAAACTCCGAGCAGCTGCTGGAATATGGCACTGTGGTGTCTGGGAAAGCCTGCAGGGATACTTCAAATAACATTAGGCTGTACTCTCAGAGGTCAGGGCTCATTTCCAACTAACTCTGCTTCAAGATAGGACTTAAAATTAGGATGAGGTGATTCAAAACAAAACCAGGCCAGAGCTACCAAGCAATGAGTGAGTTTATAGGGTGAAGGCAGCTGAAAGGATGGGGGTTGAAATATTTCTCCTTCCTTTCTCTTTCTTAGCCATTAATTATGTTCCTACATCCCCTGCATTTTGCTTTAATCTTTCTCCATCATCTCTTCTTTTCCCTGAATCATTCCCCCCAACCCTTCTTTCATCACCTCATGCATGCTGAGGTTTATTACTCAACAGGAAAAACATTTTCCTCGGTACATAAAAACACAAAAAAGCAACACAACCACGCTGGGGCTTTTCTTTAACAAGCTGAAACCTGTGGGTACCACAGCAGGGAGTGAGGCTGGCACCTGTCAGTGCCCAACTCCACAAGATGTGGCATCAGTGGGATCTTTAAGGAGGTGACACTGCTCACCACCCTGCTGCCAGGTCAGGCTCCATGCTCGTGTTTTTCAGGCAGCACAGGAAAATAACCAGTGAAGTCAGGAAGGGTAAATTAGTTTTTAACGTCTTTCTTTGCTTTTTCACCTCTCTCTGCTCTGCACTTCCCCTGAATCTAATTCCTTGACTCTGCCATGTGTCAGACCCCTTGATGAGCAAATTAAACCCATCAATCCAACAGCAAATGGCTGCAGGGGAGCACCAGAGCAACGCCTGTGGCTTTGGGGAGCTGAGCCACGGCTGAGCAGATGGACGTGGGAAGGAAGGACAGCAGAGGGCTGAGCCACCAGCATCCCTCCTCCTCCTCCTCCTGCACTCACAACACAGAGAGAAACCTCGGAGCCCCAGCTCCTTCTTCTTGTGCTCATTTAGGAACTGATTCATGTCACGAGCAGATTCTGACTCCTCTCTGCAGTGAGTTTTTGGTCCAAACTCACTCCTCACCCACTCTGAGGCCGCAGTGAAGTCACTGGTTTAGTGAGAGAAGGATCAGACACCATCTTTTAGTGGTTAAGACACAAAATTATAATTTTCTTTTCAATTCCAGGAAGTAATTAGTTTATAATAACATTTAACATTTAGTTGCTGACAGAGATATGACACTTATCTTACATAAGTCATTTTAATTATTCCTACTAACCAAGACCTCAAAAATATTGTGCAGTCTGAGCTAACAATGCCTTCCCAGATATTTCTGCTCCTACTGTCATTTGAAAAATTGATGCCTAGAGCATCAGCATTTATCAAGCTCATTATAGATTTCATCCAAATGACTACAGATAATTAAAAGTATGCTTCATTTTTATTGTAATGTTTTCCCCCCTAACACTGCAAAGTAATTCCGTTGTTGCTCAGGGTTTCAGGAATGAATATAGACTCATCTGCCAGAAAATGAAGTTCCACAGGAATATAGGCAAACTATTCACATACCCAGATGTGAGTCAAACGTGCAGAAATTATATGTGCGCACACACAAATATATTTATATATATACTTTGCAGTCCTATGTGCATTTTCACATGCATTAAACAGCCTTAAAAATGAATTGCCAATTCAGAGAGAGCTACAGACTCTTGGGTAACCACTCCCTGAAAATCAGTCTTCTCTAAAGCACTTGGGCAAGTTGAACACACAAAAAAGCCCTTCAGAATTTTATTTTATACTTATATTTATCTATTTCTATATAAAATATATGCACCTGCTGCCCCATCCTCTTCCATCACACAGATTTATTCACACTTAAATGCAGCAAGTTTATGCTACTACTGCTGACCTGAGAAATCCTGGCAGCCTTTGCTTTATTTTGTGTAACTGCATGAGGAAACAAGAATTTTGGGAAACTGTTCAAGAGGATTCTGGAGAGCCCCCCTGCCCCAGCTAAGGTTTAAGTGATGTATTGAAAGTTTTTAGTGATGTAAAACCCTTCAGGAGATTGCAGAGCTAGCTGGGCTTGCTCTGCAGTGGCAACTGTGTCATGCACAAGTGAAAATTAGGATTGCTGGACAAATGCAGGGTTGTATTTCCACACAGAACTGAATGAACTTCATTTTATTCTATTACTCATGGATCAGGCTGTCTGTCATACCTGGAACTGCTATGGCTCTTGTTAATAACGCTTATACAGAACTATAAAATTGATGGGGTTTTACTGCTTCTGAGGTTGCAGAATTTAGTACAACCCTGAGTTTGACTGGCACAACCACCACACACTGCACACAGGAATCTGCCTCATTCCAGGATCCCTAACACTACTTGAATTAATTAACTTCATGTGTGATCCATTTTCCTTGGCCCCCCCTTACCACCAGGAGCTTTATGTTTTTACATGACTTCCCGTGTTACTTTGAAACTCAGATCACCTATAAATAGCAGTGGCATTAAAAAGCAATTACAGATACATGCCTTTTCAATGTCCCTATTGTAATCCACCCTGGCAAATCAGAGAGATATAATGAGACAGACACAGAAGAAACTCTCCTGATTTAGTGTTAGCATCCACACGAGGCAGTGCTAGCAAGGGGGTGCTGAGGCAGTTTCAGACTGAAATAAGAAAGAAGAAAAAAACCCATAATGAGAAGCATCTGACATAAATATTAGGAAATTGATCTATATTTTATAAAGGCCATTTTATCCAAGACAGTTTAGGTTTCCTCCCACTCAGGGAATGGATTCACAGTGAATAAACCCTTGACTCATGAGGGTATTTCACACGCAGATTTGGATTTTATGTAAATTATTTAAGTATGTTTTAGGAAGTTTGGGCAGTGATGTAGAAATGTTCCCCTGCCTGTGCACATCAGTCAAAGAAATAACACTCATCACCAAGGAATTCAGCAGGGCGAAAGCTTTGCCAGCAGGCTTAAGCCTAGACTGCAGCATGGAAAAGTTGAAGCTGTGTGATCCTATCCCTTAAATTTGTCTCCTGCTGATGACAGGAGGGGAAGGCAGTGCCTTGGCCCAGGCTGTTCCCAGGACAGCACACTGCAGGCTGCAGAGCCCCAAACCCACAGGGCCTGCAGACACAAGGGGGTGCCATCATAGCCAAGAGGAAAACTTGGCAACTGTTCCAGGGGGGATCTCAAATGAAAGGTTAATTACTACACAGACTCTCTGGCTTTATCTCCTGGTCATTACCAAACCTCTCAGAATCATCCTTCTTTCATTTGAGGTACACCCAGGCCAGGACATGTTCATCCATGCTGGAAGGATCAGGTGAGGTGAGATTGCTTTTAACAAGAGTGAACCAGAGAGACAAAAGCCCTGCAGGAAATCCATCCAAAAGAACTCTCCAAAAGAAAACTTTGAGACACCACAAGAGAATCACAGAATGGTTTGGGTTGGAAGGGACCTTAAATCCCACCCAGTCCCACCCCTGCCATGGCAGGGACACCTTTCACTGTCCCAGGCTGCTCCCAGCCCTGTCCAGCCTGGCCTTGGGCACTGCCAGGGATCCAGGGGCAGCCCCAGCTGCTCTGGGCACCCTGTGCCAGGGCCTCACCCTCACAGGGAACAATTTCCCTCCCAATAACTCATCTAAGTCTTTTCTCTTTGGGTTTAAAACCATTTCTCCTTGTCTTAGGCTCGAGGTAATCAACACATAATTATCCCAAAAAATACTCTTTGTTTCCTCATACACTGCTGAATTTTTACTCCTTAAATGTCCAAAAAGAGACACAAAACATGTCATACCTAAAACAAAGAGTGTTTTTTTCACTCCAGCCAGGTCAATACTCCCAGGGAAACGAGGCTGTTTACTTTGGTGAGAGATGCTCCCCCACAACTGTTCCATGGCAGAGAAGCAGAGATTTTATCAGGTTTTATCAGAGCTGTGCTGGTGGCTCAGCCAGGGGCAGGAGGATTTCTACCACTCCTGTGTCTGTCTGCTCCCACTGCCTGGTCCACAAAGGTTGCAGAGGAAGCACAAGAGAAGGGAGGTGCCAGGTTGTCAAGGAGATCTCAATAATATTGAACAAAAAAACTTCCATCAGGTGAGGGGGCAGATGATACAATCAGAGCCACCCACAAAATAGCAGGGAATGCAACAATTTGGGAAATGTGTAATAGGATCCTGAGCTGTTCCCCTCCAGACTTTTGGTTTTAATTAGATCCTTGTCCAAAATAATGGAAAGGGTTTTGATTGATCTTTTGTTTTGTTGTTTTTTTGGCTTGGTTTGGTTTTTTGTTTTTGTTTTGATGGCTGATGTGTAGATTGCAAAAAATGAGCTGCTCTGAGCTTAGACACTGATATCATGGTGCAATCGACCCAGCCCAGCCACATTCCCCTTTCCCCCTCAGTTCTGCCAATTCTCTGGTTTGTTTTCGGGCTGAGCAGGAAGGAGATGCTGCAGAAATTCCCAATATTCCCTCGTTAGGAGGAGGCAGAGCACGGCTGAGGTGCACGGAGTGGGCAGAGCATAAAGAGGTGCAGTAAAACTGCCTGACACCTCCTGCATGCAAAGCTCATCCATCCCAGGGATGGCAGCCCAGCAGCTCAGCCAGCTCAATAATAAAAGGCACAAAAGGCAAACAGAAATAAGGGAAATCAAAGCAAAAAGCACCAGAGAAACAGGTAGGATTTTTTTTTTCAATATTTGTAGGTATTTTCCAGGTGTCAGCAATGCTTTGGAGCAAGCTTCCACTGCTTTGAGTGCTTTGAATACTGAGAAAAAATTAACTCTATCTCAGCCAAAACCTGGACAATGCTTTTCTCCAATTCCTGACCAGTTTTTATGGGATGTTGCTGTTTCCTTAAAAAAAACCATATTCACTGGACTCACATTTTGAGCTGCAAGTAGGGCTTTCATTTTAGCAATAAACCACATGTCCCCTGCCACGGCTTTTTGGGAAGGCAGAAGCTTTTATGGTAATCTTTGTCACAGCCTTGGTTTTAGGTGCCATTAATGAAATATCCCTTGATTCTGTCCTTGGACCTGCTTGGTCCTGGATTTCCCTGGGTCTGCTCCAATCTGTCACACTCCACACGGGATGAATATTCCAGCTGCACTTTGGGAAGTGCAGTGTTATGCAATTTTCATGACCTCCTGAGACATGTTCTCTTTATCATAACACACCAAAAGAGAAGAGCTTTGCTCTGCAGCTCAAAATATTGGTTTTTTTCACCATCAAGGGCTATGGGGAGGTTTTCCTTGGATTATGGTCATCAGTGCAGCTGTTAACTTCTTTACCTTGATCTGATAAAAACTTTACTCTTAAAGAACTCAACTGATGAATGCCCATATTTGGTTTCATGGGCATATTTTGGACACAATTAGATAATGCACAGGAAGAAATATTTCATAAATATTAGGGCAGATCAGCAGAATCTCATCATTTCCTACTGAGCGATGGTGATTCACATCAGCTGAAAGAGATACAACAATAAAAAACAGATTGCAAAAGAGACTCTTTGAATTAACACCAGGCAGCAAACAAATGAAGCTGAGTTTTAAACTCAATACAAGACAGTAACTGTAGCTGGTGAGAGAAGGAAAAAAAAACCATCACAGCCCTGGAATTCCAGAAATCTCCTCTCCTAAGAGGAAATACTTCTTGGCCTTTCTGATGGATGAGAGGCTCAAAGTACAGTGTCACTGAAACAGGAGAGGGGCTGCAGCTCCAGAGCCCCAGATCTGCCAAGACAGAGAGCTCTGCCAAAAAGGTATTTTAGACTTCAGCAGGACCCAAGCAGAGACTCTTTGGCTTGTCTCAGCTTCCTGATGGTTACAAGTTGGAAAGGTGGCAGAACCTCAGCAAAAATACCTGGAAAGCCTGGGTGGGAAGAAAACAGCCAGGAGTGTGTCTGGAGAGGGGAGGGCACAGGGACATCAGCTCTCAGGGAGATTTGCCTCATTGAAAGTTTGCTGAAATCTGGAGTTTTAAATATGTTCAAAGTTTCTACAACACTGGCATGTGACTCTACACCTCAACAAACGGAGGGCAAATTCCCAAAATTCCCTCTGCACCTCACTGAGCTTAATTGTGCTGATACATCTTCCAATTTTTTTCCCCTTTGATGCTCTAGAAACAAGATATCTCATCACTTTTTGAGCTGCAGAAGGTTCCAGTAGGGAAGCAGTGGCCAGTGAGGGTCCTGTGAGCAGTGACCTGGGAGAGGAGCAGCATGAAAACACCGAGGTTTTGTTTCTCTGCTGGTATCTGAAGGATCCCCATTGCCAACTACAACTGGCTGCTGTCAGGGAGCATTACCCCAGACAAGATCTCCAGAAACACACACCCAACATGATCTTGAAGTTTCTAGTACTGCAGCTCTGTGCAAAGCTTGAGGACAGTGATTTCATGCTGCCAACAGCTGTCACAAGTAGCGGGGTTTCATCTCGGTGCTGGCCTAACAACAATTTTTTCCTTTTCTATTTTGTGCTCCAGCACATCTTCAGCTGTCACAGCAGATCTGTCAGGCAATATTACCCTCCCAACAATACCAGCTCAAATTGCTTCCCAGAATATTCCTCTCCTGGCCTCTCAAAGGCATGAGCCTATTTTCTCGACTGCAACAGTGGAAGGAATTCACTCCCCAGCAGCGTGTCTTTCCCCCAAAACACCAAATTTGAGATGGCAAAGATTAATCCAAAAGGCAAATTCATGTAAAATTGTTAAATCACAGCACTTATGTGCTGAGCTGCAGGGGAGACGCTGAAGGGAGAAAGCTTTTTGCTCATGGCATCAATGCCATGGAAATTCAAGTTCTGCAGCCCAGTCTGACCAGCTGCCCTCAGCCTTTCGGCCACCAGGGAGATGGGGAATGTGCACTGCTCTTCTTCAGCTTTGCCACTTCCTAATAATTACCTGCTCCTGGGATTGCAGATGTGCAGAACATAACAGGAATCCTCAAGGAAACAATACCTTTCCAGTGGTATAGATGTAACATGGCCGTTAAAATAAAAAGCAGCCAAGATGGGGAGAAAGGGAAAATGGCATTCCAGGGGTTAAAAATGAAGAAAAAGCTGACCTAGTGGAAGGTGTCCCTGCCCACGACAGAGGGCTGTAAATAAATGATCTTTAAAGTCCCTTCAAACCCAAAGCATACAGTGATTCTCTGAAAAAGCTGTCACAGGTACCAAACCCATCCCAGGTCAGCACTCCCTGCTGCAGCGCTCAGAGAGCTGCTCAGACCTTTCATCCCTCTGCAAACATCTGTATTCTGAAATCCTGTCCTCTCCTGGAGACACAGCTCTTGCTGTAACAGAGCCTTGAACCTCCTGTGGGCTTATTGTAAAGTGTCAGCTGTGAGTAGCAGTGAAGGAGAAAGGCTGACAAATCCCCTTTCCCACTGGATGTCTCAATGTTCCAAGAGCAGGTGTGCCACAGCACGAATATTTTTACTTCCACAGAGGAATTATTCCCTCATTAGAGCGTAGGAGCTGCCTGGCACAGCTGATTTCACACTTGGCTGCTGCAGATGATGCTACAGGTCACACAGTCATTTTCTGCCACGCAAGATAAAAACCTCTCTGCTGCAGTCAAACCCTGAGCTGCCTTCATCAGAGTGGGTATTTCACTCAAATCATCACAGCAAATATGCTTTATCTGCACTAGGAGAAGAGAGCAGTACTCCAGCAGACAGGATTCAATCTAAGACAGAGACAGACAATACACAGGAGAGCTAACTCAGGTCTGTCCAGAGGGGGACAGGCATCAACTATCCCAACAGTGAACTGCACACAAGGAAACGAAGTCCAGCCAATTGAAATTGTAATTAAAATTATTTTCAGGTTTTCTCTCTCCCCTCTATTGCCTGCCAATGGCTTGTGGGGGGACAATTTCATTCTCCTGTTTAGCCAAACATCTCCTCCTCTTCCCAATGGGCAAAGCCTACCAGGCCTGCATAGAAACTGCAGAGTCATGGCAAGGATCCAGCTGAGATTTCAGCCCTCATTTCAGCAAACCCACGTGCTTAGATCCAGCTCTCTTCAGAAAAATCTTTAAGCACGCAGCTGAAGCTTTTAAAGTGTTCCGTTGTGTGGTTTTTCTTTTAAAATTGTTTGGTAAAAGTAAATGTTGGGTAAACAAGTGCTTGAGGAGAGAAGCAGCTCTCAAGTGTGCAGGTCTGAACTGGGGCTTGTGCATTCTGCAAGCCCAGGTTTGCTCAGGGCACTCTCTGCCAAGGTGGTTCTATATCTTGAAAGCCAAAGGGCAGCAAACAGGAAGAAAAAGCAGAATTGTCCTTCATCTCCTTTGTGCACAGGAGCTGCTGAGAACACAGAGTGTGACTCTTCACTGTGGCCCGTTTAACAAGGAAAGAAATCAGCTGTAAGACACAAAAACCAGCAACAGAGCATCACTGTAGCCATCAACGTGCAATTTGGACTGCAGTGGCTCTGATATCCAGGAACAGAGAGGAAAATCCTGGCTCCTCTGGGCAAGAAGGCAAATCAAACACCAAGAGAAGAGAGTATGGCAAGGGCCATTCTCTGCTGTCATGAAGACAGAGGACTGAGCAAAATCATTCAGCAGGTGTGGGCAAAGAAAAAAAGGAAAAAAAGTGCTTTCATTAAAAAAATATCATTAAAGAAAGGATCTCACAAGCAGGGCCAGCTCCTGCTTCCCTCAGGTGTTCCTGGTCATCCATAACTATCAGCATTTTTCTGCCTCGCATCTGATTATCTCCCATATGAGTTTGGAAATGGCTACAAAAATCTTCATTAAAATAAAAGAAGGGTAACTACAGGAAAGAGTCCCTTTGCAGCCCTCATGGTATTTACAGTTCCAATATCAGCCACTTCTGCACTCTAGGCAGAATGAAACATAAGAAAATTAACTGGGGAAATTTTCATATATGGAGAGAAACTGGAAGAGGCAAGGGTTATGGCTCTGGAAAATCAGAAGACTGCAGAAGCTTTAGACATAAAGCACAACTTAATCTTCTCAGTTTAGTTACAGGAATTTAAAATCTGGAGGTTGTACCAGGAAACTGGTGGAGTTTTCTACAGCTCCTCACTGGTCTGTGTCCTCCAGGCCAACACCAGGTGCTTGCATCCCAGCAAGAGATCCCAAAAATGTTCAGGCTCTCCAGCATCCAGAGCCAAGCAGTGCAGAAGAGCAATAGAAATCGTGCTACAATACAAGGGAGGATCATTATCCCACAAAAGTGCTCCAAATTGTCCTCTGAGGTGTCAGTGGCTACACAATTTCCAGGGTAAAAGCATCTTTTCCATGTGGTTTCCCAAATGTTCCTAGCCAGTTCAAGCCAACCATTATGATTTAAACACAGAGGATTAAAGAGTTCACCCTCTCCTGTCATGGGTGGCTCAGTGATGCTGGAGGAGCTTGTGAAGTGCTGAGTCACAGCAAATGGATTGAAACCAGCAGCTGAGGGCACCCTGGGATTGCCAGGGCAAACAGGAGGAGAGGAGGAGAGAGCCAGAAAATGCCCCAAAGGCAATTAGAGTGAGAGGGGGAGGGAGTTCAGCCTGGGGCCAGGCTCTGTGAAGGGATCCATCCATGGTCTAAGAGGCAATCAGGCAGAGGATAAGAGGCACTGCAGGCTGGCATTTATCCACAGCATTCACAGAATGACCAGGCTGGAAGAGACCTTCAAGATGACAGAGTCCAGCCCAGCCCCAACAGCTCAGCTAAACCCTGGCCCCCAGTGCCACATCCAGGCTTTGTTAAACACACCCAGGGATGGTGACTCCACCACCTCCCTGGGCAGAGCATTCCAGAACTTGATCACCCTTCATCACAAAAGTGAAAAATCACTTTTATCATTCTTTCTTTACCACAAAAGTGGAAAACTTTTTCCTAATATCCAACCTGTATTTCCCTTGGGGCAGCTTGAGACTGTGTGCTCTGGTTGTGTCAGTGCTGCCTGCAGACAGAGCCCAGCCCCAGCTGAGCACAGGCACCTCTCAGGAGCTGTGAGAGTGATGAGGGCAGCCCTGAGTCTCCTTTTCTCCAGGCTGAGCACCCCCAGCTCCCTGAACTGCTCACAGGGTGAAGGGGAACGAGCTCTGCTGGTTTGGGGGAAGACTGCTGAGGGAATTGAAGGGGATGTCTTTTGGCATTCGTATCAGGCCCTGCTGAGGCTGGGGAGCACCAGGACAGACTTAACCCGAACAAGGATAAATATCCAGCACCCCTGAAACAGCCCCTGGAGCAGAAACATCTGAAATTCACAGAATTCACAAAATCACAGGGTTGGAAGAGACCTTCAAGATCATCGAGTCCAGCCCAGCCCCAACAGCTCAGCTAAACCCTGGCCCCCAGTGCCAATCCAGGCTTTGTTAAACACACCCAGGGATGGTGACTCCACCACCTCCCGGGCAGCCATTCCAGAACTTGATCACCCTTTCTGGAAAAGCTTTTTCCCAAGATCCAACCTCTATTTCCCTTGGGGCAGCTTTAGGCTGTGTCCTGTGGATGTGTCAGTGCTGCCTGGAGACAGAGCCCAGCCCCACTGAGCACAGGCACCTTTCAGGAGCTGTAATACTTGAGAGTAGGCAGCAATAAGGGAGACAAAAGAGAAAAATAAGCAGCAAGTACCCCTTGGGTCTACTTCTAACTCTCCTATCCTGAAGCAGCTTCTGGAATTCTCTTTATTTGTCCAACTCCTTGGTTTCCTCATCTGTGAACTGCAGTCTTGGTCTCACCCCAGCTCTGCAGGTGAGGCAGTGGCACCTGGAGGTCTCCCCTGCTTATCTCACCTAGGTCTGTGCAGCAGGACAGACACAGTTCCAGGATTTCACAATGGGAAGCGTCTCACATCTGGTTTCATCAGGCTTCTAATGCAAGGTCTTAAAGCTAAATCCCACTCCTAATTAAAACTGAAACATAATTCAGACATTCCAGAGGGGGAATGTGGCTACATCCACAGGCAAATTAGAGCTGACCACAGAAGACCCCATCATATTCTCATGGTGGAAAATTCTAGCCTGATTACAATTAATTAGCAACATAAAATACATTACCACATCACCAGTAGAGAAAGACTGCAGGACTATTACATGTTCTGCTCTTAAGAGTTCAGAAAGAGGACAAAACTGTATTATCAGGTGAGAGAACAGATCCAGAAGGGAGGAAATGGGACAACAAAAACTACTCCTAAATAGCAATCATAATCCATCTTAATGTATACAATTCCTAATTATTTAAGTAATGAACTAAACCCACATTTTCTGCTGTCTGTATAAAAACACACAACATTCTATTGTCAATTAATTCTGGAATTGAATCAGTGCCTCTGTTTTACCTTTTTAATAACTCCAGTGTAATCCTGTTTGACATGTAGGTTTTGTCTGTAACTTTTGTTGTGTTTTGCTGCCAGGTGTTCATGTTTTAGCAGTTTTAGATTGCTATGATATTCTATTGAAATAGTAATTCATTGCTAGTAGTATTAATTTACTAATATTAATAAATTAAACTAATACTAGTAGTATTAATTAACTTTTAGAAAGTTATTTAGCCAGAAATAACACATGAAGAACAGTGTAAGCACAGATGAAGAGCTGGCAGCAAATGGCCACTGGTTTGTTCTCAGCCACAATAAGAGTCCAAGCCCTCAACTAAATGGTCATTTTTTACATCCCTACTCTTATCCATCATATTTGTTCCATTTCATCAAAGGGCAAAGCTCAGAGTCACATGCTGAGTTATGGATAAATAACAATTGTGACTCCTTTCAAGTGTAAAAACTATTCTTACTCAACATACTTTTAAAATAATTGCAAAATCACTTATTTTTCAAAAAATAGTCTGGTTTCAATACCAGTTGGCTGTCTGAAGGAGAACCTGGAGAGGAATTCAGTATTACCAGCTAAAATACATGAAAAATAGAATTCACATTTCCAATCTTGTGCACTTTCAGTGCTCATTTAAAATCATCCCCCATTCTTCAGGAGGACGAGGCTCTCAAGTGCTCTGTAAGGTGCAGACATGAGCAGCACAAAGGAGACACAAAGCAGCTAGACCTGGACCCTGACATTATTAAGGGCTATTTCTCCAGCTCTCAATTCTGCCATGATTTTACAGAAAGTGGCTTTGCCTGTCCCTGCACTTCCCAGCTCTGATCTGATCCTGGCTGCATTTCACTGAAGGGATCTCCTCGGCTGCCCACTGTGCTCTCTGCCTCCAGATTCAGCATTTTGCTGTATTCCAGCCTTTCTGTCACTCATACGTTCACTTTTAGGTCTGAATGGCACCCATTTGCTTCACCTATTAGGAAACAGAGATTTTAAAAGGGAATAAGTGATGGGAGTTCTGTCACTGATACCCGAAGGCTCAGAGTTGGAGCAGCTGCTGGTGCAGCTGAGCTGGTGAGGCACTGTCCAGCAGGCTAAAAGCCACGGGGAAATCAGAATGATAATAATACAATTGTATTTCAAATCAAACAAAAAAAAATCATGTTCATGGGTCTAATCAAAAAACCAAGAGAAACTGAGATGGGTTTTTATGAAATCCATTATTGTTTAATATCCCAAACTTCACTCATATAAGACTGTTTCTTAAAGCAGCATCACAAAGGCTTCCATGTGCTTTATTTTCAAATCAGGGCATGTTTTATAACTCTAATCCCCCCTTTTTCCCATCCCCCATTATCAGATGGCTGCAGAAGACACTAAACCAAGAGTCACCCCCTTTAAGAGCTCACCCACCCCACTTTATGGAGCAATACTTGTCCTTCAGGATTTTCACTGTGAGCTTCTCTCCCTACCAGCAATGTCAGAACTTAACCTGGATTCAGGACAAAAACCCCTAAACTTGCATTTTAAATAGGCTGAGGCCTATAAACCAATGATAAGCCAAAGGAAGTTTTGGAACCTAATCTTTGTCAGCATTGCTGGAGGAAAATAGGTCATGCCAAGCAAACCTGACTTCATTCTTTGATATAATTACATGTTTGCTTTTATAAAGATGATGACGTGGCTCAAACTGTTGTAAGGACCCAGTATTGCACTGAGCAGAGATCCATGGGCAGGAGATCCTAAACGAAACAGGGCTTGGTGAAGCAGGAAAACGCAAACAATGAGTATCAGCAAGGAATGCTCTGATTCAGCTCACGGTGGGATCCCACAGGCTTTTTTTTGGCAGGTGCTGTGTTATTCTGCACTGCCATCAGCGACTTTGAAGTCAACAAATAATCTGCACCTCACTTGAACTTGGAAGGGATTTCATGGGATGAGGGAGAAAGGACTTTGCTGTTGATTGGGCTGCTTGTGGAACCATCCCACAGTGATGGGCTTGTCCAAGGAAAACCAACAGATCAGTGGTGGGTTTGAGTAAGAATGCAGCAAAGGAGAGACAGACAGAGGGGCTGAGCAGCTCTGAGGGCTTTTTTGAGTTAGGAATCGCAGCTGTGAGATGCTCTGCCCGTTTTGCAGCAGGATTTCAGTGGTCTGAAAAACACCGAGGTGATTGTGATGCTGCTGAACACCAACATTTTAAAATACAGCCTTTCACTGTGAGATCTCAACTCCTGTGTCCTCCCAGCCCCTCTGAAAGCTCCACAATTCTTCCGCAGAGAGCACAGAGCTGAGGAGCATTGCTGGCAATAAATCTGGTGGGTGCTCCCACTCAGAGTCCTCCTGCCTCTGTGGCTTTAATGAAATCCTCCTCAAGCCCTGCTGTACCTGTTGCCTGTAATTACTACACATCCATCAGGTGATTGTGGTGCAAGTTTAAAGATGCATCAGGAAAAGCTGATTTCTTTTAAAAATACATCTGTATTTCTTTAAATTACACTGCTGTGAAAACACCGTGAGTCAGCCAGTCCATGTATTAACTTCCAGTGAGGACTTTAGCTCTAAATTAATGTGAATTCTCCACAAACACCATTATTTCCTTTGCATAAGCAATTTGGGCATCGCTTTTCAAATGGACAAGTAGCAGATAATAGTGTTTAGAGTGCCTGGGAATGCAAAGTATTCCTGTATAATGAGATATCACAGAGCAGGAGACTTGGTACCACTTTGCCAAAACAGCATTTCTTTGACAGAAGGCTTTCAAGGTTAACTATGTAAAGCAGCTACAATTTATGCAAACAAAATCTCCCCTGGTTCTTTGAACTGATCACATCTATTTTCTATCTCAAGGGTAATCTAAAACATCTGATTTCCCTCTTCTCACCCTTGTGTGAAAATAGTAGTGGTGCTTTCAGAGGAAGGCCCAGGGAAGCTCTGCCCCTGCTCAGTCGTCATTTTCAAATTTCCTATTTTACCAATATACTTTTCATCTGGTTTCCAAAGTATTTTAAGCCCATGTTAAAGCCATGTTGCAATACAGAGCTCTCCACTGCAATATTCAGCAAGGAGGAAGTTAAATGATCAAGAAAATATCTATATGTGCAATACAAATCAAGTGAGGAGCAACCACTGGCTCTTGCTAAACACAATCCAACTCAATATTTAATTGCTTTTCTTTCCTCTTCCAACATCTTTCCTTTCTAAAGAAACTCCTTTCTTCCACCAACCTGGACCCGAAACTCTTGTACTATGGTGAGTTTTGTCATAATTTGATGTGTCCTTTAAAGCACACCTACTCTTCCCACATGAACTCATTGAAATCATCATTTATTACCTTGTTTATCCTCTCATCAGCCAGGAATCAAAGTCTTAATGTGATAATATTAATGCCAAGTAAGTTTTAATGGGGAGAAATATGGAAACATTTTCCATATGCTCCATTCTTCCTGTGCCTGGACTCTCACTGGCTGACAGGGCACAGGAAAAACCCCAGAAATCTGAAGGCAATGTGTGATGCTCTTCTGGAAGGTTCTCAGTGGTGAAGCAAGCAGCAAAGAACCTCAGAAATAATCTCATTTGTCTTCTGGCTACCCAAAATATGGAAGTTTAAATGTTGCAGAATCGGTAAATCAAACTAGAATCTGTTGAATACAAAATAAGTGAGGTGCAACCACCAGCTCTTACTAAACACAATCCAATCCAAAATTTAATTTGCTTTCTTGGTATGTTATCCTTGCTGTTCCAATATCCTTCCTTTCTAAAAATTCCCCTTCACCACCAAGGCTTCCAGAGGCGTGTATATATATAAATATAAATATCTATTTACATGATAATCCTGCTTTCAAATCACAGACAATTACCTTGGAAATGAGGAGATTTCTGTGCACATAGAAGTGCAAAACTATCAAATACCAGTCAGAGGAAAATATTAAATACCAGTCAAAGGCACACTTGCTCATTGTTGTAATATGCCACATGAAATAGGATGTCAATAAATACATTTCATTCCCTGCTACACATCAAAATGAGTAAAAGCTGTCAGTAGCTTGGCTCAATGACGTGTGAGAATGCAAAATGTGAAAAAATGGAAATGTAGCGGCAAGTGTTTGATACGAGACCCTAAATTTAATATTGTTTCCCCTTTGCTGGCAGGGCAAACAGGAGGATGGGCAGATGCAGACTCTGTTTGCACTGGCTCTTTCAGTGAGACATTTGCCATCTGGTTTGTGGAGGTAAAGTGAGTGGGGAGAAAAAGCCAAAATCTCTCTTTGAATGTTAAACGAGTTGTTTCTGTTGGAGAGAAGATATTAAACCTTAAACTGCCTGGGTAGAAGGTTCCTTCTCTCCCCTTAAACAACCATTCGCTTGTTAATACACTATTCAATTATAAGTAATGCAGAATAGATGAGAAAATCTAATGGCACTGTTACATTTATCAGCTGAAATCAGAGGCCTCATGTGCTGACAATGAATTGCAATTTTTATCTCAAGGTATGTGTGCTTACCCTGGCCAGTGCTCACTTCCAACTCCACAAACTCTTTTTTTTTTCACATTTCATGTATATTTATGAATAGACTATTACTGCCAAATTCCAAGCTTAGCTCTCCTTGCAGAGCTTAATACATATTCAAAAGTCACAGCTGTGACTGGGAGGAGATGAGTATTTTTGTGGAAACCATTTCTTCCTCACATATCCAAATGTATTTCCTTAATTTATTGTCACATGCTTGTTAAACCATGTTTTAGATTCTTTTCCTGACACATGCTCCTGCAGAACTTGGATTGCAGTTCAGGAGGCTCCCACAACTGCAGTCCACACTGATTTAAAGAAGAATTTCCTGCAATCATGGAATACTGTGGGCAAAACACTGGCAATGGCACTTGGTGCTTAACAAGAACACTTGGAAAAATAACAAAACTCTGCAATTATATCAACATGCAGAGTGTTGATGACTCTCCCACAGTATCTGTGACAGTTATGGCTGCTCGCAGAAATTACTAATTAAGTAACTCAGTAATAAGGATAAAGGATGACAACTGAAATTGATTTAATTCAGGATAAAAATCTCTCTCTATACTACACAATGCACTCATGCTTTAGAAATTTTGGGGAAAACCATGCTCTGGAAAAGGAAGAAAAAAGGAAAATTTACTGTTTATCAGCCAGTTTTTAACTGAACAAATTACTTTTACCACAAAAATGTGGGTTTTGGATACCTGTAAATGTCTGAGGGTACTCATAGGTAAGTACCAAGGTCCTGCTGCCCTTGACAATGATCTCATGTCAAGGGAAGGATCTGTGGAAGCCTGTGAAGGGCAGGTTTTGGACACATAAATACCAACATTCTCTAAAAATCCAACAAAACATCTGTTTAAAAATCTTATAAATCTCACTTCAGCAAAATCTAGGGTTGGATCTATAAAATAATGGACATTTTCAAAGACAGGTTTTTCCTATCACTAACAAACCTTCACTGAGACAAAGGCAAGGAGACTTTGGGAGTGTGGTCAGTGAGGGCAGAGCTCACCCATCCCTTTCCTACCATTCCATGCCCCGAAATCCCATTTATCCCAGCTGCCTCAGATGTCCTGCCTGGCACGAGAGCTCTGTTTTTGCAGTGTTACCACTGCCATGTGTTAAACCTGGGTTGAAAACCAAAGGAGTTAACCCTGAACGAGCCCTGTGAGATTCAGAGGACAGGAGTAACCAGGAGGGAGCTGGGAGAAACATGAACAGCCTGGAGCCTCCTGCCTGTCCCAGGGATACCTCAGGTTCAGCTTTTCTGTTTTTCAGATTCTGTGCTGCTTTAGTGTGCGGGTCTGAGTTTCACATGAGGGGATGCTGAGCTCTCTGCACAGAGCAGGGAGACAAAACAATTCCTGCTCCAGCTGGGACCAAGGACAAATGATCCAAAGCTCAGCCCAGGAGCACAAACAGCGTGGGCTGGAGAGAGGAAAACAAGCAGGGTGGGAGTGCCTGGGCTAAAGCTGGAACGGGACAATGAACTGCAAGGTGCAAATGGAGCAGAGCTGAGCCAAGGGAGAGACCCCGGGAGCGCTCGTGCATTTTGGGGCCATTTGGGTTCATCTTGGGTGCAGCCCTGGCTGGGCTCTTGTGCTGCCCAAGGTGGATCCATGGAGGAGATCCTTGAATAAATCCCTGCTTTATTCTGTAGCTCTGCCCAGCCTCTGCTCTAGGGCAGCCTGCACAAGGCATCACCAGACCAGCACTGGCCAGCACATCTAAAACTCCCATTTCCTCTCCCAGGCTGGACAAAGCCAGAGAGCAGCAATTGTGAAGTTACAAGGAGATATGCAAAGAATAAAACATCTGGCACTGAGATCCAGGCTGTTCTGGAAAACAATCTGGCTGTAATGTTTTTGCATGCTTTGCACATTTCTAATGGAATGGCACTATCTCTGCAGCATGGATTTTCCCAATATCATTTTCATCTGGAGGCTGAGCCAGAGTTTGTTAACCATCTGCATATGTGCAGCGTGGATTTTAAAAGTAATTATTTTTGTAGCAGTCCAAATTGCTGTTGCATAAAATAGCACATATTTTTCATATATTTTTTTTTTCTGTGAAACTGCAGGAGGCTCCATAAGTCCTAAAACACCATTTTGCATCCAGTTTAATTTAGCTGTGCTGCAATTAGAAGGTCGGGTCTGTTTGTTTTGTCTCAAAGAAATGCAAACATTTGGCTTGAAGTTTGGAGGTCCCTTGCTGGTGACAATATTTGAAGGGAGAGGTTTTGATGGTCTATTTTTTAGGGATATATTTGGGATGATGTCTATCCTGACCAGATCATCCAGAGATTAAATTCACATGGAAATTAGCCAGGTGGGGTTTTGCAGGGGAAGGAGCTTCAGGTATGTGGCTCTCTTGCCTCTACTTTTCCTACTGAATAAACACCACAGAAATTCTGAATTACAAAGAAAAAACAATGCTACAACATGCATTTAAGGCTGACCAGGGGTTCTGCTGTTGACTTTATTGTTCTTTATAGTACTGTCTTTATTATTTGTTGTCTTTATTGTTTTCTAGGCTTATTTTATTTTTTTTGGAGGGAGATGAGCATTCAGTCTAAAGCCTTCTGCTGTATAATTTGTGATTTAAGCAATTAGAAATACCCTTGGTTTCTGAAATATTTACAAATATAAATAAAACAACTGAGTAAAAATGACTTGGCTTCCAAGGACAAATTTCTGTAGGCAGATTCATGGACACAGTAAAATGAAAGCTGCAGTTAAACCTTCACAAGAGACACCTCTGCAGAAAATGAAGTCAAGTCTAATATGCATTTAAATTTTTCATGGATCCAAAACTGAGTAATTTCTCTTCAGGACAAACATCAGCCCCCAAAAACCTGCTCAGCACAGCCCCAGACTGCCTGAACTGCACCTTCCCTAGGACAAGCTAAACTGAGCAGATCAGAAAGGTCAGGATGAGGCCAAATACCTCAAAACCACTGATTCAAAATGGCTGAAGGGTCCTATTTTACTTTTATTTTGTTTTATTTCAGGCAGAGGATGGCTGGCAGTCAAATCCATGTAATAATTCCTATCAAGCTAGGAGGCTTCTGATAAGTGAGTCCTGTGAAATGCTACACCTTCCTGGCCTCAGGCAAACAAATTTTTTCTGGTGGATAAACAACAATATCATCCTACTAACACGTGTAAATTCTATTCCTTCATGCACAGATTCCGTAATTATTTTTTCAGGCTTTGATAAACAGCATGAATTCTATATAATGCACGGTCCTCCTCTGTAATGAATAAATTTTCCTTTTAAAATCTGCTGCCCTAATATCCAAACAGGAGGGAAACACAAAGAGCAGAAACAGGAACTGTTTCAACAAGCTAGCTGTAAATAAGGTTAAAAAAAATTAAAAAATAAAAGCAAAACCCCCAAAGTGTGTTCAAAGTCTGATAATGATTTACAAACGAGACTATTCTAAATGTAACACCTCCAGACAGCTGCAAATTCAATCTACAGCACTAACAACCACAGCAGTGATTTCTAATCAGGAATTACCAGCCTTATCATGTCTGGGACATTTTTTATTCATAGTTTTATGTTTTTTTCTTTCAGCATCCATTTAAACAGAGTTGCTGATTTTTTTTTTTTTTTTTATTAAATCAAGAAAACTGTACTGTGGCTCAATTTAAAGCAAATATAGAAATTAATAATTTTGCTTTTTGAGCTGTCATTGAATAGAATTCCTTGTCCTCATCACAGCCAAGGAAGTTTTGGTCCAGGGGCAGAAAGAAAGAAAATACTTATTTTTCCTGCTCTGCAGAAATTTGACTGTGTTAATATATTATAACTAATTATTACTTTGAAGCTAAAAGTCCAAGAATATGGGGTACATTTAAAATATTTTTCTCCTTAGTACTAAACAAAGTAAACCAGAGAATCCTAAAGAGCTTTCAGCCAATATCTTCAAGTTTATTCCTTTATCATATAAGACTCCCATTAAAAAGGAGACCAATTACGACTGCAAAGAGAACTTGCACACTTTAAAAACCAAATTATTTAATTCTTTATGAAGTTATGAATTCTATTATCCCCACCATGGAAAACACCCAGGGAACATGAGGTGGTTTTGTGAACCTGCACCCTCTCTTCCATGACAGTCATTGCAAACCAACAAATTTTTCTACTCTGGCAAACCAACTCTTTTCCCTTCAAAACTCCATGAGGGTATGGAAAAAAATGTGCAGACTGGAGATATCACTCAGAAAGTTGATGTAGTACAGCGATCTGACCAAAAAACCCCGATTTTATCAAACTATCTCTTTTTTTTGTGTGTGTAAGCTGAGCTCTCTTTGTACTTTTCCCCTTCAGAAAAAGAAGTGGAGAAAAAAGCCAGGAAATGAGAGTTTAGAAGCTGGTGATTCCCACCTGGCAGCTGCTTTGAGTGCTGCTCCGAAGGGCTGCCACGCCAGAGCAAGGCGGTGTCACTTCTAATAGCATTTCATTAAATCAGCCTCTAATTCAATTACAGCTGCTCTCCGTATGAGCACGCCACTGGAGAGGAAGGATTTCCCTCTTCCCACATTTCAGGCAGACCTCGTGTGCCACAGGGCTCTTCAGCAGTGCCAGACTCCTGCTCATCAGCCCTGAACCTCTGCTCACATCACCCACAGCAAGAGAACACAGCTCCTCAGAGATGCTGCCTCTCCTTCAGCTTTGTTGGCCTCATTCTCCTTTCTTGATTTCCTCTTTGTTTTGGGCTCACAGAACCACTGGAGTGGGAAAAGACCTCCAAGATCATCAGGGGTCTGTGATCAACCCTCACCAATCCCCACTGAGTGCCACATCCAGCCCTTCCTTGGATACCTCCAGGGATGGGGATCCCAAACCTCCCCGGGCAGCCCCTGCCAATGTCAGATCACCCTTTCCATGCAGAAATTCCTCCTGATGTCCAAGCTGACCCTGCCTGCTCAGGGGATTTCTCTTGCTCTCTCTGCTCAGTGGAATCCTCTTTTTCTCTCTGCATGCAGCTCACTGTTCCCAAGAAAAGGAGGGATGGGGAGCCCTGCATCAATCTCACACCTCAAACAATAAAAGACAGTTTAGCTCTCCCACCTCAAACATTATTGTTTAAGAGAGTTTAGCTCTGACCTGTCAGGGGTTTTATGCTCTCCAAGCAGAAGAACAAGGCTCAGTTTTCAATCATGACATTTTTACAGAAATACACTTCTTTTGACCTTTGGATTGCCCACATTTTGGGGATGCCCTTAGGGCACGCCAGGGCTGGAAAACTAAACGAAGATACAATTAGAGAACAGAAAGAGAATTGTGTGGGTTGAAAGGGACCTCTAAATGTCATCTCATCCCACCCCCTGCCAGGGCAGGGACACCTTCCACTATCCCAGGCTGCTCCAAGCCCTGTCCAGCCTGGCCTTGGGCACTGCCAGGTTCTCTCTCCTCTCTCACAACATTTCCCTCCAGGGACCAGCCCTTGGAGTGATTCCAGCTCAGTGAGGGGCAGGATGCTGAGCACTCTCAGGTAGCTCCATTTCTCTTCACAGAGAAAAGCAAGGCACAACTTCCCAAGAATATTTCTGAGATTCACATTCTCTGAACCTCAGGGAAAAAAAACCCAAACAATTGTTATCTCATTTACTACTCCTATATTATTCACAAGTGAAATACATTGTAAAAAATTATTTATCTAAAAAAAAGTAATTAAATTCTAATATAAATATTTTAATTCACCAAGCAATTAAATCCATATACATATATATCTCAAAACTATCAACCAACAATCACAAAATTCTAAACAAGTAAAGTTGAGTACTTACACAAATTCAATTTAAATATAATGTAATAGAGTATAATATGATATAAAATAATATAATGGAATAAAGTAATTAATTAGCCCTCTGATATCAATGGAGTCCTCCTTGTCATTTCTCCCTGCCACAGGGGTCACTTTGAATCCTAAACCCTCATTCCAGCCCCTGCCCCAAACCAGTGGCTTTCCCTCTGGAAACCAGTTGCAAAATCAAGGTCTTGTGCACCACAAGGCTCCTCGTTCCTGCAAGAATACCCACCAAAGAGCATGAAATTGTTACAACTGGCAGCCCCTTACAGATGGGGAGACTGCATTCTTTTCTGGTGTGTTTTAGTCTAAAAGCCAAAAACAATTCTGGGAATGTCCAGGGGTAGGGAGATTACAGCAAATTAGGAGCAAATTAAGCAGGCAGGCATCTGCCGAGGGAAAGTGGGGAGAGTGGAATGTAGATATTTTCACTTAGGCCGGATTAACTTCATTATTTGATGAATTCATATTAACTTTCCGAGCATCCCCGTGTGCAGGAGTCCCTGGGGAACCTGCAGGAATGTCACTGCTGCTGCTGTAGCAGCTCCTGTCACTGGAGGGCACAATGCTGCTGCTGTAGCAGCCTTGCACAGCCTCCGCTCAACGATTTTTGGATAGATAACGGTTTTTTTCCTTTTGAAAAAAATAATTTGATCCCCTCAAATTATCTGAATGCTGAGATCCTCCTTTTGTAGATCTCTGACTGCTAAACTGAGCAAGGAATAAAGAAGGAAAATCCCCTGAAATAACGAGCTGAAAAAAACCCAGAGTTTTTATTTCCTGCACGGTGTTCCAGACAGTATAACTATTCATTAACTTTAAAGCACACAGTTTAAAATCCTGTTTTTCTTTTGGTCTCGGCTTTACATCCTGCAGTTCCTTTAGCCCCAAACCAAATCCCTGGCTCTGATCCTGCCGTTAATATGAGGAAAATCAGGCTTCCATCCATTTAGGCTGTTATGCTTATTCAGCATTTCCTTGAGGAAAAACCTGACCCAGGTAAAGCTCCTTCTCATGGGAATGCCTTAAACCCAAGGGAAATACTTTTCCTTTATGTTTGGGCTCCTCTGGCAGAGCTCTCTGGGCTCTTGAGTGTCCAGATAGTGTGAGACACTCAACTATGGAGCAAACCACCAAAGAATTAAAAGGAAAAAAAAAATCCTAAATGTTAAAAGCTCACAGGATAGAAATAATAAAGCTGTGAAATCCCTGACACTACCTGTCTTATGCAACCCCTGAGTTGCATATTGGGGTAACTCAGCCCTCTGTGTTCCTCCACAAGATGGGGGAGACCTGAAGGAGGAGACCACAAAGGCAAATGCACAAAGAGATTCTTCCAGAAAGGGCCCTCTGTGTGGTTTCTCCTTCCTGCCACAGCCTGTGAGATGCAAATTTGAGCCACCCAGGGCCAGGAAATACATTTCACAATGCTGATGGTCTCCCCAGTGCTTTTGAAATCCTATTGTGACCCATGGCTTGGAACAGTTGGACACAACTACTGGAGAAGCTTTTTGGAAAGCAATTTCATTAGCACACAATATTGGCCTGCCTCTGCCTGAAAAGTCAATGGTAAGACTCAGAGTGATTTTAATGAGAGAAGAAGTAGGTCAGTACTGGAAAATCTCATGCACAGCCTTTATATTCTGTCACTGATTCCTTGTGATCCCCAGAGAAAGAGGAATAATTCTGAATCTCCACAAGCAAAGCAGAGAAGTTTTGCTGCCTGGGCTGGGGTTTTGCTCCCTCTGTAGAAAAGCCTTCACAGCATAAAGCTCAGCTGTGACACTTGCTAATAGATGGCAAATGCTTTGTTGTTGTCCCAGTGTTTCAGACCAACTCACTGAAACAAGAGTTTCCTTTAAAAAAAACCAAACCCAAAAGAGCCCAGTGTTGATAGAGTTTGGATTAAGATATCTGTGTGACAAGTCACACACAGATGTAAGAGCTGCTGGAGGACACACAAGTGTCAAGAATTCCCCGTCTGTCCCTAAAAGGATCAACCCTTAATTCCCTGCCCAAATCAGGTTTTGTCACAGCCTGTCCTGCCCGGACTCGGAGGTTTCTCAGCTCCATTCACAGATGGAGTTTGTTTATGCCTAGAAAGTGCGACTGGATCCCACACCCCTCCCAGCCCAGCCCCTGAAGGCTCCATTTATTCATCTCCTACCATTTCCTCTGCAGGCAAACAGGGATTCACAGCTGATGATCCAGGCTGGTTGTTCCCCAGCTTTCCTTCCAAGCCTTTTCCCATGCCTGGGAGCCCAGCAGTGTCACCCAAACAAACCTAAACACTGCAACCCAACCACTTCAGACTGGCAGTCTCCTACAGCTACTGCATCTCCCTAAGCCATAGCAGAACTGTCACTGAGATCAGGGCTCTCTTTCCAAAGCCTTCATGGAAGTCTCCCCCTCTGGCTCTGATATCCCCACATCCTCTCAGCAGTGCTGTGTCCTCCAAGCCCCGATCCCATCCCAGATTCCCTGGAATGAAGAAGGAGCAGCTCTCCCTGCCAGGCTCTGATTTCTTGTCTGTCCTTGGCTCCATTCCCCACTCTTGTCCCCAGGAGCTGTCCTGCACTGAGGGCAGCTCACCAGCCCTGGGAGAGACCTCTGGAGGAAGAGCAGGGAGAGAGAAACTGGGGAAAAGCAGGTAAATGTAACCTGGAGAAAGAAATGGTAAATCTAACCTGGGGAAAAGCAAGTAAATGTAACCTGGAGAAAGAAATGGTAAATCTAACCTGGGGAAAAGCAGGTAAATGTAACCTGGAGAGAGAACTGGTAAATCTAACCTGGGGAAAGGCAGGTAAATGTAACCTGGAGAGAAAACTGGTAAATCTAAACTGGGGAAAAACAGGTAAATATCACCTGGAGAAAGAAATAGTAAATCTAACCTGGGGAAAAGCAGGTAAATATCACCTGGAGAAAGAACTAGTAAGTACAAACTGGGGAAAAGCAGGTAAATGTAACCTGGAAAAAGAACTGGTAAATCTAAACTGGGAAAAAACAGGGAGATGTAAACTGGGGAAAGGAACAGGTAAATATAAATTGGAGAAAGAGCAGGGAGATATAAATTGGGGAAAAAGCTGGTAAATATAAACTGGAGGAAGGGCAGGTAAATATAAACTGGGGAAAGGAACAGGTAAATATAAACAGGGGAAAGAACAGGGAGATAGAAACTGGGGAAAGGACAGGTAAATATAAACTGGGGAAAGGACAGGTAAATATAAACTGGGGAAAGAACAGGGAGATATAAACCGAGGGAAGGAACAGGTAAATATAAACTGGAGGAAAAGCAGGTAGATATAAACTGGGGAAAGAACTGGTAGATATAAACTGGGGGAAAAGCAGGTAGATATAAACTGGGGAAAGAACTGGTAGATATAAACTGGGGGAAAAGCAGGTAAATATAAACTGAAGAAAGAAACAGGTAGATATAAACTAGAAAAAGAGCAAGCAGATATAAACTGCACGTCTGTCCTTCAAGGTCACATAATTCCCTTCCAGAACTGCATTTCCAAAGCATCAGCTTCCCAACAGTGAGGAATAGCACAACAGAACATGTGAAATTGGATAAACATGGCTAATTCCCAAGGGAATCATAATTGTGACAGTGAAATATGATGGTTTACTAGGTCAAATACTTTCTTCAAAGAAACATGCTTGAAAATTATATTGAAAGCTTGACTTGGACAGATTGCAGGGACCTGGTCCAACACTATGGTCAAAGATATTTTTTCCCTGAAGAAATCAGTCACTGCGCTACACAGGGCTTGCATGGACACAAAAATAAATTAATGTTTATTCTGTTTTATCTTCCTGTGTTGACATCATTAACTAAACCATAGTGGAATGTCAATCAGGTCTTGTGTACGTGTTTGCTTGTAATACCTGAGGTTTTAAAAGGTAATCTGAAAAGTCAAGCTCAAGCCAAGTTAAAAACCCAAAATTTTAATATTGAAAGTATTTTTAAAGCACCATCTATAGATAATTTGCACCTGAAGAAGGAATATTTTCTATCCAGCAGGCAAGACTCTTATTACATATTAAAAATGGATTGTAACTTTGTTTTAATGGAGCTTAAACTTTTTATGCTTAGACATAATTTAAATAGGTCACAAAAGCTCACCCAATATTCTAGGTCCCTGATCTTTGTATTTCCATCCTCAAATGACCTAATTATGGTGTTGCTTGATAAAATTTCCTGACATTAATAGTTTGCAAAGAATCACAAGAATGTAGGAGTAGAAGGAATCACCTGGTAGTAAATGTTCACTCCTCTGTCCACCTGAGGTTATGGAATTCTCAGGACCTCGTAATAATCCCAAATACAAGAATACATGTCTGGAAGCCACAGAACTCTGCTGGGCCACAGGAGGACAAGCAGGAGAGATTAAAGGAACTGCCACTGTCTCAGAACCCTCCATCAGCAGCTGATCTCACAGCTGGGAACACCTGGATAGCAAAATTATCTGGAGATATTTGTACTCACTCACCCACCTCTGCTTTACAAAGGAAATCCTCTGTTTCTATCAGGATAAACAGGTATTTTATGAATAAATAAATTTTAAATAAACAGGTATTTTGTAAATAAAAAGGATTTCATTGAAACAACATTTCTACACGTGAGCAACCTGGTCTGGTCTGGGCCGTGGCAGAGGGGTGGGATGAGATGAGCTTTAAGGTCTCCTCTAACTCAAACCATTCTGTGATTCCATGACCATATAGATAAAATATTAATCATAAATTAAGCACCAGATAAATTCCAGTTGGATATCATTATCCACAGCCATCCAGATGTTCTGGAAATGATTCATTAGAGATACATTCTGTAACTATAGAGATAAGGAGTGAAACTGGAGGTCTGGAACACATTTTGCTGACCAGGTCAAGATGAAAAATATTCAGATATGACCAGGTCAGTGGCCACAGAGACTTGGAGAAAATCATCTGATATCCTGGCAAGCTGACGCATACATTAAAACACAGAAGGAGTAAGAGGATGGAATTTATTTTTTTAAAAAATGGTGCTGGCAGCTGCATGATGTCAGCTGTATTTGTAATAATAAAGCACTTTCTGGTGAGCACAAACCCCCACAATTTGTAGCAATTAATCCAAACCCCAAGCTAAATCAGTATTGGTAGCCAAGGGTGATAACATGAGCATATTTCTTCAGCAGAACATCATCCATTCCTATTTTTCTGGCCTACAGCATTCCTGCTCACATTCTTCCATGGCATCTGAATTTGTATCTGACCTACATCCCACTCCACCCTCAAAGCACAAGAGCTTCTCTGGACAGCATGAAATGTCAGGGTTTGGCCACACTGAGCTTTCACATTGGACAAAGGAGATTTTTCATTGCCTGCACTGAATTCTCACCTCGAAAGTTCCCTTTTGGAGAAAATATTTAAAGCCATCCAGCAGCAAAGTGTGTGAAAAGAGGGTTCTACCCTTCCCCAGGCCTGTTAAATTCCTGCTGAACTACTGATTATTGGAGACTCCTCCAGGGCAAAAAAAAAAAAAAAAAAAAAAAAAAGTTCCTTGTAAAAGATAAAGAAAACTGAAATTTCCTATTAATATCAACAGACTTTGATCTAGCAATATATCTACCAAATGTTATTCCAGTATCACCCTCTAAATCTCTGTCTCCAAAATGATGTGGATTGTCAGAACTTCATACATAAATTTATAAGGGACCATCTTTAATTTCATGCAAATGACAGTCCTAAATGGCCCTAGTAAAATACTCATTGTCTTCTGCTCTCATAAATTTCAA
Source organism: Motacilla alba alba (assembly GCF_015832195.1). NCBI lineage: Eukaryota > Metazoa > Chordata > Aves > Passeriformes > Motacillidae > Motacilla > Motacilla alba. The sequence continues at coordinate 33,248,005 of NC_052021.1, forward strand.
ACTTCTTTCAGTTTATCATGAACTCAGGAGATGAATCACATTCCAACTGTGCTCATCACACACTGCAGTGGCCTTGGCCTCGCACCACGTTCCTGTGCTGAAATATGAAGTTCCAACCAAAAAAAAAAAGTTGATATTCAGCAAAAGTTTTAGTTATAAAAGTAAAATTCTCTATAGAGTTGGGAAATTCAATGTTTTATCGTGGTCTAAAAGGATCTCTTATTTGTGTGCTTGGGGACGTGGGTTAGTGGTGGCCTTAATGGTTGGACTTGATGATCTTGGAGGACTTTCCAACCTTAATAATTCTAAACTCAGTTCAAATTAATGATTATTTTGGAGAACCATACCCTGCACTTTGAATAATTTGTTAGCTTGAGGGTTTTGTCCAGAAATCCCATTTTTGTTATGCCAGTCTCTACAATCCTTCACAAAAAAATTTACAATGTTTTCCTGCAAAGTATTTTCTCAAACAAAAAAATAAAATATTCTAGTGCCTTTAGCCAGAAATGTTCTGTCTTCAGAACAGAAGAGCAAGAAACCAAAGGATTTCTCAGCCCCACTCCTGTCATCCTACAGATTTTCTGACCATGCAGAGATAATAAACGTGACTGAGTGGATCCTGTGGTGTGTGTGAACTCACTGGAACCCAAACATGGCCATAATTTGGAGGATTACTAACTAACAGCTGAGCCTTAATGAGTCCATTTCCAGGCCAGTTATCTCCCAGGATTAAAAAGGGACCTTTCAGGTCACCCAGGACAATGTTTTGGGTGTTGCAATGCACCCAGAGCTGTGACCTGCTGTAAGAGCTGGCTCGCAGTTATAAATAGCTCAACCCAATTAGCACTTGGTTCATTTACTACATTTAGGGGAAGCAATTCTCCATCTGAGCCACCTGCAGAGCTTTGGTGGCTTTAGGGACGTGAATCACACCTGCAAGGACCTCACAGCTCTTATTCTACATCATGACAGAAATCCTGCTGAGGACCTTTAGGGCTGAGAGGGTCAGAAATGGAGGTGCTGCTGCTGCTCAAGGCACTCCGTTGATTCACAAACCCCACAGCCTCCAATCTTTCCATCAAAACATCCCAGAGGTTGGCCTGGGAAGTCACCACTATGGAATTGGGAGCTGGAATTACTGCAGGGATGGTTCGAGGCCCCCATGAACACGAGCACAGCATTCCCCAAGGCTGGGACAGTAAGAGGTGCCCTTGGAGGGGATGCACAGTAAAATCCTGTGTGAAATACAGCCCAGGAGTTCTGACTGTGCCCAAAAAGAAAGAATTCCTTTTCAAAAGGAGGCAGCAAACCAGTGGCAGAAAAGGACAGGGCTGGGACACCTCATGGAACAGAATAACACCAAAACAGACCAAATTCACCACTGAGACCATGAAAAGGCCAAACAAACCATGACTAAGGAACCACAGGAAATGAGCACAAGGGTGGACACGCTCCTCTTTCCCGTTTATCCACAGACAGATTAAAAAATGAGACATTTCTTAACCACTGCTCAGTGACTTTATCTCAGAGTAAAGATGTTGTGGTCCTTCTGCATTAGGATTGCACTGCTCAAAATGTACTTGCGAGTGCAAATCTGAGATTCAGTCTTTAAAATCATTCTTTTAGGTTGATGACAGTTGTATCACATGAAGTCTCTGTGTCTTAGCAACAACATAACTCTTGCTAAACTCAGGCAATTGGAAAATCAGTCAAATTCAGACACAATTAAGATTAAATGTCATAACTGGCAATGTATGAAAAATACTAGGCCTTCCCAATTTAACTTTTTTTTTATTCTCCTCTCCATATCTTTCGCAATGATTCATGCAATGACATGAGTAATACATGGAAATATATGAGAATTGACTTTCACTAAAATATCTGAATATAGAACATTTGTTCTTCTCTAAGTATGTCTGGATGCAGATCCCATTCCCCTCTGAACCAAAGACACACAGCTGATAAAAAGCACAGAGGTATTCAAGCTCCAAAAGTGGCCTAATTTTAAACTTAAATCACATCCTAAACCCCTTTCTAAGACTCACATTTCCTAGTCTTTCCCTGACCAAATTTCAACCCAACACCATGGCCCAGTCTTTGTTCATTTGCCACTGAAAGAGGGTAGATTTTAATTAGAGATGAGAAATAAATTCCTCCCAAAGAGAGTGAGGAGTTCCTGGCACAGGTTGCCCAGAGCAGCTGTGGCTGCCCCATTCTTGGAAGTGTCTTTCCCTTTAGGGAATTCTGTCAGCAGTGAAGCACACCAGTAGCTTTGTTTAATTCTCTTTTATGATGTATTTTTCAGTGGTTTTCCCTTTACCATAAGCTTTGTAAGCAAAGGATCTCTCCTGTGATCATTTTGGTCTCCCCCATTTCCACCTGTTGTCTTCCTCCCTGCTTATTCTTCTTCCAAAGCGTCTTTTTATTTAAAGAACAGGAAAAAACAGATACAGAGAAGCCACAGGAATTGCTCATCGCTGACATTAACACAACTTTGCAAATTAAGATGACCTCAAATGAGCAATGTGTCCCCATGATCCAACCCATGCCTCCTGTACCATTTTTAGTCGGGAATGATCATATGATAAAAGTTTCCTTATGCTTCCTTCCTGACTTCATTTCCTGAAGGGAAAGACAGTTTCCCAAGCTCCTCTTCCAACCCCAGCTGGGCACTCAACCTCATACCAGGCGTGCACCTGCCAGGGTTAAAGGAATGCTGGTTTAGCCCTATCAATACTGTCAATCACATCCCTGACATTCATCTTTTGCTCAGACTGAGATATTATCTTTATTTTTCCTTATCTCTGCATTCCAATAATCCCTCCTTGATAAATTCTGATCTCAGAATCCCCCCAGGAGTGAAAACCAGGGCAGGTTTCAGCATCCAAGTGGTTGCATAGATTTCCTGACTTCCAGGGCTCACCACAGTCACTCTGTTCCCATTTGCAGCAGCTCCTGTGCAGCCCTGCTGGACAAGGAAGGTTTTTCCAGAGAAGATTTCAATGTGTGTGTGCCTTATCTCAGCTTCTTTTCTCTGCCATCACATCCTTGTGTCCCTTGAACACCTCTCTGGGCAGCCCCTTCCAATGTCAAACCTTTCCAGGAAGAAATTCCTCCTGATGTCCAAGCTGAACCTGGCACAGCCCGAGGCCATTTCCTCCCGTCCTGTCCCTGTTCCCTGGGAGCAGAGCCCCACCACACCACGCCACAACCTCTATAAGAGGATTCTGTGGAAGCCAACAAAAGAGAGATTTTTTTTCCATTCCAATTTTCTTAACAATAGGTTAAGCATAAACGTAGGAAGACCTAGAAAATTCACCTCAGCTCATATGCAAATTCCAGCCCTGGCAAAAGCCCTGGAGATGTGGTTTGCAGACACTACATGATCTTCCATGCTCCCTCTGCTCTTGGATAAATTTTCACCCTGTTTGAACTGTGTAAAAAATATGCATAAAGAAGCAAAGGGGAACACTGGAGATGAGAAAAGCAGCCATGCTATGATTAAATATGAATGGTAATGCCAGAGCTTTGATGGAAGGAAAGCAGAAAACCCACTGCAATTAAGACCAGGAACACAAGACAAGGCATCCTCCTCTGCAGATTTCTGATATTGCGAGGAGAGTTTCCAAGGAGGAAGCTAATATCACTGTAATCCTTGCTTTTCCCAGTAAAATATATATGTTTTTGCAGAACAGGATTCGCTTCTGAAGCTGTACCAACAAGTAAATTATTCATAAGAGAAGAGATAAAAGACAGAACATTTCACAGAGTAAAATATTTAGACTCCCCTATCTCTGGCAGTGTGATCATACTTGTACTAACTGGGCAGACTGGGAATCAAAATGAAGCTCAATTAAGTGGTACAAACTATGCATATAAAATACATCAAGATGATAAAAATGACACTTCTGTACCTATGCTTCATCTTTCATGTTGAACCAGTTCAAGGAGAACTAAGCAAAGATGCAATTAATCAGGGCTCTAACGTTGTGCTACTTATCAATATGTGAGTGCAACACCTCAATAAAACAGGACGCTTAAAGGACTGCTAAATGTATCAATATTCAATTACACAATGTTAATAAAGCCATTAAAAGAGAATTAACAAGGGTTTACTCAGGAAGTATCTCTGCCTGACATTAGGTGGCTCTTTAAACATTTTCTAAAGAAATACAGTAAAAAGCTATTAAAATATTTATGCAATGCTTGCATTAGTTCTGTTTAACTGGCACAGCAGCAATAATATCAGCAGTTTTAAATGCCCTGCTTCTCAGCACCACGATTATCCACTAGTTATGAGAGAGAAATAAATTCCCAGTCTTAGAATTTTAATACTTTTCATTATAAAGGAAAGATCTCCAAATCCTTCATTAAAGCTCAGAGCCTCACTAAAACCACATGCTTCCAACTCTCTGTTGAGGAACCACTATCAGAGTGTTCTGCAGCAGGAGCTGGGCTGGAGATTGCCACCAAGGCTCCTGCCTGCCCAGCTAGCCCAGAGAAAAGTTGGGTTTTGCCCCAAATCTTTGAGCTCAGGCCTCCCAGGCAAAGGCTTCCTGGAGATCTCTGAAAGGAAAGGCAGATTATTTCATTCCAAGAGATTGTGCTGGTGCAGCACTTCTGGGCTCGTGGCTCCTCCTCGATTCCCCAGTAACAAAAAGCCTCCCAGGACTTGTTAAATTAGCCAACGTAATGAAGTCCAATTCTGTGTTATTTGCACAGGGACTGGAAAAGATTTCGTGTTTCCATGTACATAAACAAAACCTGGCTCAGCACACCAGGGAATTAAGAGGTTTATAAAATATAAAAGACATTCACATTAATCTGTTAAACAATTCATTCTCTACCCTGCCTTTTCCGACTAAGTGAATTCATTACTTATAAAAAATATATATATATTTGCTGCTGGCTTTTTTTTGCTGCTGGCGACTCAATGCTGGCCCCCAACACCTTGGGGCTCTCTGGGGGGGACCCTGATGCTGCCCCTGGGGCACTGGGCTGTTGGCACCAGCTCTGGAAGCAAAAGAAGGTGCAAGTGTTGTCTCTCCCTGTTATTCAGAGGTTTTGGTGCATAACAATGCCAGCTGTGCTGCAGGAAGAAGGACTGCACCATTGATCTGAATTAAATCATTAGGGGGTGTGGGAATGAAACAGATGAATTCACATCCTGGAAAATCCAAAATAAAGCAGTTCCTCTGATGCTGCCCAAACAATGCTGAGTATTTTTCTTCCAGGAATTGCTAAGCTCAGGGAATTGGTTTCTTGCAGGACAGGTTGGGCAAATTCATCAACATAAACCCATCTTTACACTGAGGCACCCACAACTCCTCCCAAGGACCTGCTACAGTTTTGATGGATACTCTTCTAAATTAGTATAAAAATCCATATTCTTCTTTGGAAAATAACAGCACTTACTATTTAACAAGATCAAACAGGTGCTACCAAGTAAAAATATCTTAACAAGAACTGGCTTTGTTTTCTTTTTAGAAAGGTCTCTGTATCAAATCACCAGGCCTCTGAGCTCAAAGGAAGTCAAATGCATGCCCTGCATTTCTCCAATATCCACATTATCCACAGAGTCCTTTGGAAGGACATTAATTTGCCACAATTTGCATCCACAAAACAAAGTGAGGAAGATTTTAATGATGATGCGAGCTCCTCTATGAACAAAAACTGTATTAATCAAGTCCAAAAGCAAGTGAAAACAGCAGCCACATGCTCCTGACTGCTTTGTTTTCAGAAGACACTAATAACTACCCAGTTCTCTAATAAAACAATTAAATCTTTCTAGCACATCCCCTCCTCTCCTCCCCAAATATTTTTGTTTTAGAAGCATTTATGTTGCAATCACTGCTACCTCAACACTATCACCCAGCTAATAATGTGATATTATTTATTTGTATTTGGGGTTTTTTTTGCTGCTTACATGGGGGTAAGGAATGAAAAATTCAATTTTTCGTTCCTTGTGTAGCAAGAATCCCTGCTTTTTTCCTAGGTTAGATTTTTATTTGTCCAATGAAAAGCTATTAAAGGGGTCTGTGGAACTTGTTATCTGGTCTGTGGAACTTGGGGAACCATTGTAGCTTCCAACAATCCAGTCTTTGAGTAGATGAGTTTTAAATCTAGTCAAATTCTACTACCCTTCACCTAACAGGCACTTTATGGGAGATTTGCCCATTTTTCAGCCAAATTCAAGGGGTCTGATCACTCTTATTTTCATCTTGCTGGTAGAGTCATCTTTCATGCAGTGAGTGGAAGGGTGTCCCTTGCAAAGGCCAGACACATCCAGCACAGGAAACACTGCCGAGAGACAAATGTGGCCCCTGGATTTCTGAGTCACCCCAACACATTTATTAAGCACTGAGCTGTGCTTTTACAACTGGTCTCCATCAGGGATATTTCATCTGTTCCCAGAGCGTCATCCCTCCTAATGACTCATAATGCAGCCTCATTCCATTGAGCTTGATTTCACTGCCTCATCAGCCTCTTGTTCTCCAGGGGCAAAGCTGCTCTTTTCAGCAAGTTCAGCCCACAGAGAAGTGGCCATTAACTGCAGCTCCTCATTATGTAAGAATCAGCTAATCAAGAGTGACCAAGACATAGCTGATGTTGTGATTGAGGAGAGGGAGACATCTGCTTGGAATTATCCAGCCCGCTGTTTCAAACCTGATAAGGCATTTACTGCCTTGGTGTTCAATTAGAGCAGGAATAAATGGGTTTGGGGGCTGGAATGTGGAGTTTGCTTCACCAATGGCTTGGGAGGGGGAGAGGGATGGAGGGCACAAAGTGCAAGCAAGGCCCAGTGCTGAGGAGAAAAGGCAGAAGCTGTCTGCAAACCACGTCAGCACGAGGCACAGCTGACAGGTTCTAAGCTGCATTTGAGGGGCTGTGTGTAATGTAAAGAAAACTGTAATTTCCATGGGTTTTGGGCTAAGTTGAAAAATATTTCTACTTCCATTTCCTAATTCCCACCCAGTTGTGGTTTTTTTTCTTTATCTAATATCCAGAGTAAAACTAACATTCAAATGTATCAAATTCATTTCTGATGTGAATGGGAAGCCATTCCCCTGAAGTCAGAGAGGGCTGGATGTAAGTATTCCTGATTAATTTGGTGATGGAGCTTGCTTTTTTATTCCTAAATGTCACATGCAGCTTTTCTGAAGCCAAAAGTTTACGTGTTTTATTATCAGAGCACAGGAGATACATCTTCTTATTCTTTCTTTTTACAGGGAAAAAACTGTAATAAAACATGACCTTTTAATACATAATCTGTAACAGAATATGCTGGGCTGATAAAATATGCAACATGAGAAAGACTGCATTGAAATTGAACCCTGACGGGGGCTGAAACTGAACATAACTCGTTTCCCCTAGGGAAAGGAAGAGCATCAGATAGGAAGGGGACACTGAGCTTTTCCTGGACTGAGCAACACCAAGAGACTGCAAATACGTGGGGCAGATGAACAGGCAAGCTCTGCTCCCCTCCTGGGAGGACTGGGAAGCACAAACTGCCAGGAATAGTCCCATTCTGGGGGATCATTCCAGTGCTCTCAAATTCCCTTATTCCTACAAAAGGCACGCTTCCACACACAGCCACTTTTCACAGCTACTTCAAATGAATGAGGAGCAGGTAGAAAGATAAAAGCAGAGGAATAAATTGGACCCATTTCTTGAAGGAATCTGTCTGGATTACTGAGGCCAGACATCAAAGAAGGGGGGAAAAAAGCACCCTCTTGCCAAGCTTATGTTTCCATATATGTATTTCCTCCCCACTCTTCATATAGACTCTGCTTTTTGCATCAGCCCTCTTGGCTGATATCGCAACACTTCGCTGCTTTTCATCTTCAAAATGTGAACAAATTCATCCTCGAGGCTCTCAAAATGTGAACAAATTCATCCCCGAGGCTCTGCTGGGAGGAAATGAGACAAATAAATGCGGGGATCCCTCCTTCCCTGTGGGGCTGTGGGACATGGGTGGCTGGGACAGGGAGCGAGCACCTCCTGGACCCACAAGCTCTGCAGGCAGGGATGGGTTTGGATTCCTCCAGCAGCACCTTCTACCATCCTTGGAGCCCTGAGAAACTGCTCTGTCACTTGGAAAGGAACTGACATTTTCTGGAAAGAGTCTCAAATTCAGCGTCCAGCAAAGCGTCTGCTTCTCCTCCGAATTCAGCCCCACACACAGAAAAATCTTGTCCTCAAATACCTTTCACCTGCCTTTTTCTCTCCTTCTTCCCTATTTATTTTTTTCATTCTATCTTTTCCTTGCTCTTTTTTATTTTCTGAAGGGGCAGAAGTAGGTGCAGAGAGGCAGCTGTTGCAGCAGCAGCTCTGCAGACATGCCTGCAGCCTGAGTCATGCACGCCGCGCTCGAGAAATGGAAAAGGAGCTCTTACATCAGGGATATTGAATCAGATCCTGCCCAGAGAAACATCCAGGAATCACACTCCGCTGTGGACACACATTCACTCCCTTCCCCTGCTTTCCCTCCTCTTTCCATGGATTTTGTGGCAGAGGAGGACCCCGAGGTTTTTAGAGAGGGGTCTGTGCACTTTGGCCACTTTCCCTGCAGCCCTGGCAGGAAAGAAACGCTTGAAATGCTGAAGGCTGCCCTACTGTGCCTATGGAAATTCATACACACCTGGAAGTCCCTCATAAGGGAGCTTGGAAAAGGGGAAAAAAGAGAAAATAAAGAAGAAAAAATGAAAGAAGGAAGAAAGAAAAAAATATAAAAGAGACAGGCTGGATGAACATTTAGGTAGAAGTTCCTGCACTCAGTTCCTTACTGAGCTCTTTAAAGGAAACTGAGGTATGAAATCCTATGAGAACAGCATGACCACTGTCTCCTTAGCCCCTTAAAAAAATCCCTACACTCAGCTGGTGATACAAATTTGTTCTTCTAACCCTACAGGGATGTAGCCTTAGAAGAACCATATCCCAGGACCTCAAAACACAAATCATGTGGGGCAGATGAGAGGGGAAGGCTTTTATCTAAACTCCATGACCACAGCATAGCAAAGCTGCCAAACCTTAGGATTTAAGCATGACTGTGACAATACTGTCAGGGGTTTGCTTTGGTTGGTTTGTTGGTTTTTTAAAAAAAATTTGTGGCGAAGCAGAAAAAACTTGAGGACATGAATCTCAAGTATTAGAATGAAAGACATGATAAAAAGAATCTTAAATCTTGCATCTTGCTTTTTGAATTTTTTTTCTGTTGTGATAGCTCTTCCCAGTTTGTTCTGATGTGGACACACATTGCCAGGTCTTCCTCCTCCTGCTCCTGTTATCTCCCTTCTGCTACATCCAGCCCCCAGCTAAAATCCCAGGGGGCAAACTCAGGGAAGGGAAAATTCCACAAATCATAAAATCATGGAACAGTTTGGGTTGAAGGGATCTTAAAGATCACCTATTCCTCCCCAGCCATGGCAGAGACACCTTCCACTATCCCAGGCTGCTCCAAGCCCTGTCCAGCCTGGCCTTGGGCACTGCCAGGGATCCAGGGGCAGCCACAGCTGCTCTGGGCACCCTGTGCCAGGGCCTTACACCCTCAACTGTGACTTGAAAACTTATTTAAGCCCTCCCTGTGGTTCTGAGGCCAGAAAAACAATATCCACAAGCGTTTCTGAGAGTCAGGAGAACCCTCCTGGGTCTGGCTGGTCTCTGTACAGGCGCTGTGAGAAGGAGCTCAAACAGCCCAGGCCCTGCCGGGGCACTGAGGCTGCAGAGCAGAGCTCAGCATTTACCCCTCACTGCTCACTCTTGTCAGGAACACATGAAAAAAAAAAAAAAAAAACAACAAAACAACAACCCAACAAGCAGAAGGATTCTGAAACCTGCCCAAGGAGCAGATAGAAAAACCACGTGAGGATCCCTTGGGAGGTTTGTGAGCCAAGCCTGGCTCCAGCTGGACGCTCCCATCCTCTCCCTGCCAGCCTGCACACGGAGCTGGGACACGCACGCCACGTGGGCTGCACTATCAGCGGGAGATTACGAGCTTTCCAGAAGGTTTTTATCTCCTGTCTCCCCCCCTGCTATGAATTTTCTCTTCTAGAGGCCTGCACGGTGCCTGTGCTCGCTGTCAGGGCGCTGGGGCTGAGGGAGGGAACAGCATTCCTGCTCTTTCCCCACAGCCAGCTCTCCTCCCCACCTCTCTGCTGAGCCACAGCGAAGGGAAGTGCTGAAAACCTCACATTCTGCACACCAAAGGGAGGTTAAAACACAGCTCAGAAAACACTGGAATCTACTGCTGCAATGTACTCAGAGAGTGGAACTTAAAGCAGCTAATTCGATATTACATTTATTAGCAATTGCCCATTATTGTTATATCTTTAATTGGAAGGGACTGCTCAGGGCTGCTCTCACTGACAGAGTGGAAAAGTAAAAACCTTGGGTTCACTTGGCTCAAAGCTGCCAGCTGATGACACTCTGGGAGCTCAGGAAACACTCGTGCAGAGAAACCTGCACCTGTCCCACCCACCAGCCTGATCTTGTTCGCTGTGGGAGCGAGGTCTGTAGCTCTGCAGAGCACACACAACTGGGTGTGACACTTCCCACATCTCAGTTTTCCCAGAGAAAAGGGCTTGATCCCTCAGTGCTTCCCTCAGTGCCCAGGCTGCAGGGTGGGGACAGGGCAGCACCGACTCCCCTGACCCCAAGTGTGCCCCCAAAACCAGGGTTTGGGATGTGAGTAGGACACAGCCCTCTCTTCTCTCCAGGGAATTTGGCACAGCCCCATTATCCTGCTGTTTTGTAGGCACTGGAAGAGAAGATTGACCTTGACAGACTTTATGACAGCCACAAAAATGTCTCAGAATTTGTATTTCTGAGTCTTTTTATCCTCATGTTGTATCAGCATATAAATATCTTCTTTCACTGTTCCCTTCTTTTGGGGTATTCATGCAGGGAGTTGGAACTCCTTATGGGGAACTCCTCATGTTTATGGGGGTTGGAACTATGTGATCTCTAAGGTCCCTTTCAACCAAAGATTTCTATGATATTAAGATAAAAGACAGAAAGCAGCAGTTTCTCTCCTGATGGGGCTGAACCCTTTCCCTCCAAAATGACACAGCCAGAGGTAGCCCTGACCACACAATCTTGACTGCCGTTGCTAAAAAACATAGATCAAACCTTTTCTCATGCCCATGCTAAATATTGCATTTTTATACCACAAACCTCTGGGAAATACCTGTACCTTAGAGCCACAGACTGATCCCAGCTTACTGTAGCTCTGGCAGCTGAACTGCCACATTTTGGTGTGGTTTAGGCCACCTGACTGCCATGGTGCCATTGCGGAAGGGGAAAAACTGCTCCTTCCAGTAAAGTAAAACTTTTTACTTCAATTCTGGTGAAATCCCAACTGTCAGCTGAGGCTGAAATGCTGCAATACAGCTGCCAGCTCCAGCATTTGCAGATAAACCAGGCTGAGGTCACAGTTTTTTGGCTAAGACACAGCACAGAATTATAATAGCAAGTATATTCTGACAGGTCCCAACTCTCTGTTTGGGGTTTGTTTGTTTAGATTTGTTTCTCTCTCTCTATTTCAAGCCATTGATTCTATAGAAGCATGTCAGTTCATTAACAAATCCTGTCAGCTATTTCCTTTGGCACTGGGAATGGGTTGTTTCCCTGCTAAATTAATCCAGCTCCAATGTCACTCGCACACCAATCAGTGCTCCCATTCAGGGAGGTCGGGCAGAAAATGGAGAGAATAACTTCTTTTCTTTTAACCAAAAAGAGGAAACAAAACATTGCTGAACTCTGAAGCCTCTCTGGAGCTGGTCATATCAGCACTGTGCATGAAGATGGCTACTGCCTGATTTCCAGCCCAGGGAATTCTGCTGGAGCCTCCTCAGTCCTGGGGAAAAGCTTTCAGAGTGACCTCCACCACTGGGCCATTACATCCCAACCCACCCTGGGTACTGGGTCTCCATGAAGGAATGGAAAATGTGCAAGGGGGACAATCAGAGATGACCTAAACCTCTGGAGGCCTCTGGAATCCTAAGGGATTTATGGGATAAGAGGGAGGCTTATATTGTGGCCTGAGTTGGATTTTGTCTCCTGATAAAATGGAAGAATTTTTACAGAGGGAATAAAAGGCAGCAATGTAACCTCATATATTGCCTTTTTTATATTGCTTTGTTAAGGCTGGGCTATAAACCTGAGAAAAAGGAACATAAAATGATGGGGAAATGAAGAGTGAACCCAGCTCCTCTAAAATATTCCAGCTTTTTCTTTCTATTGCCATGTTCCAATGGACACTGCCAGTGGCCCACCAGCCACAACCACATTGATGTCACCCTCACTGCTCCCTCTGCAAAGCTGGACAATGAAATCCTGGCAGAAAGAAACTGTCCAGGACACACTTGAGATGTTCTTGACGTCCTCAGGGACAAAGCCATCCTCCCTCCATACTCACCCTCCTATGCCCTCAGCTTATCTCAGCTTTTTATCTTACTGTGACATCCCCAGCCTCAGGTACCCACAGGAGTCAGCACTGGGAAAGTTCCCCAGCATCTGTTCAGAGTTACTTTGCTCTGACATTCATAATTATGACCTTTGTCAGCAGATCATGTAAGCATGAAATTAACTTTGAAAATCAGTAATTCCACTGCCTTCACCTGGGTCACTCACATGTTTAAAGTTAAAAGAACACTGAAGAGCTTTGCTGTGTACAGACCTTGCCCTGACAGAGTGCAAAACGTTTCCAGTCACAGACAAACAGCCAGTAGCCACAGACTGTTCCACTCTCCAGCTCAGATTTAATCTTACAGGGGCTCTGTTTCACTGACACAGCCATGAACTGCTTCCCTCCAAGACCCACATGCTTCAATCAACTTCCAAGGGATTTCTGAGTGCATACATTACTGTCCCTTGCACACCAGCAGAGCATCAGTATTACACATGTAAGGCACCCCAGTCCAGCCAGCTGCTCCAAAAAGTGGTTTATTTTGCAGCTGATGGATGCTTTGCTGATTCTGGAAATCTCTCCATATGACAAGTGTTTCTAAAACATTTAAGGTACTACAGAGCCGAAGGTTCTCAAGAGTGCAATCATCTTTTGCAGCTAAATCATGGTAAGGAATGTACTTGCAATGTGAGCTCGCTTGCAGGTTTTCTGCCTGTGACAAATTGAAGCCAGCACAAATAATTTTGGAGTTGCAATTACAAATGGGCAGTGCCTGGAAATTAATCACCAAAGTATTTAATGAATATCCACAGAAGTAATCTCAACAGCTGCAAGCCATCGAGATTTCAAACCCTAGGCTGCCAAGTCAGGTACCAGCAAACCTTCCAGAAGTCACTCAGAACATCTTGCCCAGTACATATGAACACATCTTGATGGGTCTAAATATCAGAAAACACCAAACTGACATTCAGTATTTCCACAGATAACAGATGGTTTCACACTTGGGGTTGTCTAATGCATCTGAATCGTGTTTTGAAACATAACTCAAGGTTTGGAAAATCTCTAAGGTTTTCAATAAATGAAGTTTAATGTCAAGACTACTCAAAGCAGCTGTTCCCCCTAATCATGGAAAATCACATCCAGGTTTTTTTTTGCATGACCCAATGCAGAAATTATGTAATTCAGGGGTCCCATGCACCTCCACCCCCACCATTCTCCAGTGCTTTACATGAAACCACAGAAAGATAACAGCACACGTCTCAGAGCTTCATGTGCTGCCACTTTTTACTCCAGACAAGGTGTTTGTGTTTCTCTCTACACCCCTACCTGCAGCAGGTGGGTAATGGCTCAATGCTTGCATCTGAGCTCCTGTTCCACACCAGTATCAGAAAGAGGGAGCAGGGGCTCATCTGCATCCTTGCAGATTCCCAGGACACAGGGATGGGAATGCTGTTCCCTTCCCCAGGTTTTGATGAGCTTTTCCCACCTCTAGAGTCCAGAACGCACAGGTCCAGCCTGGCCTGCTGCCATCAGATGTTTGCTCTGCAGAAATGCAGGCTCTCATTTCTCTCCTGGGCATTATTTCCCACTCCATGCCCCTGCAGAGTCCCTGGAAGCAGCAGGATGCTCCTGCCCCATCACCTCCTGTGCCAGTGACAACACACCCAACACAGCACTACAGGCAGATGAAACACGACCGCAACTTCCACAGACAAGCACAAAGGGCTTGGCTGTTTTCCCTGGGAAGCACAGCCCAGTCCTGCAGAGCAGTGCCTGGTGTGATTTACAGAAAGAGAAACTGACCTACACATGCACACGCTGAGAAAACTTCTGCGTGGACTTGCAACACCCAGACCATAATCTCTTAGGAAAATCAAAGTCAGAAATTGTGAAGAAAAGAGCAAAATGATTTTGCAAGACTGTGACCAATTTTTTCCTGTCGTTTGGGATCTGTGAACTGCCTCGTGTGCTACAAATGCCAAACCAGGCAAGGCTGATTGTTCCATTCCACAACACTGCCTCGAAGCTCCTGCTGGGATGAGGAAACTCGCGTTGTCAACACCACACACAGCTCTTCCAGAATGCAAACCTTCAGCTGGACACCCCACCAAACTAAAAAAACAATCCCAGTTTACCCCAACTGAAAAATAGTCATTGATAAATGTATTTTGTCAGGAGCAGATCTCAACATCTCCAAATCCATACAGTCACACAGACGCCTGTGGAGGTAATTTATTGCATTTTCCTGTCCTGCTTCTAAAAGAGGTGGAGATTGCCTCTTACAATCTCCTAAATCTGACTTTATTACAGGTACAAGAGAGTTTGGTATGTTCAGCAAAGCCTGTATTAGCAGTTTTATGGTTTTTTATGTTCTTTTAATCGCTGACATGGAATGTAAATAGTTTCCTCAATTGCTGCATACTTCCCATTCCTGCAGGAAGGCACACCCTTCGACAAAGATTAAGAGAATATAAAGTGAAATCCCTGTTTACTAAAGGAATTAAATTCTCCTCTAGTTACTGGAACACAGCAACCTGTGCATGGGGGATCTACACACCCTTCAAGGACAGGTTTCCAACAGCTACAGGGGCATTAAAAATAACATAAAGGAAGCTCAAGATTTGGGCTCGATGTGGAATAATAAAGTGAACTGGAATTCATCACAGCTGGGTAACGTTGGGGTTCATCCAAATGACTGGGAATAAAAAGCATCTTGCACTGTTTTGCTCCAGAGGACTAAAGAGGTGCCCCATGGTTTTCCATTGATGTTGTCCATCCCCAGCCCGAGGCAGGATGTCCCTGGCCTCCCCTGGACATTTGCTTTCACAGGCACATTCCTTCCTCCTAACACATCAAACTGCTCACGTCCACGCTCTCTCTATTAAACTGAAAAAAATACCTTTGTGGCTTTGATTCCCCAGCAGGGGAACCTGCAGAACTCACAGATCCTTGGGAACTGTTATAAAAGGTTTTCTCTGGGTTGAGAGTGATCTCTGGTTTGCCTTTTACAAACAGCACGCAGTTGTCCTGATCTGGATTCCCACCATATATCCTTGAGATTCTCTTAGAGGAAAACAGAACGCTTGCAGGGTAGACAAAGACTGGGATGACTTTTTCCATTTGTCATGGACTTCCAGAGCAGTGATTTCATTCTTGTACTGTTTTGGTTTTTAACAACTCTGCCCATGGGACCACAAGTACAGCAGTCCCTGACCCCCCTCTGAAATCTCACGGACATGAGCAGGATTTGCCAAGAGCACATGGAAGAAGGTGCTCACAAACACAGGCTCAAGCCCAATGTTGGTCCTGGGCTGCAGGAACAGCACAACCATCCCATCATCAGCCCCTTGCCAGCAAACCCAGAGAGCTCCATTTAACATTCCAGCAGGGGTTAATCCCCAAGTCTTCACTCTTCACCCCCGATGGACACTGCATGGAGCAGATCCTGGGTGCAGACAGCATCAGGAGGGATGAGCCCTCCCCAAAAACTTCCAGAGATTGTAGGCTATTCCAGATTACTATAAATAAAAGGCCTTACCACAGGAAAGGAGGACAAATCCAAAAGAAATACACAGGAAAACCCTGAAAGGCAACACGTCCATTTTCATCCCCACATAAATGCACACAACCACAGAGATTCTTGCTCTATCAGCAATGCACAAATACCCATAATCCAAACTGGAACAAAACTCTCTTGATAGGGGACTCTTTATAGGGGACCAGTAGCAAAACTGGCCCCAGGTTAATTTTAAACTATCAATTTTAAAATTATAACCCTCCTCCAAGAGTACAAAGTGACCATGCAGCAGGGTACTCACTCATTCCTCTCCAGATCGATGACCAGATGTTTATTTTCAGCTTGAATTACAAACTGCAGCAGAGCTGGGTGGTTCTGAAAAAGGAAAATAGAGTTGGCTGAGTCCAAACCCAGAGCCCATCATCCTGCACCCGGATGCCAGGGAAATGGACACACCATGGAATCAAAGGAAGGCTTGGCTTGGAAGGGCTCTGAAGAACCATTTAGTTCCCATGGGCAGGGACAACTCCCACTGTCCCAGGTTGCTCCAAGCCCTGTCCAACCTGGCCTTGGGCACTGCCAGGGATCCAGGGGCAGCCCCAGCTGCTCTGGGCACCCTGTGCCAGGGCCTGCCCATCCTCCCAGGGAACAATTCCTTCCTAATATTTCAAATGTTTAAGATGTACTTCAAGATTTTCATAAGGCACAGTTAAGTTTCATCTTAAAAGAAAGAAGAAGTGTTGTGGCAGAATTAAGGGCATAGAATATCCTGAGTTGAATGGGAGCCATAAGGATTGTCAAGTGCAAAAAATGTGAAATATCAATAAAAATACGGTCAACAGTATTATCAAGTATCTCTGTGACAACAACAGACAAAGTTATTTATGCATGTACAAGTATTTAAGAGAACTTTCTAAACAAGACACCAGCAACAGAGCCCACAGAAATCCCACTTGCACTCCAGCATGGATCAGGACATCTGGATTGCATTTTCAAGCACCATCATGACTGCGTGCAGTCTTCACACTGCCTTTCCCCTGGTTATAAAACCCCGGTTCTTTTTCATCTCAAGCACCCAAAGGTAAACCCAGTAATTTTTGGGAGAGCTGTGAGAGGGTATCTGGAGCAGTGGAACCTAAAAACTTGCAGGAAGGGGCAATGCACCTACACAGGCTCTGGAAATTGCACTTCCAAGGAGAAAGCATAGTTTGCAATATGCTGGCTACTCTTGATCCAAAAGACTCAGCTCAAATATATTTTAAAACTGTTTACATTTAACTTACATTTCATTAAACAAACTCACTGGATTGTGCGACAGCATTTCCTTGTTTGAAATTCCAACAGTAGCTCCATAAATCAGCTGTTCTCCCATATACTCAAGATGCTTTTCTGGAGATTTGTGTCAGCCAATTGCAGCTAGAATGATTTTAGGATTCGAGTGTTTAATTGATTTATTGAGAAATGTGTCTGAATTTGTGATTGCTGCAGCAGAGCCCCAGTGGAGCCTCTGTGACAGACAGAGCATCCCCGTCCTTGGAACGCAGTGATTTTCAAATTGTTTGAAAAATTAGAGATGTTTGTTAAAAAGCAAAATTATTGGGAGGCTGTCATAGACTAAACAAAATTGTTCAAACAAAATGAGAAATAGCTGAGAACTCCGCAGTGCTCTCAGGCTTTATTGAGCCCAGGCTGAGTGAGATACCATTGCTTTATCCAAAGTGTCCTGCTCGTGAGAATCCAAACGTGCCTCCTCAGCAACAGCATTGAAATTCTGCATCTCTGTGAACTCTGCAGAAACCAGATCCCACTAGAATGCTAAATAAATGCTTCAGACTATCCTTGGCACTCAGCAAACACATGGGAGTCATTTATTGGCATGAATATTTAGAAGCAGTGTTGATTATGACTTCAGTATTAGTGCATTGCTTCCAAAACCCATGAGATCTACAGAATATGGAGTTTTGAGAGAGCAAACCACAATTAATTACAATATAACACAGTAAATAATTAAGATATTGCAGTGGCACAAATGGATTCTTTTCAGCTGAAGGCCCTCTTAATATGGAAATGACAACTATGTTTATTCATGAGTTCACAGTGGTACTTATTTGACAGTCAATGGATGTTGGTAAAGTTGCAAAGTTAAAAAAGCAGCTGCAGAATAGAACAGGCTGTTACAAGACAAAATCATCTCTCAGAGAATTCCTAAAGCTGAAACTTCTTCTCGTGGAGCACAATAATGGCCCCAGTTATGGATGCTGCATTGCTGTGCACAAGACCCAGGTTCAGAATCTTGCTTCACCATCAATTTTTCTTTCAAACAAATGGCTCATTTCCTTCTTTTCCATCTGCAAGGAGATGAGACTATATTTTTTCTTAGTCTGACTGGAATTCATAAGCACAAATACAGCAAAAATTACCCACTGCACAGGTGTTAGGGTGACTGCAAACAGAAACACTTGAAATTATAAATTTCTAATGGTAAAGAAAAATGAGTCTCTTTCAGAAAGGCCATTCGAGGTTTGTGTTTTGGTTTTTCCTCCTCTTTTTTAATCCATACTCCTATGAAATAAACTCAGATTTTTTGTTTGTTAGGGCTTTTTTGGGGGGGGGGGGGGTTTCTTGCAGAAGCTGTGGAGTCTTCCCTGAAGTTTTTGCACATTTTTGCCACAAACTTCTAAAAGTTCATTTTAAATCCCATGAAACACTGTGATACCCTTCCCTTACAATCAGGATTTTCAAAACTGAGTCACAGGGTGAAATGGAAATGATGATAAATAATATCTGATGATATTAGAGCACAGCTTTATATTTTCCACAGAGAATAATCAAAACAGCACCTTGTGGGGGTACAGAGCCTCCTGCTCAGAATGTTTGAGAGCCACTTGTTCTAAGCCTCCCTTAAGAGCCACAAAAACAATTTCCATGCTGGTGCCACAACTTATTCCCACATTGATCCCTTTAAAATTATTGACTTTGGAAGCCAAGTGGACCTGATGAGAGCGGCATTATTTCAACCATAATGAAGAATTTTTTTAAGGTTCTGCTTTCTTTTCTCCACAGACTCAAGTTTTCTACTTCTCTCCTAAAACTGCAGTTTGCTCTTTTCCTTTTTGGTAATTTTTTTGTGGTGTAAGAGAAGATTTCATCAGTGCACATAAGCTTTTCCCTGGTATCCTAAGAGGACAAACTCCAGGATGATTGAAGGAGGAATCTCCATAACTTTCCCCTCTTATTTAGAAGATTTGCATCCAAAATCTGCATCAAATTGTATTAAAAAAAAACCCCCAAAAAACAGGAAAAGCATTTCCCCCCCTTAATTTGCTTCTTCCTTGCTTGGAGCTGAGGGGTTTTGTTCTGAATTGATGTTAGAAAAACTCAATATTCTGAATGAAATTATTGAAACATTAAGTCAAGGTCAAGCAAGAATTCTCACTGATAAAGCAGATTAAAAAAATAATAAATCAGCACTTGATTAAGTAGAAGATGAAGGGACAGCAGCCTATTTCTGAGTCAGAAAAGTTCTGCAATAAAACTGCTTTAACTAGTACATGTTTCATAAGTACTGCTTTTTTTTTTTCTTTTTAAAATCACACTGATCCTCCCTGAGAAAGAGAAAAGGAAGGACAGTTTAGGGATTTAGGGCTTCCCCTGTGAACGTGGGGGTGGTGTTTGGAATACTGTCTAATAAAAATTATATCTAGCCACAAAATAACCCACTTTTATTCCTGACATACTTGTGGAGAAGATACACTGGGAGAAGATCTGTTCACCTTGGTGGGATGCCCATTCTGAAATTTGAATGCAAAGGATTTGTCACTGAGAGAAATCTTAATTATTGCTGGATCCCCCTTTCCTTTGGGCTGTGATCCCACTGCAGGGCTGTGAGCTTTTCCCTACTGGGACTGGGAAAGAAGACTCCAAGTCATTTCTTATTACACTTGAAAAGCAGAAAGCTGATGGAAGGGAGAGTCCTAACACATCTGTCTTTGCAGCTCCCTCTCTATAAAAAGAAAGGATTTTATTGGATTGAGATGCATGAGTTAGATCAGCACACACAACTTTAAATAAATTCTAGCAATTTTATAATAGAAATAAAGGGAAATATCTTTCAGATAAAGAAAAGATTGAAAATGAACTCAAAGCAGCAGCATTAATTCATTTGGAAACAGAAATGCATTTTCAGCTGTATCCAGTGTCTAAATCCACTGTTTGAGGATAGAGATCAGCACAAGAAATAGAACCAAAAGGGGTCATTTTGCTTCTCTGGTTTCCAAGTTTTAAATTATATCCTGACTGGGCCAGACTGAAATAGGCAGGTTTGTTTAATCCAGCAAAGTGGTTTCCAGGCCCTCCAGAGCTGGTATTAACTTTGCTAAAGCCAGCCCTGCAACAGGCTCAGCTCTGCCCGTGCCCAAGGTGACCTTGGCCCATGCAGTGCTGAAATGGGTAAAAACTGGTCAGACAGAAAGGAAAAAACATTAATTAAGAGGAGAATTATGGCTTGTAATTAGTTGCATGCAACGTGGCTCCTGACATTCCTCGGGGAGCTCAATAAAAACCCTCCCCTCACAGCGGGGTCACGTTTCATAATTTCAGAATTACCTGCCTGGCCTTCAGTTTGAGGACAGAGACTACACCAAGTCAAACCAGAGTCAATGACTGGACAGACAAAGGATTCAACCAAGGGGTCATTTGGGAGTATTTTTTCATCCACAGTTTTAAACTGTGCCAAAACCACTGATGTTTGCTGTCTGAGCAAGGCCCACTCTGGAGAGAGCCCACCTGGAGCAGCGAGTCCAGCTCTGGGGCAGGACATGGACACGGAGCTGCTGGAGAAAGTCCAGAGGACACAAAGGTGACGAGGGAGATGGAGTCCTCTGCTCTAGGGCCAGGCTGGAGAGCTGGGACTGCTCACCTGGACAAGGCTCCAGGGAGAGCTCAGAGCTCCCTGCAGGGCCTGAAGGGGCTCAGGAGAGCTGGAGAGGGACTGGGGACAAGGCATGGAGGGACACTGTGGGAATCACAAAAACAGAAACTCCCACAGACACTGAAGGGTTTGATCTGCAGCCTTGGGAGAAGCTTGGATTGATGTAAAAATACAATACACAGAGATTAAGCAGAAAAATCATAAACTCCTATTTCTAGAGTTGTAAGTAAGAATATGCCTTACGTGAGTGAGAAACTGCACTGGTAAGATGGTGAAGGGTTTGTAATGTAGGGGTGGGGCTGTATGGAATAAGCTGAGAGTTTAGAAGTTATAGCAGAAGCAAATGTGTGCCTGTGAGACAGAAGCCCTTTGGACAAAAGCATCCAGAGTGCAGCAGAAGGGAGCACAGGTGATGGGTCAGAAAAGCAAAATAAACCCTGTGGCAACTGTCCATTGGGTTAGAAAGTTCTAGATTGCCTTGTAACAAAGAACTTGTGACTGCTCCTGAGCTATGGCTGAATGCTTGCTTCTCTGAAATCTCAGGGCCTCTGAGACTGATGTTTGTCTGTGCAATAAATCATTCTTAGCCTGAAAATAGTCCCATCCCTTCATTATTACTGGTGACAATGATAGGACAGGACACAGGGAATGGCTTCCACTGCCAGAGGGCAGGGATGGATGGGATTTTGGGGAGAAAAATGTTCCCTGGCAGGGTGGGCAGGCCCTGGCACAGGGTGCCCAGAGCAGCTGTGGCTGCCCCTGGATCCCTGGCAGTGCCCCAGGCCATGGTGGACACTGGGGCTGGGAGCACCTGGGACAGTGGAAGGTGTCCCTGCCATGGCAGAGGTGTTGCACTATATTTCCTTTAAGGTCCCCATATGACCTTTAAGGTCCCTTTCAACCCAAACCTTCCTGTGATTCCATGTTCCTATTTACTTTCTCCTCAATGCTCTTAATACCAGAAATTCCAGCACAAAAAATAAAGGCTGTGAGATTGTTATCTCCTAAGCAGGGCTCTGGAAATTGAGGACCTTTTAGATTTATCAGGCAGTCACATCCCACATACATACAGGTTTTTTCTTGGATCAGAAGAGTTAACACCAGGAATTAGAAACTGCATAACTGGGGAAAGATTCCATTATTTCCAGCAGGGAAAAATTCCATGCCATTTTTTGCTATCTATATGAAAATACCTTTTATTTCCCTCGTTTATCACACACCGACGTTCTGCATTAGTGCTAAAAGGTGTATTTACAGTATCAGATCTTTGGGCTGATATTATTCCTCTATCTATAAAACACAAAAAGGGAGACGCTGGGAAATCTATAAGAAATAAAGTCACTCAGGGAATCTTACCATGGAAACTGGAACTCAATCCAACAAATGCAAGCTGTCTACAAAATATATACATTTAAGATAATTACAACCTGCAACAAACGCTGTAAATTGCATGCAATGCTTTTAAATCTATAAATATTTCCTGGTTTTCTTTTGGCTTCAGTTTAGAAGTGAACACAAAGTGCAACGTTTTCTGCAAACACCTCCAAGACTAAGCAATATTTCATGTGCAGGACATGAAAAGCATAAACATTTAATTCGTATGGTTTTGCAGGTTCCTGGGGGCAGCAAATTCAGCTGTGCTTTGCCTGCTTTCAGATGAGAAGGATGTATCCCTGTGGCTGCTTATAATGAGCACCAACTAAGAGAACAGAGCCTTTTACAGTTGTTTTTTTTTATTTTCTTTAATGGCTTAGCAAAGACTCCCAAGCCCTTAACAAATTGGCTGAGCCAGTCCAATAATGTAGGAAACGAAAGAACTGGCAAGTTTGTCCCCAAGTTTATTTTAAAGTGATTATTTGAAAGCACAATGATCAGATTTTTGCTTTCTTGCTGGCTGTACAGAGAGATACAAGATTCCTCTATCTGGAAGACACAATAGCTAAATTTAGGTTTTTTAAATTTTATTTTTGTCTTCTTTTTCTTAACTCCTACAGCAAATTGCAACTGCAGCTTGGAGATAGTCAGGTTTTTTCACCCTCTTCTATTCCTGCTCCCCACACTGCCATATTATAAATCTATGGAAGATTTATATATATATAAAAATAAAATTTATATATTTTTTTAAAACCTTCTGCCCCACACGATGTGGCAGAACCCAAGGCACATGAGGCCCTAAAGCAACTTTTCTGCTCCTTCCCTGGCTTCCTTACAGGAATCATGGGATGGTTTCAGTTGGAAGGAACCTTTAAAGATGATCCAGTCCAATCCCCCTGCAATGAGCAGGAAAACCTTCCACCAGCTGCCAGAAAACCCCACCATGGAGCTCACGGGATGCAGATAAAATAGGAGCTCTTGGGAACGACCCTAATTTGGGAATCGTCTCTTCATGAGCGAAAAGCACTCTCAATTAAAATGAAAAATCTCCATATTTCTGTGTGCTGCCTCTGCAGCAGTGCCAGTGCCAGCCTCTGCCCAGCAGGTCGTTTGGCAGCATCTGCTGAAGGTCCTGTGAATCTCCATCTCTGGGTTTAAATTCCCAGCTCCCTGCTCACTGCTGGTGCCCCAGGATCCTTATCCAGAGTTAAAAATCCATGCAAACAAAGCTCAAGAAAGAGGAAACCCAGAAGTTCATTGTGCCAGACCAAAATCAATAAAATTACACAGCTCCAGCTCCCCATTTCCTGCTTTCCATGCAGGAATACAAAGCTAATGACTGCTCCTGGAAAGGGAAAACATGCTTACAGCTTAGCTACATCCTTTCTGCGAGCTATTCCTGATTTACATTTTTTAAAAAATCAAAGGATAACCAGGCTAAAACATGTTTAAAATGTCATAACACCAAGCAGCAAATATTTTAGGAGCAGATCCAAAATAACTGGTTTGATGTTTGAAAGAAATCTGCACCTTGTCAGGCTGAGTTATGTTGTGAATTTATTCAGTATCAATAAAAAGTCAGGCATAAAACCTGAATTCAGCCTTTACACCATATTTTCATTATCAACCACTGAGGTTACGCTAAAATATATCAAGGTGCATTTAACCAGCTAAAAAGGGATTAGCAGAAAACTTTCAGCTTTATACTTTAAAAAACAAAGTAAAATAAATTATTTTTCTTTTTAATTGAATCTAAGCAGTGCAAATAGGGCAGCCTTGGTTTTTACAGCAGCTCTCCAATTATCCTCTGAACTATACAGATTAAAACCAGGTCAAAATCAGTATTCCCTTTTCAGTACAAACCTTGCAACAACAGCAACAAAAATCTTTGAAAGATTTTCAAAAACGAGCTCTGATAGAACAAACAGGGGTGAATTATGAAGAGGGGAACTGGTGCTGCCAGCACTTTGAAAGAGCTGATGGGCAGCGAGCTCTGGGATCCTCCAGCTCAGGATGTGGGCTGGGAGAGGGATGGGAGCTGGAACACAAAGCACCAGGGGAGGCAGGGGAGCCTTTCCTGAATCTGTGCAGCAGGCTGGGTGCAAAGCACCCAAGGCTTTGGTGTGGATTTATTGCCCTTCCTGAGTGCCCGCTGACCTGTGAGGAGTCTGCTCTGCTTCTGGGGGAGGCGAGTCCTTGGATTCACAGGCCACAAAAAAGGGGAGAAGGGAAAATGCAACAGCATATGGTTTTGACTGAATGGAAATGACTGCACTGAAGTGTGAACTCGATTTTATAGTAAGAACAAGCAATAAAAATAATAATAAAATATGTGTGCTTTTAGCCAGCCCTCATTTACTGCAGTGTATCCCAAACACAACATCTCTGTCAAGGGTCATTTCCACAAATCTATCCAAGATCCCCAGATTTGCTCATCCAGGTACTGAAGGGACTCCATGGAGTGCAGGAGCCCAGCAGGACCAGCAGCAGGATCTCAGCTTGGAAGCAGGTCAAGAGCAGCAGGGCTGTTGAATCCCAGCCTGATGGAAGGGTGTGTTTGCTATCCCATCCCATCCCATCCCCTAAACTGGCCAGAGCCCTGCCTGTCCTCTGACACCCTGAGGGGGTGGCCAGGAGGTTAAGTGATTGGACCAACACAGATTTGAGTTTTTAAAAGACCTGGAAATAAAAAAAAAAATCTTTTTAATAGAGGGGAAAAAAATAGTGAAACAACTTGTTGAACAATCTGGTTAAAAAATGGGCTAAAAAATGAATCATCCCCTGTATTTCTTTTCCTTACTGTATTCACAGAATCACAGCTTGGGTTGGGTGGAAAAGGAACCTAAAGCCCATCCAGTCCCACCCCTGCCATGGGCAGGGACACCTCCCACTATGCCAGGTTGCTCCAAGCCCTAATGTCCAACCTGGCCTTGGACACTTCCAGGGATGTTGCCCCAAAAGCTTTAAGTGGAAATGCCCTGTAAGTTTCTGGGGGAGTGTCTGGGTGGCCTTACATTCAGAAAAGGCAACTGGACACCACACAGCCTTAGAGATTTGAGAAGCTCATGGCAGCTCCTGCTCGTGGCAGCTTTTACTGTCACCTCTGCACCAAGATGGGCCACTCTGTTAGATGTTTAACACCTGAAAATTTCAAGCCTGGGTTCAGACATTTTTTCCCTGCCTCAAAAGCAGCCCAGAAGCTGGCCCAGGAGTGAAAGAACCTGGAATTGGCTGGAAGCAAAGGCACAGTCATTACCCAGTATTTACACTGCACGTATGAATCACAACTGTTCGCTGTGCTATCAAACAGATGGGAGCAGAAAGCACCTCTTGGTTGGAATCCATTATGTGCTGCTTAAACAATGCTTGGTGCAAGGCTGTGCAAAGAAAACAAACATGCCTGGGCTGGAGAAAATTGTCACAAAACACAACTTAATAGTGCTGGCAGGCAGGAAGCAATTCACTGGGGCTGGGCTGCCTTGGTTATGGAGCAGAGCTCGCTGCAGCAATTTGGGTAATTGTAATGGGAGTGAGCAGCTGGTGATATTTGCCAGTTTGACATGTACGTGGACTTCTTTGAGGACTGTGCAGTGCAAATGTAGTGGAACCTGTTCTGATTGTTCCTGTCTGGAAAAGTAAAATTCCTCCTCTTGGTCAGGACACTGGGGGCTGTGACCTCCTTTTACCAGAAGTTTGATTACAACATCACATTTTCCCCGTGTGCTCAAAAAGGCAAAGTCAAGCATGGACCGTGTCAAAGGCTTCATCAGCTCCTTACCCAGTGTAATTATAGTTTCTGCACCTTACTCCCTTTGTCCCACAGTGCTTCCTGAGGGTATTCCCAGCTAATAGCTCTGCATTTTCCCACCCACACATCCACTGCTCCAGAAGCTGAGCAGCCAGCCTGACCCTCCTTGGAAACATCTCCCCTTCCGCACACGGAATTATTGCAGCCATCGCTTGTGGGCAGCCCAGGATGTGCTGTGCACCGCGGGGGAGGAGAATTATGATGATAATTACTACTAAATTTACAAAGATAAGAAATGGCCTGTCCTCCAGGTGCTACCTGCTCTGCTCCTCTGCCTGGGGAGGGCACAAGCAGTGAGCCCCAGGTGTCCCACAGGGGTCGTGACACAAGGTGTGTGTGTGTGTCTGCTGGCGGAGCAGCAGAACAGAATGGGATTTCAGGAATAATACAAAATAAACCCCATTCTGACAGTCAGAGTCACTACCTGAGACACTCCTTTCACCTCTCAGTGTCACCTGCAGCAGTCCCCCTATCCATCTGGATGGGTTACACAGCCATGGAAAATCAAACCCAAAATCCCATTCTGACGGTTCAGCAAACTGCCACAGGGAGAAATAATGAGGAATTCAGTAGGAATTGTGTCCACTGAGACACAAGCAGAGGTGGCCACCCATTTCCCTGAACTGGAAGTCAACTCCGAGAGCTTCAAGAAATCCCATAAATTTTCCTGTCACTGAAAGAGGATTTCAGATGCTTTTTGTTTCCCATCAATACAAATCTGGCTGGGCTCAGTGAGTTCTATTGAATGCACATGTATCTCCTTCAAGCCACATTTCATGCTCTCCAAACATCTCTCTCTAAATTAAATCCTTTCATATTCCTTGAAAAGCTCAGTTCTTAATTAGGAAAGAGTTCTGATTTTCCATTTTCATTAATTCATTCGATTTCAAGATTTTGAAGCCAAAGTAATTGCAACTAAGTGAAACTTACTGAAAGGAAAAACGATACAATCAGTTTCAGACAATGAGAAAATTAAGGATTTTTTTTTTTTTGAATGCAAGGGTTGGTCTGAATGTCCTGGCTAAACTGAATTCTCAACAATGCTACAATCTCCAGAGAAGCAATGATAGATGTTTTGCCTCTCTGAATGAACTCGGAGGGTTGGCTAGATTAATGCTTGAATTACTTAATTTATTTGGCTTAATTTATATGCTGTTCTTCACTTTCAGAGCCTCCCTCTCCCCCCCATCACAGAGTTCCACTGCACCAGGCCTGTGCCAAGATCTCTGAGCTCAGGCTTTGCTCTCCCTAAGCATCTTTCCCTATTACGTGGCTCTGATTAAATCTCCTGCGCTAATTTGTTATTGCAGTCGCCGATTTGCTTCTGGATTCCAGTTCCCTTCTGCATCCCCAGCACTGGAATGCAGAGCAGGACTGAGGAGTCAGGCTCTGATTTCCACCCTTTCAAACCACAATTTGTCTCTGATCTTTGGAAGATCTCTGGTCTTTGGAAGATGATGAATGCCTTATACGAAGGCAGATAAAATATTCCTATTTTTTAAACTAATGAAAAGGGCGATTTCACCCCACTCTTGGGCTACTCAAGATAACTTGACAAACTTCCCAAAGCTGTACTTCCAAGACACATGAATCATTTTTATATCCTGGAATGTGCCCTAAGAGAAAGAAGGATCTGAAGATTTCCTAGTGAAGTAAATTATCCTGAAACCTGGGGGCAGCATCTCACATTTTTCTGCTTAATTAGAAAAGAGACTTTGCCCAGATATACCCCACCTATAGTGACATTCTTGGAGAAAACAAATGGCACGAAGGAGTGTGGAAAGCACAGTAAATTTATCTCAGAAAGCTCATCCTGGAACAAAAACACATGTGGTGTTCTAACTGATACCCCCAGGTTTAAAGTATTAATGAACAATATATTTCTTGCCACAAAGGCAAAGAGAAAACATTGATAAAAAATGTTGCTACCATTAATATTCACACAAGAAAAAAAAAACCCTGTATACAAAAGTATCTAATCAGGATAATATGTATTTTAAGATATCTAAATTTATTATAAAGTCCATTAGACATCTAGTTACTCTTGGAGATAATTTAAGTATTTTCAATTGCAATCTGAGCTTATAGAAAATATGTTTCTTTTCACATTACCCATCTGTTCCATGAGAATAAGCTATAAAAAAATATTTCTAGAACAACTTCTTCCATAACGTATTAGATAAACCTGTGGCTCTCAAAAAATAACCCCTGGATCAAGGTTATATAAATTGATATTAAAGCTCAGCAAAGATCTGCTTTACAGTAAATCATCGAGAAATAGGACAGCCTTTCTCCATGGAAGGGCACGAGGTAAATAACTGAAGAGGAGGTAAAAACAGATAATCAATTATTTCAGTTGGTTTCAGGGTTACTGCTGAAATTTTCAGCCCCTTAGAGAAAACCCAAAAATCAATAGAGCACAGAATTTTGAGATAACAAAGAAAGAAACATCTCAAAGGCATTTGCAACACGTGATAAAAGCATAAAGCAAAGTCTGCTCTCACCTTCAGAGTGCAAATGAACGGGAATATTCCTGAGTCTGCTCTGGGCTGACTGCACAGGGGTGGGAGAGAGGGAAAAATCCTGCAGAAGGCTCAGGGAACATCTCCATTTCCCACCCTCAGCCCCATGGAGCAGAGCATCCCAGAAAGAAGGAGCAGGAACAGAACTCTGCAGCCCAGCAGGTGCTGCAGCCCAGTGTCCATAGGGACTGAGGGAAAATGGGCTTGTGAGGAACCTGGGAACACCGGGAGAAGGCAGCAGTGGCCCTGCAGCTGAGATGAGGAGCAAGTGGAGTTATGAGCTAAAAACTTCATTTCAATTGTTCTTTATGGAATCAGATCAGCTCCCAAGATCCTTCTGTGCAAGACCTGGGCTGCCAGAGCATCCCATCCTGAGAGAGGACTCTTGACCCACCCCTTGGGTAGCTCTAGGTTGCTAACAGACCCTTCAGTCCTGTATTTATGGTGTTCCCCCCTCTTTTCACTCCATTTTTTGTATAACCCTACTCTGCTTCTGCTTCCATCCCCAAAACCAGAAGCCAATGGCTTGGCACAGGGAGGAGAGAGCTGCAGCACAACACAAAACTTACCAAGACCTTCCAGAGTCACAGCTTCCACCCTAAACCAATTGGGTTGGAATAATAAATATCCCAACCTCCATGGCATCCTGATCCACCTCTCTGATTTCAGTGTCTATCCTTGAATTAAAACCAAAATTTAAGAGAACAAAAGGCTGAACTTCTGCTAAAGAATGCACTTTCTCTTCACCCAGCTGAGAAAGGAGTTAATGTTTTAGTTGTCTAGGTGTTACTTAGTCTGGTTCCAAGTTGTACAAAGCCAATAATAAGAAAAGAAAGAAAAGCTGTTGGGCACCCATTTTCCACCCTCAAAAGAAAAGTGTTCCCTATGAAGTTTCATGTATTTAAAAATCCAGAAAAATCCAAATCTTATCCCTTGTAATGCAGAGATGGCAGAGCTCCCAAAGGAGGTTTCCATGAAGCAGAAGGAGCAGTCTCCACTTTGCACTCAGTCATAGAAAATGTGGCTTTTGGGACCTCAGAGGCTCCTGCCCCATGTCAGGATCAACTACACCACTCTCATTAGCAGCTTTTCTCTGGCTTTTCTGAAACTCCAGTGCACTCAGAGACCTTTATCCTCCCTTCCTCATGATATGCATGTAAATACATCCTTTTCTCATTATCTTTATTACTGAGCTCTTCCTCGCTGCCTTGTAAGGCCATTCTTCTTGTCCCTGCTAGACAGGAGCACATCTAACAGTGTCACACGGACTAATTACTGCCTCTTCTCTCCCTGCAGCCACTTCCACCCTGCAGGATCCATCAGGGCCCTGCTCAGCCTCCTCCTCTCCATGCTGGCAGCCCCAGCTCCTTGCTCCTCACCACAGCCATGGCTTCTCCAGCCATTCCTGGCCCTCCTTCCCGTGTCCTCCCGGGTGAGTTATCGCCCTCATTTATTTTTATGACTGTTTTCCTTCCCAGGAATTATTCGAGGAGGAGCTACTATGAAAGATCTCCTGTCCCTGGGGCTGGGTCTCCTGTGAGATCCTCAGCCTCCCACCTGCACTCCTGAGTCCTCCAGTATCAATCACTGAACCTTGGGATGGTTTAGGTTGGAAATTACCCTTCTGATCATGGAATCCTTTAGGGTGGAAAAGACTTCTCAGATCATGGAGTCCAGCCCTTAATCCAGCACTTCCAAGGCCACCACTGACCCATGTCCCCAAGTGCCACATGAACTTAAATTTAAATCCCTCCTGGGATGGCAACTCCACTGCTTCCCAAGGAATGAACAAGCCTCACCCCACTGTTGCTCCTGAGCCATTTAACACTGCTTTTTGTTTTTCCAAACAGCAACAAGTCCAACCTCTCACTGAGATATGCACCTAAACTACTGAATTACCACTCCTTTACAAAAAAAACAACCCTTGCTGTACTTCTTACATATTTAAATAAATTTCAACTCCACAAGTGTATAAAACTTTGCTGTTTAAATAACATATTGTTGATATATTGGTGTTTTTTTTACTGCCAAGGCATATATTTTAGCAGAATAAAAAGAGAAAGGCTCCTGAGAGGTTCAGGAGTGTCCCTGTAAGTAGGAAGTGTTTCCCAGACAGGGGTGCCGTGGTTGTATCCCAAATTGTCAGTGAGCATGGTGTGCTCAGAGCAGGGCTCTGAAGCACAGGAGCCAGGCAGAATCTTCTGGAAGGTCTAAAAGCATATCCAGCATTTCTGGCAATTTTCCTCCAGGCTCATCAACATATCAATAGAGCAGGGCTCGGCAGGGGTTCCCCCACTGCTGATTTCCTGAGGTGATGAGGGAAAGAGGTTTCAGGGCCATATCCCAGCCTCAGTGAGAAACCTTGATCACCAGAAGACTGAAGAATTTCAGAAACTCCAACAACCCCTCAAGGGGCACAAGAAAATAACATCTGAGGATTGCCTAAAGTGGTTACAGTTAGGGGAAGAATTAGGAAGAGCAGAGATGCCCTGTGTGCGCTCATCCCAAGGGATTCCTCAGCTGAGAGATGCTGCATTATTCCCCTCAGACAGCAGACACTTGTTTTTACATCCAGGATGTTTTCAAGTAAACACGCTTTTCATTATGCATTTGATGGAGGAGTTACAGCAGCTGCACCCCCCCAGACAGCTCCATCAAATTGCAGTTTGCAAATCAAAATTCACAGATAAGAACACCTTGAACACACAAACTTTGCCTGAGGCTAAATACAAGTTATTTCCTCTCCCTGCAGCAAGGCTGTGACGGTGACATTGCATCAATAAAGCAGCTCCCTAAAATTGAAGGAGCAAATTTGTGCATTCCAAAGGATGCAGAGGAGTGATTTTGTGGGATAGGCAACGACAGCAATAAATCGCTGCGACTTTATTTTATGCTGAATAAATTTCTCCCTAGCCCAGGTGCCAGCCAGCACACTAAAAGGACAGAGCATGAAAACAACTTCTCTGTGGTTCATCAGGAACTTTTGAAACTCTCATTGCTCTGGCAGGAAGTATTTGTATATAATATAAAAATATAGAATGCGAAACAATAAAAACTACACCATGGCTGCTGGAAAAAACCAAGCACATCTTGGTATTACCAAATCATTTGGCTTGAGAGTCATGGCCAGTGTCAGAATTCAAACTGAGCTTAAGGAATATGTGGCTTGGTAAGCCACAGCTTTGTGTTTCCAGGGTTGTATTGATTTTTCTTGCGCTGAGAAAAATAAAGATTCTGCTGGAAAAAAACAAGCCAACATTGCCTTTGAAGCCTTCAAACAGAGACTGGAGTCTTTGTCTAAATTGTTTAGTAAATAAGGCTGTGAAGAATTTTCAAATGCCTTTTTTTTTTTTTTAGCACAGAAATATCAAAGTCTCCCTTTGTTACCTGCCTCAAAGTAATTGAATTAGGAAATAATGTACACAATAATGGGGAGCTCCAGAAGACACTGATTTCATCCACATCAGCCAAAATATCTGCAGCAGCTGATCCTCCTGCAATGTCAAGCTGTGCAGTGATGGCACAGACAATATCCACACTTGGAATAGCCTTTCTTTCTTTGACATTATGCTTTTTTTTTTCCCCTCAATGCCTTATCCTAAAATTAGAACAACTCCATCTCCATATATGAAGTTTATAGCATTGCAGAGCCCATTACAAGGACACACTGATAAACCCTCTGCTCCTAAATGGAATTCCTCCCTAATAACCTGTCCTAGAAAAGCAGAGCACTGATAAGAGTTGCACTCCATGCTGTGCATCCTCCCTCTCCTCTGCCCGATTTCCTGATTTGATTTCAGGGCCAGATCTTGCTGTCGCCTTATCCAGCTGCTTTTTCCTCACAGAGTTTTGCAAAAACAAATTCAAAACCTGGTTTGAGAGCTGAATCCTGAGATAAGGTTGGAAACAGAGCAGCTGTGTAAGTACAGATAGAGATCTCCATATATAAAAATATATATATGCATATATATTGATATATATGTAGATCTATATAGATAGATCCCCATCAATACAAATACAGGAAAATTCAGCAGTGTGGTTCTCCCTACAAAAGAAATTACTCAAATCCAGCTGTCGTTGTCTCCATCTCACAGAGAATTAGGGAAACTGCTCAACACTAATTCCATGAGGGCTCTGAAATTAGAGCTGATTTCCATTCCACACACTGAGATTTCTTTTTAAATTAGTTAATAGATGTGTGGAAGTGGGATAATATTGATAAAGGCAATTTTAAAAACAAATTGGTGCTTGGTGATTAAATTGCATGGTTGAAAGAAGTAAAAATGTACATATAAATGAGAGATAGGTAATAAACCAAAATATTAATAATCAAAATATTTCTTAAATTCAAGTGTTTTCATGTCCCTGTTGATCTCCATCAAGGAAAGGTGATTGTCTGAACTTGGACTGAGTTATAGGCTCATCATACCCTATAAAAATCTCAGTTAATGTTCTTCACACAATTTACAAGATGTTTTCAAATTGCCTCTGAGTGTGCAACAGTGACAATCCTCATGCTCAGCACTGCAACCACTCCTCCTCTTTCCTTCCTTGAGACCTAAAATCTTCAAAATATCTATTCCCTTGCTCAAACAGCACAAATGGGGTTTTTCTACCCATGTAAGACATCCCTCTTTCCCCCAGAACAGCAAATTCTTGGCTCCTAGAGGTTGCACAGCCAAAGCAGGAACACAAATAACAGCTTTAATCTGAAAAATTACAAACATCAAGTTGATGGTCCATAGCCTGGGTTAAACTTTACTCCCATTTTACAGATGGGAAGGGGCAGGACAATGAAGGGGAGATGTTTGACTGCACAGAGCAAAAAATTCAGGTTTCCATCTCTAAAATCCCAAGAGTTTCCATCCATTTCCTAACTCTGCCCCTGTGAAGAGCAGTGTTCCCAGGCTCCTGACCCTGGGTCTCCCTGGAGCTGCATTCTCCTTCCTTTTCTCCCTCCTCTGGGGTTCCTGGGAAAGATCCTGCTCTGGAGAGTTCCCACACATCACATTTTAAACCAATCCAGCCCTTTTTTCCCTTTATAATCAAAACCCCACAGCAGCTGGCAATTCCACACTGAGCTCGTAAGGAAAAAGGGAGTCAAATATTTTGAAACATCTTTTTGCTCCAATTGAAGCCTTTTTTTACAAGCAGAAATTAAGTAATAAATAGAAACTCAATAAAGCATGAAATGTAGTACTTTGTGCTTAACTGTGGGCATTGAAATTGATTTTAGTTTCTCTCTGCAGGGTGTGCTTTGGGGTTTTGGTTGGGGTTTTTACAGATGCCACTCACTCATTCACAGGGATTTACACACCTCAGTAGCTCCTCCACGAAAAACATGACATCTCTTGGCAATAAAAGGTTAAAATTCACTTTGCCCTCTGACTATAACAGAAATACCTTTGCAAGCTAATGATTGTAACAGGCTGCTCTGTTCCTGAATAAACATTCTAGGGATTTCCTGAGGTGTTGTTTTGTTTTGTCGTTTCTTTTTATTTTTTCCCCCCATCTTTTTAATTGAGGGAAAAGTATTTGGAGGGCACAGCCAGCTTAGATGGTATTTCAGGCAGAAATGTGTATATGTTGTCTTTCTATACACTTTTCAAACTGAAAAAATTACAGTTACACAGCTTCTGGATATTCATTTTATAGGAAAAAAAAAATCTTTAAAGCTTCTCCAACCCATCTCCTTCTGCCAGCTTTCCTGGCCAACTCTTTCTTAGTAATGCCAGTAAATGCCAAAAAAAGTCTGGTTTCAACAACGTTTCTGTCTGTTGAAACCAAGAGAGAGGCAGTTTCTGTCGGATACACTGAATTTAGGGATCCCACTCTTTCTCCTGGAGGGAGTGGGCAATGCTAACGCAGGAACAGGTTTGGAGTTGCTTTGAGGACAAAATTCCTCTTGTTGACTTTTCCTGCAGCAGATCCGTGTCCAGAACCTCCTTTGCAAGGCAGGTTCAGCCCTGCCAGGGCAAGGGCCCTTTTTTGGGGCAGGGAGGCTCTTGGCTGTCCCAGTTCTCACATCTCAGAGCTTTTGCCTCCCTGCCCCTTGCCAGCAGCGTTCCTGTCCCAGGACAGGCTGTACCTCACAGGCAAAGAGCAGAGAGGAGGCAATGGGTGAAGCTCGAGTGAATAATGGAGGACACCAAGGTGGGATTGCACCCAAGACTGCTGCCTGGAGGAGCCTGCCATGCCCAGCAATGCCAGGGATGAAACGTGCCAGGAAACAACATCCACCAAAAAATCAACAAAAATTGGGCAGCTCAGAGAAGATCTGACCCTGTCGTCCCCAGGCAGCAGCTTTAGGTAAAAATCTTTGCTCCTGTGCTCGCTGAGGTGGTCTCAGCTAGTAAAATTCTTCTAAATATTAAAATTATTTATAGGTTTCATTTCAACTCAGAATGCAAAATGCTGCCACCTCAGAAGGAGGCAGAGCTGTAGCTGCCCCGTTCCTAGAAGAGTTCAAGGCCAGGTTGGAGGACCCTGGGACAGTGGAAGGTGTCCCTGCCCATGGCAGGGGATGGAATGAGATGAGCTTTAAGATCTCTTCCAAGCCAAACCATTCTGTGATTCCAGGAATCACTCCAGACAACGATGACTGGCTGGGAAGGGCTTGGCAGGTTCACCCCAAAAAGACCATTTTTATGCAGGGAATGCTCCTCAAAGGATGTGGTCAGTGCAGAGAGGAGGAACAAAAGAGGAGATGAACCCTGCCAAGGAACCACCCTGCTGGAGGAGAGGGCCAGAAGAGGAAGGGGGAACAAGGTCATGCAACAGAAGCCAAAAAAAGTTGATCCTGAGGCAGGAGGAATGAGGGCAGGACTGAGGAGCTCCTCCTTTCCTGAGCGTGGCTGCAGCTCCAGGGGAAACAACACATTCACTTCTCGGAGCTGGGCAGAGCATCAAAAGGCAGGGACAGAGCTGGGGACCTAAACAGAGCTGGACACATCCTGACGTGACACGGGAGGGACAGCAGCCCTGCCTGGCTCCAGGGGCAGAGCCACCACCACTGTGCTCAGCTGCTGTGGCAGTGAGAGCACACACACCTCAGAGCAGGCAGTGCCACCAGCAGGGCTGGGGACTGGGCAGAAACAGCCCCAGCACACTGTCACCAGCACAGTTATGGGGACACAGAAACAGCCCCATACCAGTGTCACCAGCACAGTTATGGGGACACAGAAACAGCCCCAGACAGGGCCACCAGCACAGTTACAGGGGACACAGAAACAGCCCCATACCAGCGTCACCAGCAGAGTTATGGGGACACAGAAACAGCCCCAGACAGGGCCACCAGCACAGTTACAGGGGACACAGAAACAGCCCCAGACCAGTGTCACCAGCACAGTTATGGGGACACAGAAACAGCCCCATACCAGTGTCACCAGCAGAGTTATGGGGACACAGAAACAGCCCCATACCAGTGTCACCAGCAGAGTTATGGGGACACAGAAACAGCCCCAGCACACTGTCACCAGCACAGTTATGGGGACACAGAAACAGCCCCATACCAGCGTCACCAGCACAGTTATGGGGACACAGAAACAGCCCCAGACAGGGCCACCAGCACAGTTACAGGGGACACAGAAACAGCCCCAGACAGGGCCACCAGCACAGTTACAGGGGACACAGAAACAGCCCCAGACCAGTGTCACCAGCACAGTTATGGGGACACAGAAACAGCCCCAGACAGGGCCACCAGCACAGTTATGGGGACACAGAAACAGCCCCAGACAGGGCCACCAGCACAATTATGGGGACACAGAAACAGCCCCATACCAGCGTCACCAGCACAGTTATGGGGACACAGAAACAGCCCCAGCACACTGTCACCAGCACAGTTATGGGGACACAGAAACAGCCCCAGCACACTGTCACCAGCACAGTTATGGGGACACAGAAACAGCCCCATACCAGCGTCACCAGCACAGTTATGGGGACACAGAAACAGCCCCAGACAGGGCCACCAGCACAGTTACAGGGGACACAGAAACAGCCCCAGACCAGTGTCACCAGCACAGTTATGGGGACACAGAAACAGCCCCAGACAGGGCCACCAGCACAGTTATGGGGACACAGAAACAGCCCCAGACAGGGCCACCAGCACAATTATGGGGACACAGAAACAGCCCCATACCAGCGTCACCAGCACAGTTATGGGGACACAGAAACAGCCCCAGCACACTGTCACCAGCACAGTTATGGGGACACAGAAACAGCCCCAGCACACTGTCACCAGCACAGTTATGGGGACACAGAAACAGCCCCATACCAGCGTCACCAGCACAGTTATGGGGACACAGAAACAGCCCCAGACAGGGCCACCAGCACAGTTACAGGGGACACAGAAACAGCCCCAGACCAGTGTCACCAGCACAGTTATGGGGACACAGAAACAGCCCCAGACAGGGCCACCAGCACAGTTATGGGGACACAGAAACAGCCCCAGACAGGGCCACCAGCACAATTATGGGGACACAGAAACAGCCCCATACCAGCGTCACCAGCACAGTTATGGGGACACAGAAACAGCCCCAGCACACTGTCACCAGCACAGTTATGGGGACACAGAAACAGCCCCAGCACACTGTCACCAGCACAGTTATGGGGACACAGAAACAGCCCCATACCAGCGTCACCAGCACAGTTATGGGGACACAGAAACAGCCCCAGACAGGGCCACCAGCACAGTTACAGGGGACACAGAAACAGCCCCAGACCAGTGTCACCAGCACAGTTATGGGGACACAGAAACAGCCCCAGACAGGGCCACCAGCACAGTTATGGGGACACAGAAACAGCCCCAGCACATCCTTGATCAAGTCCAGAGCACCCCGCAGGCTCTGGCAGCAGCCCCTCCTCGCACACAGTAGTCAGTGGAAATGCATCTCACAAGGATTTCACCCCCAGCCTCTCCAAGCTCCCTCTCCCCACCACCTCTGCCAGGCTGGAAATTGCAATATTCAGCTCCAAAAGCTCCATTTTGCTTTAGAGCTGTGTCCTTGAGGAAAGACACCACACAAATGGGACACAAGATTTCCACGAGATGAAAACTGAACACCAACTTTCTGCTGCAATACCAAAATGATACAGATAATTTTACCTCATCTACACAAGCTTTCTGAAAGCAGCTGGCAGAGGTTTTTGGCAGTCATTTTATTTCTAGAAAAATACCAACACCTTGAAAGCCTTTTATTGTCAAGATATTCCTGCTGCATTTTAAAAAGCCTTATTATCAATCCTAATTATTTTTTATCAGGCTTTAAACTGCATATAACCTCTATGACTCCTCATTACAATTCTGAAAAATGAGAAATATTCCTATAGAAGAGGTAAATCAACTGGGGCTTGAGTAAATCACATTGAAATAGAATTATAATTCAACAACAAAGGCACTGGGCTTGTTAGCTGTAGGACTCAGTGGATTGACCAGCTCAATTTACTTCTTCACCCTTAAAATACAAACTGAGAACAACTCAATTTACTGTGGCTTTCTGAAATAAGGGTCTTCATCACAAAATATGTCAGCAGCACGTGGTTTCCCCTGCTCAGAGGATTTCAGTCCTTGGAACAGCCCCAAGTTTTGCTGCTGTTCCAAGTCCACAAAGAACTCCTTGCAGGAGCTGCACGTTCCTGGTACCAGGGGTGGGAGAGAGCCTGCTCTAGTCTGGGCTTTAGTCTGACCCAAGGCACTCACAATAGGATTTGAGAACGAGGGAGATTCTCCTCCTGCCTGTAAAAAAACCCAAAAAACTGATCACATGCTCAGAGCTGGAAAGCAAAGCATTCTTTTAATCCAGCACTGAAATTCATACCTTACACTCGCAAGATCTGTTGCAAGAGACGTGAAATAGCCAAGTATAAGCTAAATTAATTCAATATGAAAATGCCTCGGTACAAGCACTTTACAAACCCAGCATAAGGCAGGAACTTAGGTTTAGATTTTAATCCCACATTAAAGGGCTGCTAACGTGAACTGCATCACTAAAATCAAAACATTTTCCCCCCTGTTTTATTGCAGAAAGCATGACCTGTTTGTTTGTGGGGTTGGTTTTTTTTTTCCTTTGAAATGCCAGTCTGAAAACTCAAAAGTGGATTGCTTCAGCCCCATCAGCTTTTGAAGGATTGCTGGAGCTCGGATCTGAGACACTACCTCATAGCTGGTGGGTCCCAAGCAAACCCTCTGCAGAGCCCCTGGCCACGAGGGCTGGTACTGGGAGGCAGAGCTCCCCACCATTATATCACTGGGGATCTCCCCTGGCCAAGTATGACAGAATTCCTCCAGCAGCTCAGCATGATAGAAGCTGATGAAGGGGAATTTCACCCTACGGAAGGCTGCAAACCCCCACGGAGAGCAGGAGGTGTCTGGAGGCTTGTTCCTACAAAGCTCTCCATTTTCTGTCCTTTAAAACACCCAGCACTTCCAATAATACCTGAGCACGAAGGCTCACACGGAGCTTTGCAAACTGAACACGCTGTATCACTTAGGCTAAAAATGCAATGGACTCTTTTCTGGGATGAATCCCAGTCGCTTCACACTTCCCAGTATGCCCAAGTGGCTCAGGCAGGAAATGAATCCTCGTGTATCTAGCTGGAACCAGGGCACTGATTCAGTGCAGAGAAAAGAATTTTCCCCACTCAATCACCAACACCAAGTTCTCATTGGTGGTCCCAGCTCCAGGAATTTCTCAGCCCCGGAGCTGCTGTGTGAGCTCCAGCAAGTCCCTGGAACCAGGACACACCTACCAGCATTTCTAAAAAAATGGCATGAATTAAATTATCAGATGGATCAATTGGTGAAACGAGGTTGGATGGGAGGCAGGGAACATGTTTTCCTCCTCTTGGACGAGGTGAGGTGAGAGGGGTGGCTTTGAGCTGCTTTGGCTCACTGGGACACAGAAATTCCCTGACTGCCAGAGGAGGTGCCACGCTCCCTTCCCTGATTGTGTCCATGCAAAACTTCTGCTGCTTCCAAATTAAACAAGCACACGAAGAGTTATTAACTAACAGAGCATATTTCCCCTAATTACTCCTCAGAGTGGCCCTACAAGGCAGGAGTATGTGTATAAGGAAAAGCAAAAGAAATATCAGATTGTTTACCAGGCTATTAAATTAATGACTTCCAGGTTATTAATTAAAGGCTCAAGGAGAGGATCTCCCAGGGAAGGTTGTGGAGGATTAGTGCTGTTCCTCTGCCTGTGCCAAGCTGCATTCCCAGCTGATGACACAGCTTGTGGAGAGAGCACAGCTCTGCCTCTTATAGTCGATGCTCATGAGTCATAAAAAATATGGAGAGCACTATAAATTCTGGTTATGCCTCTCTCTCTCAAGATATGTAAAACAACCATGTAAAAGAGCTATGAAAGCTGTCCTCTCAGCCTTCAAAGCCTTGTTTAAGCAGCACTGTATGATTCCCCTTAATACAATTGTCTGGAAGTCTAAACTTTGGTAATTATTTCAAATGAAAAGGAACAGCAGGAGGCTCGGTTGAAGGGAATATAAACAATTATCACTTGCACGAAGGCTATGCCAGTTATGAAATAAACTTGAATGGGTTTGCTCTTGAAAACGCTGAGCTCTAAATTAATTATCTGACAGAGTGAGCCTCTCAGCTGTGTATCAAAGCCTGTGAGAGTCACACAAGGGGTGCAGCAAAGAGGGGAAATGGGAACCAGCACAGAGACCTGCCCTGGGAGGGTGGGCTGGCACAGGGTGCCCAGAGCAGCTCTGGCTGCCCCTGGATCCCTGGAAATGCCCAAGGCCAGGCTGGAGCAACCTGGGATGGTGGAAGGTGTCCCTGCCATGGCAGGAGGAAGAAAAATACAAACTTTAGGGTCCTTTCCAAGCTCAACCATTCCAGGATTCTGTGAGTCTGTGTGATGCCCCAATAAGTTTCTAATAAAACTGGAACTGACGTGGAGACCAAGACTCTGAATAACACCCTGGCTATCACTGCCTTTGCCCCTTCTGCCAGCTTGCAGCTCCCAATGTGAATATCCAGCATCATTATGGTGGCTTTTAAACAAATTTAAAGTTATTTTCTCTTCTTGCCAATGGTATTTTGTCTCAAAGGCAAAAAAAATTCCCAATTTTAGTAGATGTTGAACTAGGACCTTAGAGTGAAGGCATAAAAAAAAATGCAAAAAGGTGAAAAGCATCAGTGTAATACCCAATAGATGTGATAAATCTGGAGAATCATAAAGATAACCAACAACTGTCAGAGCTGATGATACTTTTATAGGTAGCAGAGCATTTCAGACTGAGATTCACATAATCAGTGCCCAGAATTCCACACAAAGAACCAAGATTCTGATGTTTGCTCCTGAATACAATGCATGGCACAGTGCTTGGGAATGGGGCAGGTAGGGATGCAAAAGCTGCTTCTTCAGGAGCAAAGGGAGACGCAATGCATGCTAAGCAGCAGGCAATGGTAATCCTCTGCCACTTCACATGCACAGTCTTAGAGCTGTGACAAGTGCACACTTAAAAACCAGAAGAAATATGGTCTAAATATATATTTTATAGCTGGCTTTCATCTTTATCTTCGCATTTCATTGCTAGAGTTTATATTCAAAGCATAACATAACACCAAGAAAGAAAAAAAGAGTGTTGCTACAAGAAAAGGAACTCTGCCTTCTCATCTTTCTTTCTCCCTTTTTTAAAAAACCCTTCTTTAAGATTTCAATTTGCAGCCCTGATTTATTCCAGTCCAGGCAAGGGAAGGAAACAGATTCACACGAGCTCAGAATCTGGCTTTGAACACTTCAGCTTGGCAAAGCAGTGTTACTGATCCCTGAATCCACTGCCCCCTCCCCAGAGGGGAGAAGAATTTCTGATTTATTTGGATTTAGAAGTCACTGGAGTTGGAGTGAGAGCTGGAAATGTCCTGCAGGTCTTGCCATCCTCTCTGCACACCATGGGCACCTTTCTTTCTTTTCCTCTGCCTGTCTCAAACTCCAACACAACCCCAATCTCTTGGGGTGGGGGAAGCCACAGAACAAGAGGTCTCACTCTCTGCAAGGTGGGGGAGAGGAGAATTTTCCAGTCTATGTTTATATATTGAGGCCAGTGACAGTATTTTAAAAGTCCCATGAGGCTCACAGTGACCCAGGTGGATTAAGGGTCTAACCCAGTGACAGGCAGACTGTGCACAGCTACTTTCCAACAGTTAATTATTTTAAAGAAGTCACACAGCAAATTTAGCTCATTCATTTACATATCCCCCAAATTTAACATCAAAAATCAAAATCCCTGTTGGAAATTCCATCGTATGAAAGCAACCTGGGCTGGCAACTTGCAAACCCAAATCAAGTTCGAGCATCTCAGGGCTTTCCAGCTTCTCATAGGGTTTTTTAGGAACCACACACTCAGCTCCTGGCTGCAGGTCCTCAAATACCTGCCCATTTATTTTTATGAATGGCAGCTGTACCCTGAGTGGAGCACCCACAGGTTCATATTGCACTTGGACAGGTACAGAGATGGGGATTACAAAAGATCCATCCTCATCAAAATGTACAAAATATCCCCTGGTAGGGAAAGCTGCACCTAACTTGCACCTGTGATTTTAGAAAACTGAGAGGATTAAATCTTTCAAAGCACTTGGTCCTGATTCTCTTTGAGTCCTTGCAGGTGCCAGCAATGGGATGGCAGGTCCTACACAGACAGGAGCAGAGAAAACCCCACAGCTGAGTGACCACTGCCCCACCCTGAGCCTTCTGTGTTTACCTGCATGGCTGATCACACCAAACCCTCCCAAAATGCTTTCCATTTCTCAGGAACTTCATGCATTTTCCAATCTGGACCAAACCCTGGGTCCAAAGCCAAATCCACTAATGTGTGTCCCTCTGGGAACACGAGTGCCAGCCCAGGGCAATGCCACACTGCAGCTTCTCCATGCCTGCCCTGCCAGGCAGCATTTCCCCACAGTGCTGACCCTGAAAGCACAGAAATGGAGCCAAAAGCCCCTTAATGCCCACGTGAAACATCTCCTGCCTGGCTCTTGTCTCCCCTGGAGGAGAGATGAGTGCAGGCTCCGGAATAACACCACTGATATTACCTGACCCAGAGCTCCTGTGCTGCAGGGATCTGGCACACACCAAGCCCTCTGTGTCCCTAACAGGGTGTGAGGATAAAAGCTGAAGCCAAACAGATGGTCTTCAAAAAAAATCTTCCCTAAAGTGTTCTGTGTACTAAAACATCACTTACCCAAACTCTCATCAAACTTGGCTTGATTTGTGAATCGCGAGCCAAGATTGGAAGAAAAATATTCAGCTGGAAATATGTGGGGGGGGAAGAGGGGTTTTTCCTGCTGCACTTAAATAATATAAAATGAAAGCATTTTGTTCAAACCTTAGAAATATTTAAGAAAAATAGAACCCAACCCTTGTGTGTTTAAAGCCAGCGCTGAGGTGGGGGGTGGCAATCAACACAGAACTCAAAGTGCTGAGCAAATGAAAAAAGAGAAGTGGAAGGACAACTGGAGCTCTAATGTATAATGACCTATCAACACATGCTGTAATGCACACAAAACTTCAGGCCAGGGGGAAATCACATCTGCAGGGAATATGGGCAGCTATTGCTTGAAGCCCGGGGTGATGTTGCACAACCCTTCAGGCCCGATCCTGCCACACGGCCCCAAAGGCAGCATTTCCTCCTCAGCAGCAACAACTGGACACTCAAAATAGCAGCCACTCATTTTAGCAGCCTGCTCAGGGTTGGCAAGTGAATATTATATCCAGTTAATAGAAGAATTAGGTACCAGTAAAATATTCCCACTGAAAATGATCCATTTTCTGAATTGGAAAACAAAAAAAAAGATGCCAGGAGAAATGTTAGCAACCCCAACTAAACAAACAGCATCACACCGTTCTATTTCCATAGAAATTTCTCTTAAGTGTCTAGATTTTATTTTTCAAATGTTCTTCCCAATCCAGGATGCTGCTAGGCCAAGGGGAAAAGGCCCCAAGTTGTGCTCAGGTTGAATATTAGGATAAATTCTTTACTGAAAGAGTGGATAAGAATTGGATGAGGCTTCCCCAGGGCAGTGCTGGAGTCTCCATCCCTGAAGTCTTAAAGGAATGACTGGATGTGGCACCCAGGGCTGTGGTTTAATGGATAAGGTGGTGCCCAAAGGGTGGACTCCATGACCTTGGGGGTATTTTCCAGCCTAAAGGATTCCATAATTCTACAGAAAGTGCTGGCATCAGGCTGGGCATCTTTTAAACAGGAAAAAAGCAACATTTCTAAAATGGTGCCACCATGAAATCCTGGCCTTGGTTTCACAGAGCTTTGACTTGGGCTGGGGAAGGTGGAGAGAAAAACTGACTTGCCCAGTTAATGATCAGTTCTCTGCAGACACAAAACACTTTATCTACACTCAGGAAACCCAAGATTCTTTCAATATAATTTAATTACATGTCCGATTTTAAAATTGGGGTTTGCCTGTCACTAATTTAAATTTTCATAGGAGGCGCCTAAATGACGAGATGTCCTTGAAAAAGCACATCCCAAGTGTATTAAAGTAAAATCTGGATAGAGATTTGCAATTTTTCTATTTTTTTCCCCCAGTAAATGGAATTTCCTCACTGCTGCTGAGCAGTCCCGTGTGTTTGTGCCATTAGACTGTGTGAATTATCTCACTTTTTTTTGCACAGTGTACGGGCCCTCGAAGAGAAAGTCATTAGC
Source organism: Motacilla alba alba (assembly GCF_015832195.1). Lineage (NCBI taxonomy): Eukaryota > Metazoa > Chordata > Aves > Passeriformes > Motacillidae > Motacilla > Motacilla alba. The sequence goes on from NC_052021.1 coordinate 33,292,246, forward strand.
TTAATAATCACTGCTGACAGATTCCAAGTGAGAGATTCCAACAGATACTGCAGCGACTCCTGGGGTAAATAAAAGGACAGCTTTATCTCCAAGATGGGAGAGAAGGCTGCACTAAATGATGAGTGTGCTTTCCCAGGGACTAATTGTTAAGCAGGAGTATTTACAGTGAAAGGATGGGGGAACGGGGCCATCATTGCCAGGCAATTATCTGTACACAAATAACTTTAATCCCTTGGCATTTTTATAGCCACTCCATTATTTATTTTACCGTATATCCTATTGCAATACCATTCCCCTCTTACAAGTACATACTTTTCTTGACTTCATATACAATTAAATAAAACAGAGGAACACTTTGAAACGAGTTGAAGAACAATAGATCTCATTTAGCCATCAAATCCAGCAGTATTTAACTTTTGTGCTTTTGATCAATATTTATGTGACAAGCTATTCATTACCCTTCTCCTCTACCACTGAAGCTGTTGTTCTTCCCACAGCCTGATGTGCACTTTTGTGTATTTAATTTATAAGTTTCCATGGAAAAGAAGTATTCAAAGGGAAAAAAAAAAGTGCTGATACAGCACGTGGATCTTTCTACCAAGCCACAAATCTTTTCTAGTGTTCATCTTAAACTGAAAGTAATTCTGGGAAACAAATTAACAATATAAATCACATTATCATTACTCACAGAGTGATACTGGGTTGTAACTCTCTCAGAGAGCTCCAGTGAGTAGCTAAAAGGCCTCTCTCTATATGGAGAATGCCTGTTTCTAATTAAATAATCTAAAAATAGAGTTGCACATACATCTAGGACCAAGCCATCTGTGTTATCTCTCCAAGATAAGCCATTCTGCACCCACTCTGATATCCCTTTCATCACTGCACAGATTCAGAACTGGGCCTGGCCCTCCTCTCCTATTTAGGAAGGGACAGAGGAGAAGAAGGAACAATTTTAATCTAGACAAGCTTTTTTTGAAAGTCAGAGCCCTTGTTTGGAAATATCTTTTCACACCTACTTGTGTCAATCAGCAACGTGATCCAAAGCCACGTCCTGCAAGCAGTGGCAGCAGTCAAGCAGGATTTCTCCATGGAATACTTTCCCAGTCCAGCAAGAAAAGCTGTTTCTAATTGGCTCTCTGGGCTTTTTGAATTGTTTTTCTTTGGTTTTTTTCTTCCCTCTTTTTTTTTAACTATTTAAAAACTTTTTCCCTTCCTCATTAAGATAATTTAAAGAATGACATAAAAAGTGAGCTGGAATCAAACTGGACCTGAGTTAAAAGGCTGGGTAAGAGATTCCCAGGATACATTTGGTGATAATAACCAACAAATTGTCTTCATACTTCAAGAAGGAGATAAAACCCAGCCTTTTTTCCCTAAGTGCAGCTTCCTATATATTCAGAAATGTCTGGGGGGAAAAAGGAGCAAAGCTTATAAGGGCCTGTCAAGAGGGGAAACAATCTCAGAGGCAGGGCAGATCCTGCCCTTGTTAGGAAGGGGGAAGCAGAGTGTGAAGGGACAGTCACCCCTCGCTCCCAGACCAGCACAGAGATGGAATTTGGGGGTCTCCCATGGGATAATGAAGCCCAGATAATGCCCCAGGCTGCAGCCAGCACAGCAACATTATTTCCACTGCTCCCTAAATTCCTTGCTGTCAGACTGTATTCACCAAACAAACCTGCTTGGTGTGCTTGCCCCTCCCTCAGTTTTCCTTTTGCTGTTGCACGACAGAATCTCAAGCAATTAAATTGTTATTATTTCACTCTAAACTTTCATTTCTGCCATCAGAAAGAAGAATGCATCTCTGCAGGAAAAAGGTATTCATTTCAACCAAAACCCTTATCCATTTCTTAAATTAAATAAGCAAGAATTTCAGACATGTGGCAACAACGATATAAAAACACTCTTAAAACCTATAGGGTGAAAGTGCATTAAATTCCCCCTACAGCCTTTAAATTGTTTCACAGCTCAGAATAAACAAATAGGCAAAATGAAGACTAACCTTGGAATTAAAGCCATTCACTGGTCTCCACTGCTCTCCATTCAAAAGGAAGGGAATCGTTATCTCATAATCTTTGGGCTGGTCCTTTGACACCTGCAGCCTCGGGGACTCCACTCTGCTGTCCACATTCTCACCTAAGGACAGGGAGAAGCACTTCAGGTTAGCTGGGAAGAGCATCTGGCAACGTGAACCTCGGTATGTGAGGGACTTGGCAGCATATTCAAAAGGAAATAATTCAGGAAAAGGATTAAACATGAAACTTGTCATGCCAGAGTCAAAACCTACAGGAATTTCAGAGATAATCTGTGAAATCAGAGGGGTTCAGGGGGAAGAGTTGGAGGGGATTAGATGGTGGCAGCAGAAGACAAAGACTGCACATTAAGAGCAGAGGTATCAGGATGCAAGGAGATCATGGTGGAGGATGCACAGTCTCATTAGTGGGGGAAAAAAACGGTCTGGAAGAGAAAGAGAAGATAAACTCATTGAAATAACACTCTACTCCTACACAGGCAGATGACTTCCATTCATACCACCAGGTCAAAAAGCTGTTTGCATGCAGCATTTATCAAGTGGTTTTCCTCTCCCTAAACACATTAATGGCATTGTGCCTGTCCAGGCAGAGCCCTAAAACCAATATCACAGGACACGAGCTGGAAAAATAGCTGAGAATAAATCAAAGAGCAGACAGGGATGGCTTCCAGGTGCCACAGGATAGTCAAAACTCTGCTGGGGTTTGCCACACTCTGTGTGCTCACCTAATGCTCTCATGAAGGATGAAGAGTCATATTCTGAGCAGAATTAGCCCCATTTAATCACTGTTAGGATTAGCTTAAAAACATCTGTGCTGTCATCATGGCTAAGCCAATGTGAGCAGAAATAAAATCTGGTCTTTTTCAATGTGCTTTTAAAAATACAACACTTGACCTAAAACACACCAAAAAAAACCCCAAAAAAACAAAACCAAACAACAACAACAACAAAAAATCAAACCATAACCCAAAAAAAACCCAAACAAAAAAACCACCTCACAAGATAAAAAGATAAAATATATTGGAGAGAGGAAAGTTGTTTGTTATACAGAGTTCTTACACCCCTTTAATGCAGCCCAAGTGACTGAGGGCTGGGAGGACACAGTGTCAGCCTTTAGAAGAGATGATCCAAAGCTGGCCCAAGATTTGGTTGTCCCCTGGGGAGGCACATAAGACACCATCTCATCATCCTGGGAGGGTCTAGAGACAGAACTCCAAGCCTTTATTCTCATTATCAGGCAGGAAGCTCCCTGCTCAGAGCAGGAATTTATGAAGCATATCTCAGCAAAATGAGAAAAGTTTGGCTCCAGCCCTGCTCTCCTTTCTCCTTGGCCCACTTGAGCAATCTCAACCACACAGATTAAATGACTCAGGCCCTTCTATTATTCTGTAGGATTTGCATTCTGAAAGTGTCATGAGATCCAAGTTTTCAGAGCCCCTTGGAGGATCCTTATCCTCCCATGGATGCATTGTCTGCACGGCTTCCACCATGTCTGACACCATGGAGCTGCCATGGAAACATCAAAGCCCCTCTGATACTCCTCCATGGGCCTTTCCTGACCATCCTGCAGGGCATGAACTTCCCAGCATTACCCAAAACAGCAGAAAAAAGGGAGGGGATCAGCATTGGTGCACAGATGTGTTATTCCCTAAACAGCCAGCCTGGTCTGGAAGTGCAGCAGCTATAAAAATACACTGGGAGAAGGGAGGAAAAGCCACACCAAGTGTGGTTCAGTTTTGCCACTCCTTTTCCATCCCAATGAAGTGATGCTCGTGGCGCATAACAAAGCAAGGTTACAACGAGCAAATTTAATCTGCCACACGTGCTTATTTATCTGCTGAAAAGGCTCATTGTGCAGAAGTGTTGATAGTCTGGAGACAGACATCAAGACAGGTTTATAGGCAGCAGTTATATCTTTATTGGAAAAGATAATTTATTTGGGGGGAAACAAAGCAGACAAGCTTCAGGGTTTGCAAACCTTCTGAAGCCACAGCATTTATAAAACACGAGATCAATTTCTGTCTAGTTGCTTTCCCTGAGCCAGATACTTGGCTGCTTATCTGAATGTTTTTATTTAAATTATTGGGTGTGATAAAAATCACAGCTTCCTGTGGAAGGCTGAGGAAGCAGTGCAGCCCAATTTTGGGCCTCATTCTGGAGATAATTTGGGCACATGCATCGTGCACTTGCTTAAGTCCCAGCTGCCCTCAGTGTGATATAAGCACAGCACGGTGCCTTTTGTATATCAAATAATGATTTTCTCATGAAATTTCATTATATTTATGGACTGGGTATATTTCTGAAAGACTGCAAAATAAAGAAACCTCTATAGCTGATAAATAAACTCTAACCCCGTCTTTAAATTAAAAAAAAAAAAAAAAGGATAAGGAAGATAAATGGGTAAATCCTTTAAATAAGTTTCTGCAGCCTGATTCAAAGAACAGGGGGCAGAAAATAAGGGATTGCAATCTTATCTATAAAAATAAGAAAAGAAGGGAAGCCTGGAAGAGCAACCCACACTTATCCTGGGTAGGAGAGATCAGAAAGGCCACTGAGCAATGGCACATGGACATGAGGAGAGGAATATTCTACATCAGGAGGGAAAATCCCACAAAAAAATGTAAGGAGAGAGTCAGATGAAAAAAAAAAAAAAAGCAGAAATAGTGCAGGAAACTTGGGGGGAAATGGGATAAAACCAGGTGGGTACAAAGGTGAGATAGGTCCTGGTACCCTGGAGAGCCTTTGGCCCTCACCTGAGCTGGAGTCACCAAGGAATCCATCCCAGTCAGGGACACTTCACCCAGTCCTTGCACAGCATCTGAACAAAACCCATCCCCAGCTTTCCTCTGCTGGTGCTGGGACCCATCTCTGAGCACAAACCCAGCCCTCCCAAAGGGCATCCCGGGGGCACCAGGAGAGGAGCCGTGGGATGGGCCCAACATCTGCACCAAGGAAGGGTTTCCATCACCCAAAACCACCCCCCAGCTCCCAGGGCTGCAGCTCCTCGTGCACACAGACGTGCTGGTATTTCCTCTCTGCCACTCTGCATCTCCCTTCCCCACTTTCAGGAGGGTTTCTTTGAAGCTGAACCATTAGAGTTGTTTGTGTTCCATTAATAATGAGGCCTCTTCTCTACAGGGACTCCTGGTACTACAGCAGTATAAATAGTGTAATAATTGAAATCAGAGAATTCAAATTTCGGTAATGTGTCACGAGAGGAGAAGACAATCAGGCCATCTGCAATACCAGAAAGTTAGATTAGACCCAGGTTTCCTATCTTTTGTGTCACATGCACCTACTTACTCACCTACTTATTTTCCATTTCAGTGAAATCCTGTCCAGTTCTTCCTGACGCAAGCTCGTCTCCCACTTTTTCACATGAAAAACCTCACAGTTGTGTCTGTTTTCTATTTTCAGCCTGCACTGAAGGTATTGCTTTTGATCCACAAGCAGCCCACAAGCTGATGCAATGCCCTTTATTCTCTTTTTTCCCCTCAGTAATATAAAAGCTACTTTGTACAAATAGTGAGATGAGTAGATGTTACCTGTCAGTGACTTTTGTGTGGCTTAAGTATTTTTCATCTGCCATGTACTTCTACAACTTTTCTGCTTTGCACTGTATCATACAAGGGCTTGTTGGCAAAGAAGTTAAGAATGGTTTTCATCTTTTTGCTTTTTATTTCAGTTCCTCCAAGCCCTGCGCAAAATAAACTCCAAGCACGTTGATGTGACATCTCTGCTCAGCGGCCACTGCCTCCTGAAACAACCCAGACACCCTCCAGATTTGCATTTACTTGAAATTAATAAGCTTTTAGTGAGGCAGGGCAATTTATTTGTCCTCATGACAAACAAAGAGGTGAATGCACCCAGTGCTGAGTAGCTCTGCATAAAATGGGATTAAGTGCAAGGAAATCAGAGTATGTCCCACTAAATGCACACCCCAAGGCTGCTGCCAGGGCTGGTCGTGCCCCCCCAGCAGAGAGCAGGACAGGAGTCAGACCTGGGCTGGTTTATAAACAACATCATCTCCAACACATCCATCTCTTACACATTTAGACAGATTTACAGAGGAGTCAGATGTGCTGCTGAGCTTCCCTCCCCTTGGGGATCGGCCCCTTCTGGTCCCACATAGGAACAGGGGCACCCTGAATAACATGGCTCAGAGAGTCCCAGAAAGGTTTGGGCTGGAAGGGACTGTCAAATCATCCCGTGCCACCCCTGCCATGGCAGGGACACCTCCCACTGTCCCAGGTGCTCCAAGCCACATCCAGCCTGGCCTTGGGCACTGCCAGGGATGCAGGGGCAGCCCCAGCTGCTCTGGGCACCCTGTGCCAGGGCTGCCCACCCTCACAGCCAAGAATCCCTTCCCAGTATCCCATGCAAACCTACCCACTTCCAGCTTCAAGCCATTCCCTGTGCCCTGTCCCTCCATGCCTTGTCCCCAGTCCCTCTCCAGCTCTCCTGGAGCCGCTTCAGGCCCTGCAAGGGGCTCTGAGCTCTCCCTGGAGCCTTCTCCTCTCCAGCTCTCCCAGCCTTTCCTCACAGGAGAGAGGCTCCAGGATTCCATCAGTCACGAGGTGCTCAAGGACTGACACATGCCCAGAGCTTCACAAAAGCCCAGCCAAGGTCCCATGTGTGGTGTCCATTTCCATCGCAGACTGCAGCTCTGCCTCCTCACACTGTCCCCAAGCACCCCTCATGTCCCCCCTCCTGCACTTACTGCTGAGCTATGAAAATTACAGAAGTGGGGGAATAAAAAAAGATTAAATTAAATTATCCTTGCGTTACCTTTCCTACAAAAAACTGGCTCAAAATCCTAAGTCACAGCCTGTCCTCGTTTTTCTCTGCAGCAGAACACCCAAAGCACCGGAATAATCTTTGGATTGAAAAGAACAATGGAACAGAGTAATCTTTCTGCAAACTGGAATCAGCTAATGGCAGGGCTCTGTGCCACAGGCAATGCCCTGGAAGTCAGGAAGGACATCCTTTATCCATTTCCCTCCTCATTTTCTTCAGCTTCCTCAGTTTAGCTCTCAGTTTGTGCATCCATGACCTGGGTGGGTCCCTCCTGGCTCTGGAGGAAGGGATTTACACCTGGCTGCAGCCAGCACTGGCTCAGCCATTGGCACTGGGGTTGTGCCAGCTCCTGAGGTACCCCCAGAGCCACCACTGCTGCCTGGGGGCCCAGCAGGTGGGAAAGAGCTTTATCCCCCCATCAGGGCTTTTCTCTCCTTTGGGATGATTCTTCTGCCACATCCAGAAAAAGTCAAACCAGAATTTTTTTATCCAAAATTCCCAAGCTTACATACTGTATTAGCAGGACCCCCGACGTGCAGGAGGAAGGACGAGGAGGACTCCATGATTTCAGAAGGCTAATTAATTACTTTATTATACTAAATTATTCTATACTGTATTACACTACATCTAAACTACAACTGCACAAGCTGAACAAAGTCTTGTGACTGTCTCCTGGCCAACAGCTTTCAGAGATTGCTCAAGAAAACACAACACTCACAGCAGAATCCAATCAAGCAAATTCCTTCAGGTGAACAATCTTCCACAATGCATTCCACCTGGGCACAAACACAGGAGCAGCAAATGAGATAAGAGTTGTTGTGATCATTCTCTCCTCTGCTTCTCTCAGGTTCAGAGAATGTGAATCCCACACTTAAAACACTGAGACGGGAGGACCAAGTCTTGTCCTTCAAGATGGAGGTGAACTTAGGAACTTTAGGAAGTTAGGGAAGTGAAACAGGGTAAGTTTATGGAAGTTTATGGAAGTGAAAAAGGGTAAGAACTGGAAGCTGCCCACAAACACAGCACCCACAACCAGGCAAGGGAAGGGTTTAACCATGGCTCAGTAAGAAAGTACATTAGGATCACTCTGTATTTTTATCAGCAAACTTTACTCAAGAGTCCTCCTGAAATCCGGTGCTCAGAGGTGGGATATGACTGCACAGAGGAATATTACAAAGAACACAATGACCTGCAGGCTGGAGCACGGGGTTAAACCCAGGAAGGTTGTACCCTTAGGGATAATTAGGATTTCTGCTCCTACCATTGCTCCTCAAAGCAGGCGACACCAGAATGACCCACGCATGGTACTGAGGATAACACTGATAATGCTGCATCAAAAGAAGTGTTTCCAGGGAGTGCCAGAGATCCAAGTTAATCCTGAGAGCTGGGGAGAGAAACCCATCTGGAATGCTGGGGGCATTTCTCCTCACCTGCACTCACAAAAGATGAATTGAGCCTGGAGCTGGTAGCTTGGAAAGGCTGCCAGGGAGAGCAGGGAAGTGGAAAGTCTGAATTACAAGAAGGGAACTAGAAGAATTATTTTACATAATGTAGAAAACCAAAGGTGACAGGACCCATGATTGTCCCTTAGCTCTCTATGCCTCTTGGTATTTATCTTGCCAGTGCTGATACATTTATAGATGGCAGGAGTATAAAGTGCCTATACATAAAGTGAGATAGGTTTCCAGTATAGAATTGCACAGAGGATCACATCCAGCTCTTGTCCACCAAGAAAAGAAAAACCAACTTGCTTTAAATGGAAATTGTCAACATCAGGGGTCAGATTATATCATGCCAAAAATAAAGTGTCAATTATCCAACTCTGTGGCCAAGGTCTGGGGGTGTGTGATTCCAGTCCTCTATTTCACTCCACCTTCCAGCAAAAGCCAAAACCTTACCCAAGTTAAACATTATCCAGGCACAGGCGTGACTCAAACCACCTAAAATGGTGCCTGTGGCAGGAAAAACAAATTGGTACTTAATAAAATCACAGAATTGCAGAATGGTTTGGGTTGGAAGGGACCATAAAGCTCATCCCATTCCATCCCTGCCATGGACAGGGAACCTTCCACCACCCCAGGCTGCTCCAACCTGGCCTTGGACACTTTCCGGGATGGGAATCCACAACCTCCCTGGGCACTAATACAAAAAAAAAATGAAAACTGTAATTATATCTCTTAATAATATGTGCAAATGCTAGAAAATAAACCAGTACCAGATTTCCAGTGCATAATGGTTAAACAAAGCCAGCCCTGAGACTTGCACGGGGTCAAAGAAGCAACAGCTTAAATTTTACATCAAAATTTTGATGTAATTTTACATCCACCAGCTGAGGACATAGACACCCTCTTGAAAGAAAGACAAAAATCACCACATTGATATGGTGCTTCCCCTTATCCCATTTCCAGCACTTCCACAGCTTCATAAAAGGCAGCACAGCACCAGACTCTGCCCTCCTTTATTTATAAGCACAAAAGCCTGGGCAAGATTTGACTGTGCACAAGTAAAACTCTTATCTCTTGCAGTAAAGTTTTTATTAGTTCAAAATCATGAATTATTTTCCCAGCTAACCTTTGCTCCTCTAAGGGGTACATTGATTATTTCTAAAAAACTCAGGAAAATTACTCCTTTCATGGCCTGCTTGGAAAATAAGCCATTTAAAAAAAAAAAGAGGGAAAACTACACACAAAGTTTTACTTGTTTTCTCCCTTCTCCCAAACTCCCAAACCTAAGACCTCAGGCATTTAAGCACAAGTAACCCTCGGAAAGCAACTAATTCCATGGATCTTCTTGAGCTGGCATTTTGCCTTTTTTACACACTGCAAAATTACTACTAGTGTACAAAAATTTTTCAAACATGAGAAGTCAGCAAAGGTCTTTGATGAGCCTGAGGAGAGGCAGCAACAAGATGACTCCATGCATTTCTGAATTTAATTTTCTGTTCTTTTGGCTTCTAACGGGAAAAGATCCTGTCTGCAGCTTGATGGGTCTGTAAAGATGAAGCTCTGCAGCATCACCAGTGATCCACACCAGGATGAGAAATGGAGGGTTGAGATTCCCTGATCCCCATTAACTGAACAGCATTAAAAACATGGCTTTCAATATTTGGGCTTTATAATTCTCAGATCTACCTCCTGTCATCACTTGCACATGCACAGTTACTCCTTCCCCGAGTCTGATCCTGCTGATGAAATAATCAGTGACAGGGAACAGCCCTCCCCCCCTCCCCCATGAAATCCCACAAACTGCCTGGAATATGTCATGTGTTCAACATTTCAATGTGGACACGGCAGGGAAAGCTGAAATTTGGAGGTGACTTGCTGCTCTCCTCCACCAAACTCTCTGTGGTCAATGTCACTGCCCCAGCAGCTGAACAAACTGATGGCACAGAGAAAGACAAAAAATAGAGAAGGGGGGGGACAAGAAAAGAAAGACTAAAATGTTCCTTGTGGGACATACCCCCTAAGCAGTTGGATCATCTTAATCTTCAAGCTTCTGTAATACAACTGTTGGAAGGCTCCAAGTCTGAGCACAATAAAGTGCTTTATTCAGGGAACCATATGACTCCATCAGTCATTCAAGCACATGTTTGGCACAGATTGAAAGTGAAAAGCATAGCTAAGGCAAATATTTCAAAACTGAACTTGTCTTCCTAACACACATGGTTTATATATTGGTGTAATATCTATATAACTTTTCAGTTCTCATCTAGAGTAATGTCATGGCTGAAGTACAAAATGATGGCTCTGCACCGGGCGTTTCTCAGCAGATAACACATGCCAAAAAGCCATTCAGTAGAAAATTAAAAGGGAGCTATCACACTTGACAGGTCCAAAAAAAAAACCAAACCCAAAACCAAAAAAACCAAAACAAAACCAAACAAAAAACCCCAACCAAACAAAAGCAAATAAAACCCCTCAAAAATAAACAAACAAAAAACCCCAACCAACCAACCAAAAAAAAAAAAAACACAAAAAAAACCAAACCAAAAACCCAACAACCTATAAAAATAGCTTTGTTCCTTCTAATTCCTGAAAATCTATTTCTCCAATCAGGATGCTGCACCATCCCTCGCTGGAGAGCTGTGCTGCACAAACCCTGGCCAGGCAGCCCCTTCCTCCTCGAGTGCCTGAGATGTGTCTGCTCTGTTTGCAGATGAAATATTGCTCATCACAGAGCAACTCCTGCTGATGCAAATGCGATTAAAGCAATCTGGGCAGAGCACAGTGTGATTAAAGCATAAGTAATGGCAGAAGGATTTGGGCCCTCATTATACAGAATACATATTGAAATGCAGTCAAGGAGGGAAGCCAGTATATCTCAATATCCTCCCTGTTCTCCAGAACAAAATGTGACAAGTGGAGTTGGGAGAACAACATTTGCCATTGACTGCAGGAGGGGGCAGGGAGCCTGCAGAACGTTTCAAATAACCCAAACCCAGCTTTATGATGTGTATAGAATATGTACAGGGATATATTTGGGAAACAGCTGTCCAGCCTCATTTGGGATGCTGTTATGTTTGACTGAGGAATTACTATTCAGGAGCAGTCCAAAGACAGAGTTCTCTTTTTTTTCCTAGAAGAGAACATTTCAAAATATAGAGAAATAAAGCAGTGAAGCTCTGAAGGAAAGGGCATTCCAGCACAGTGGGTCATGGGGGAGGATCCAGAGGTTCCCCCCATGGAAGAGCTCAGGGCTTGGAGTTCACAGAAGAGGGCAAGTCAGAAATGCAAGATTCCAACCCAAAGGACCTTTGGAAAGTCCATGACACAGCAGCTTAGGAGAACTTCTGTTCTCCTGCTGCAAATCTTGCTTTCAGCTGCTTCTTTTCCAAGCCCTGATCCGCTCTGTATCAACTGGCCCAGCCCTTCCCTCTTGTAAGAACAGGCAGGATGAAATGGATGAAATCCTCAAGGGTTGCACAGTGCCTTTCCCTCAGGTATTTCCAAGCTGCCAGAGTCAAAGATGGCCCATCTCAACTCTGGGACATATCTGCTTGTTCCTAAATTGCTGCTTCTTCCCCAAAGAGCCCCACAGATCTTTGTTTTTGATTATGAACTCAGCCTTGCACCCTCCTGTACCAGCCAAAAACACTTACCGAGGCAGAGAAATAATAACCTGTGCTTTACAAGCGCAAGGAATCCACCCAGCTCCAAGGGCAGAGAAAAAGGTACTAAATATATCTTCACTTCTCAGCAATGAGTCCACATAATTATGTGAAAATCCAGGTCCAGCGCTCCTCTCCAACTCCTCCCCTCCAAAGCCTCATGAAAGGCTACTTTCACTGAGTGAAGTTCAAATTACTCTCCAAAATACAATTTCCTCTTGGTCTTTTAAAAGATACAGTGCAATCCCTCTCTGCAGTGATTTATAACCTGCCTCCAGTGCAAGGAGTCCTCAGCACAGCTGAACTGAGGGATGATCCTTGCTGTGTCCAACAGCACAGAGAAGCACCAAGGAGTGGGAGCTGTGCTCCTCACAGGCACAGATCATGCCTTCAGGTTTCTCTGGAAAACACAGTGGAGGTTTCAGTCATTCTTTTTTCTGGGTCCAGATTGAAGGCACTTGAGACAGTAATTCATGTTTGGGCTCAGGTGTTTATTATTTCTTATCAGTAAAACAGCCTCACAGCTGTGAGTTCAGCAGCTTTTCATTAGAAGGCACAAAATGGCTAACAAACTCTTGTTACAAGGTCTTTTAAGACTAAACTATCCAGTTAAGAACCTTGATTATTTTCCCTTTTAACCCAATAACTGATCCTGAAGAGCCCCAATGCAGACTCTTCTGCCCAATTACAAAATGTCACCCAAACCCAAGAAGGAAGAAGAAGAAGCACAAAGAAGCCCAGGATGACACCCTGTGCCCTCCATCTTGCTTCCATCCACAACACACTAAAAATCCCAAAACCTAAATTTCTCACCAAGTGATACACCTGCACTACTCTCTATGATCTATTTCACAGTTTTGCGGATTCCAGTCTATCTTGAAGTCTAGGAAATGTTCTCCATGAATGAGGGTCAGAGTCAGTGCTCCCCTGGGGGTCAGGGCACCCCAGAGCAGACAGAGAAATATTCCTGGTGCTCTGGGTTTCCACAAAACACAGCAGAGCCAGCTGAGGTGAACTGCAGTTTAAATTTAAGTGAGCAGGCAGGGATGTGATTTGTTGTTCTTCCCCAAGCCTAGGAAAGGAGCTGCTGGGCTGAGGAGTTTCTGTCCAGGAGTTTATATCCAGGGGTTTATGTCCACCAGGAGCTCCTGTTTGGGTGGGGAATACCTGATCCTCACATCACACAACAGCAGACAGAGGAAAATGAGCTGCACCTGTTCCAGCACAAGCTGCCACTGAATCTCTGCTCTGGTTTTTAAAACATGAATGAAAAGACAACTTGGAGTTACTTAATGTTCCTGAAGCCACCTCTGCTGCTCAGGATTATGAGTGTGACCTTGCAGAAAGCGTCACCATGAGCTCTGGGTCGCTCTGTAACTCCTGACTTTCACACATTCCTCCAGCAGATGAGCTACAGGAGCAAAGAACATTTATTTTCATGATTTCCTCAGGGCAGGATGTCTCCCCAGGTCACTACAGCAGCTCTGCTCATCTGCTCTGGTGCTGCAAAAAAGGATTTTAAATGCCAGCACAGGAGCTGTACAAAGGAGGGTCCATGGAGAGGAGGGAATTTATCCCAGAAGAGTTTCAGGCATAGAAACAAGGAAAACACAGCATGCAGAATAAATAGCTCCTTCTTCCTAAACTGTCAAGACTTAAACTAAAAGAGGAGAGATTTAGGTTGGATAGCAGGAAGAATTTCCTCTCTGTGAGGAGGAGGAGCTGAGAGGAGCTGTGATGGAATTCCAGGCTGGACACTGGGGCTTGGAGCAGCCTGGGACAGTGGGAGGTGTCCCTGCCATGGCAGGGGTGGGAATGGGTGGGATTTAAGGTCCCTTCCAACCCAAGCCGTTCTGGGATTTCTTCTGCAGTGATCCCGTTCTTTCACCTTGGTGTTCACCCAAAGAGTGTCTGTGCCTTAGTCAGGAGATGAAGAAATAAATCCTCATTCTTTTGGGATGCTCACCTCATGCATCAATGCACACATCAAAATGCAAGAGCAGATTTTAAATTGGAGATCCTTTAGTGACCTCCAGCTCCAAAAGGAACATGGCTGAGGTGCTGTGTCCACCCCTGTGTGATCCAGGGGGATGTAGTGAACTTATTCCCAACTCTCTCTATCATCACAGTGCTCCGAGTGGCAGAAAAGGAATGGAACAAAAACTTCAATAACATGGACTGAATGATCCTCTTCTCATCTTCTAACTGCTGAAGCAGCAGGGGATCTCCAGCACAGACCATCACTGATCCAGTGCTGCTGGATAAATCACTGCTCATGCTCCAGGCCTGAGCAGGCCCATAGGATCCCCTTACCACATGATAAAGTCCATGTAATTTTGTAATTTTAATTTTTTTTTGCATAACTGTAGTGAAACAATCCCATAAATACTTGAATTTGTGGAAGTTTGTATCTTAATTTATTCTTTCAGAGGTAAGCAGTCACACATGAGGTTTATCTTTCAGCTGCTTGCAGGATTAGAACACATTTAAAAGAAGCAAGAAAACAGCAAACTTCCACCATTGTCATAAGAAGGTTTTCACTTAATGCTTATGATCTATACTATTAAACTAAATTTCCAGGGGCTGACACAGTTCCTCTTAAAAAAAAAAAAAACAAAACAAAACAAAACCCACAAAAAAAAAGCCAAAAAAAACCCCACAAAAAACCCCAAAAAAACCCAAAAAAACCCCAACAAAACCAACAAAACAAAACAAAAAACCAAACCAAACCAAACAAAAACCCTAAAAAACCCCTCAAAATAAATGAGTTAAAGATACTTTTGTGCCAAATTCTGCATCCAGCTTTTTCTGCCTTGATGTGCATTATCCAGCATGGCTAACAGGCCATGACACATTTCACTTCTTGCCTTATTACATCACAGATTTGGGACAAGAAAGAATTTGTTCTTCTAATCACTGCTTTTAGCAAGTTGACCTTGTGAAAAGGACAATTTCCTGCCTCCAAACTCTTGCTTATCCTAGCTCCAGGTCATGGAAAGCAGCAAATTCATTTGTATGGGGTGTAAAGTATTAGTGGAACAACCTGCAGGGATTAAACAGATTAATTTCTGATTAGATTATGCAGTTCAAGTCACTTGATACCAACTTAGTCTCAAAATCCTGCCTGAACCCTAAAAAGAGAAGGGTCAACATGCTGGAGCAGGGCTTTACTAAGAAACAATCCCTTCTCTTGGTTAGTGGGGCAGCAAAAAGATTAAAATTTAATACATTTGAAGCACTTTGCTCTGCGTTAACCAGAAACAAAAGGGATTGAGCTCTTGGACTGCACTGCCCTATGAAGAAACAACTGCTCCCTCAAACTGTGGGGTTTTAATTTACTTGGTCATAGATCTGCCCTGGGGACCCAGCAGGACCTAAGAGGAGCCTCTGCAGGTGTGATTTAGGGATGGAGCACTCCAGGATTGTGCAGATGATGTGCTTGTGTCCAGGGAGAAACCTGAGGAGCTGCTGGAAATACAAGTGCAAAGTGCAGGCAGAGGGGGAGCGAGATCCAGGATGATGGGCAGTAAAACACAAGAAGTTGTAGAGGAAGGAAAGTCACCAGAAAAAGGGATGAAATAAAAAAAAATCCCTGCAATACGGACAGCCTGGCATCCTAAGCAGGATGGGATGGTGTGAGGCAGAGCTGGGGACAGCCTGCTGGCATGGCAGGGCCTGGCTGGACAACCTGACAGTATTCCAGATTTCCAAACACCTTAAAAATGTCCATTCCTGGATTACTGCAGCTCTCGCAGCACAAGTGAAGAGAAACCCACCCCAAGAGCCCAGCAAGGCAGCTCAGGGCTCACCCTTCTCTCTGCCACAGCCCAAAAGGAGCCTCAGGAACACAAAAAATCCAGAGCCCAGCTTGGCTCCTTGGCCAGGCTGCCCTGGCAGTGTCAGATCTGCTGGAAGCAGCAGGGATAAATGTGTCAGGAGGAGATGTGAGGTCTGGGGAAGGCTGGTGGAGAAGCAAATAAACCTTGACATGACTTGAGCCTTTTTAGAACAGAATTTCACGATCATGGGTGGTGAGTGAGGGCCTTGGTGGGAATAACAGATAAATAGATTTCTTCAGTGGGATAATGAGATAAACACAGCCCTGGTCTGCTGCAGTCACCCTCAGGCCATCAGAGAAATCCCCCTGGGGCTCCCAGCAGGATGCAAAACCACCCAAAACACAGCCTGGCAACCACGAGTTCAAGGATGCTCTTTGTATCTGGATCAGGACCTTTCCAAAAATCCCAAGCAGAGCCAGAGATGAGGCCCCCAAGGAAGCAGCAGTGAAGAACCTGTCAGCTCCCCAGAGAGCTGGAGGGGAAGGATGCAAACGCTGCTGAAGAGTGCCAATAAAACTCCTCTGCTGGGGGTGTTGGCATGGATCTCTGGAGCCCCGTGGGCAGGGACAGCTCCTGCCAGGCTGTCTGAAGGGGATTATCATCAGACAAGGAGGAAGTGATTGTACACACACCAGAAATATCTGCCACAAACGCTGGAGCAGTTTGAGAGAAGCCAGGATTTACAAATGAGCTCTAAAACACAGAGGGTGATGGAGAAATCAGGTTTAGAGCACAAGACAAAGCAACATTTCTTCTCCTGCAATTTATTTCCATTAGACCCAAGGAAGCTTCAATCAGTAGCAAATTAAAATCTAGACAAAAGTGATTTTAACTGAAGGCAAAGAATTTTGGGTTGCAGTTTTAGGATTTGCATTTTTTCATGCCCAGACAAGCTGTGGCTCTTCTGTCCCTGGCAGTGTCCAAGGCCAGGTTGCACAGGGACCTGGGACAGTGGAAGGTGTCCCTGCCCAAGGCATGGGGTGGAACAAGATGGTTTTTAAGGTCCCTTCCAACCCAAACCATTCTGTCATTCTAAGAGTAATTTTTTTTTCTGCTGTTTTCCCAGCTAACACACAATATTTCAAAAAAATTTAAAAGTTTGTGCACACACACAATCTCTAATTCGGACTTCACCTATCCACAGCATCACTTTGTCTGCCCTGCAGAAACAGGACAGCCTTGAGCACAAAAACCTTGTACAGGTGTAGATTTTAAGGTGTTTGACTGAGACTGGAAGATCAGATCTTACACAAGGAAGATCAGATCTTACACAACAAAGTTCATTTGGCCTGGTTGAGTTTTCCTTTTTGTCCATGAGTTCCTTTAAGCAGAAACCCAGCACAAGACTGAAAACTAAGAGGGCAATTGTAAAACCACAAAAAAAATGGAAAGAAAACATACTAAAAGCCAGCAACAAGGCTACTTTGAAGTTGTCCAGCCCACAACCTGATAATTTCTGTTTAATAACAGACCTGTCACTCAGGCAGACATTATTGCCACATTTCAAACCCACTTCTCAAGGCATACCACAACTCCAACTTGTCTCAATCACTAAGCAGGAGTTTATGTAAAAATCAGGATGTCCTGGCAGCACTGGGATGTCCTGCAGGGCTCCAGAAAGCCCAGTGAGAGCAGAGCCAGCCCAGCCAAGAGCACCTGGTGTCACTGGGGATGTGGAAAGGAGTGCCTGGAACTTTCAGCACCTCTGTGCCCAAGAAAGCAGCACAAGCTCTGGCAGGGCTGAAGCTGTGCTCTGCCTCCACAGGAAAAAGTGGAACTAAGGCAGGGGATGCTCACTGAATATTCTGGGTGGAAAAGAGCAAATTACAGACATGGTTTGGAAAGAAGAGGAGCAGGAAGATACAAGAAGGCAAATCCAAGGGCCAGCAACCAGCACAGCTGCCTAAATGTAGACATCTAAAACCCAAAAAGACACCTGAAGACACCAAAGAGATGAGCAGCTGGCACAAACTTTACAGAGAGTTTAAATCATCGGTGCGAGTGTAACCTTAGAGCTTCAGCTTGGCTCTGAGGGAATTCTGAGCACAAGGAACCGGATTTCCACCCCCTCTTCCCATTCTGCTCACTCCTCTGTGTGCCAGAGCCAAGTCACCCACAGTTTGCCCACTTGGTTTTGTAGGGACAAACACTTTGAAGCATTTTACCTCGGATTTTCCCAAATGCAACTTCCAGACCATGGAGGGGCTGGCCAGCCACAGTGGGTCCCACACTCAGAGAAAGGAGCCATCCTCCCACCCAAACCAACCCTTCCTTTCCCCACAGAAAGGTAACAGCCACAGGGCACCTATTTCCCTTCATCTGCCAGGGAACTTCTGCAGCTTTGCCCCAAACCCACTGACTTGGTGCAAATACAATTGCTGGCAAAGAGAAATCAAGACCCCTCCCAAAGGCAAAGCTTCAACTCCTGTTAATCCATTAAGATAAATTCCAGGGGCTTGATCAAAGGCACCACCTTGTCCTTTCCCCCTGTGGGATTTCCACGTGCTAAAGTATCTCCCCATCTTTTCACTTAGCAAGTTCAGAGCCAAAGTCCCAGTGAAAGTCGCTGTCAATACATTTGAAGATAAGCAAATATTTACAAAGCTTCGAGTTACAATGGGGGGAAAAAAAAAAAAGGACAAAAAAAGACCAAACACACGAGTTTGTATTAACACTCAGGGACACAAGCACCCCTCGGTGCTGTTAAATGTATTCATAGAGGAGAATCTCTTTTCCTCTCTCACATAAAATATGCAGTCAGCTGCTGCTTAACGAAGACGAGAGGACCTGGGCGCTGTGAGGATTCCAGAATAAGCCCCAAACTTGCTGTAGGGAGAGACAATCCCCTCCTAGGCTGTTCCAAGGGTTCCAGAATAAACCCCAAACTCGCTGTAGGGAGAGACAATCCCCTCCTAGGCTGTTCCAAGGGTTCCAGAATAAACCCCAAACTCGCTGTAGGGAGAGACAATCCCCTCCTAGGCTGTTCCCCATCCACAGAACACGGACAGCACAGCGCTCCGCAGCTGAATCCCCGCCTGGAGCTCCCTTTGAATGAACGCAGCGGCGGCGAGAAAACTTTTACCCAGCCAGGACGCTTTTACCATCACTATTTGGCTTTTCCACGCAATTTTCCCCAGCTGGAAACAGAGCCCAAACTCTGACAAGACTCCCAGACCTTTGAATTCAGCCCCGGGGGCTGTTTGGAGGGGATGCGTGGGAGGAGAATTTCCAACACCCCCTCCTCTCCCCGGGACCCTGCAGGGTACCCCCGAATGATCACAACAGGGGGGTCCCCGGGATGGCACAGGCGGGGCTGGGGGTGCCGAGAAGGGAGCAGCAGGTTTGGGGGTGCCAGAGGATGGGGGTGCCGAGAAGGGAGCAGCAGGTTTGGAGGTGCAAGAGGATGGGGTTGCAGAGGAGGGAGCAGCAGGTCTGGGGGTGGAGAGAAGGGAGCAGCAGGTTTGGGGTGCAGAGGAGGGAGCAGCAGGTCTGGGGGTGCAGAGGAGGGAGCAGCAGGTTTGGGGGTGCCAGAGGATGGGGGTGCAGAGAAGGGAGCAGCAGGTTTGGGGTGCAGAGGAGGGAGCAGCAGGTCTGGGGGTGCCAGAGGAGGGAGCAGCAGGTCTGGGGGTGCCAGAGGATGGGGGTGCAGAGAAGGGAGCAGCAGGTCTGGGGGATGGCACCCGGTGGGTCTGGGGGTGCAGAGGAGGGAGCAGCAGGTCTGGGGGTGCCGGGGGATGGCACCCCGCGGGCCTGGGGGTGCCGGGGGTCGCAGAGCGGAGCTCTCGGGGCTCTCTCCGCCCGGCCGCGCCGAGCAGCGGGAGCCGCGTGTCCCGGCCGGGACCTCCGGCCCCGTCCCCGCAGCGGGGCGGGGGAGCGGCGCTCCGAATCCATCTCCCCGCTCCTCGTCCGGCTAAAATGGAGCGGGATCCTCTCGGGGGAAGCCCCGGGGGGCCGCGTGTGACTTACCGCGGGCTCGGGGCGATGCCGAGGGCAGGCAGCCCGGGCCGAGCAGCAGCAGCAGCAGCGCGGCGAGCCGGGCCGGGGGCAGCGCACGGGGGGAGCGCGGCTGCGCTGCCTGGAGGCGCTTTGACATCGCAGCCCAGACTGAGAGAGACAAACTTTCATCAGCTGGGGCTGGAGAGCAGCCCCATAATATACAGTTACCGAGAGGAGCGAGCTGGGACTCAGGATGTGAGAGATTTCCTGCATGCAGTTAACTCCAAAACCCCTCCTGCTCCTGCCTCAGCTGCTGATGAGCTGGGCTCGGCTGCTAAGGGGGAAAAAAAAAATAGAGGAGTTGGGGTTTTTTTCTTTCCTCTTTATATTTTTTTCTCTCCTTTATTCAAATATGTTTGCGTCGGCTATTTCGTATTTTTTGTTGTTGTTTTGGCAAGTACCAAACCTAATCCTTTGCCCCTGGAACATCTGAGCCCCTCCGCAGGGTCCCAGCCCCGGGGGGCTCCGGAGTCCCCCCTCCCATCCCTGCTCCCGGAGTTTTCCCTTTTTTTTTCTTTTTTTTTGCTCCACACATAAGCCTGCCTGCCGCCTCTGGAAAGTCATGTGTGTGCGTTAGAGCTCAGGGGTTATTTATTGGTTTCATAATTATTTCAGAGTTGTTTCTGGTGTTGGTTCTTATTTTATAACGCGGGGGTTTTAAAAGAAGGGGAAGGGAAAAAAAAGAAAACAAACAACAAAACACACCCACAGAGTTGCCAGATGCATTTTTTAAAATCTCCCTAATTCAAATTATTATTACTGACTGTCTGGGAGAAAAACCAAATACAGATTATCTACTCCTTACTGTACCACCAAAACACATGTAATGCCCACATGTTGCTGTGGAACAGCAGAAAAAAAGAATCCAATCCTGAAGATCCTCACAGACTTTTATTGTGCAGTTTTTTGCTTTAATTTACTAAAATTCTTCCCAAATCTCACAGTTTGGATGTTGACACTGAATCCTGCAGCTTGGCTCCATGCTCCTTGTGCATGAAACAGTTGGCAGAAGTGTTCTGAGATGTGTCTGTAGGCACAAGAGCCATGCAATCCCACTGAAAAATGGTGTTTGGAAAGCACAGATTTGGGGCTATTCTGGAGCAGAGGATGCTGATTATTCCCAGCGATCCAGACTACACATTTCAGCAGCTCTGGGGATAAACGAGCCAGAAATTCCAGGGGTACAACCTCGGTGGCTCCCAAACTGGAGCCTGGCACGGTGCCCTGGCAGCATCACTGAGCCATCCAGGGCTAGCTGTGGTAATGCCAGGTCAGCCCAGCACAAACAAACCTGGAAAAGGGCTGGGATCATGAAAAATGTGCAGGAAGGGCTCTCATCAAGTACTGTGCTTCCCACTTAAAAAGCACCTTTCACCTCTTACCCCTCTGCCCACACCAGACCCATGGACTCCCCTCAAGTTGCTCTGAAATTTGGATTTCGTCTACACTTATGGCTCACCTCACATTTTCCTCATCGTGTGCACTCCCTGTCCTTGGGAGCAGTCAGGGATTAGCCTGTGTGTAACTTTAAATAGCCAAATGCTAAATTTCCCCTACTCAGCCATTATCAATTACAGTTTCACAGCTACACTCAGCAACGTTTCATCCCTCAAATATAAACTAATGAACTGCATCAACTCTCTCATTAAGGACATATGTGCTCCACACAGAACACTGGTTAAAAACATTAAAATTCAAACAGAGGACTCCTTTGTGGAAGGCCACCATTAAAGCCATCTAGACATCTTTAGTCTTTGAAGGTACTTTTCCCATTAAAATGAAAAAAAATCAGTTAAAGGGGAACTAAAGACTTCTAAATAGAGTTTTTGGTAATCCCACGAGGCTTTTCTTTACAGTGGTAGTACTTTTATCTGAGTAACAATATTTGCTAGCAGAGAATGTGGAGCCAATTATATCCTGGTCATTCATTAGCATGAATGAAGTAGATATTATCAGAGTTCCTCCTCCTCCCCCCAAAAGGAATTGTTGCCTTTTACCATTCTGTTTTTCTGGGCTTGAAGTTGATAAATCAATAATTTATCACAAAAGAGCCCCAAATATTTTATTAACAACATCCACGTAGGAATGGTACTGAATTACAGCTACTGCTGGAGAACAACAGCACAGTTTCACCTCTGTTTCAAAATTCTCTTGGAAAAAAAAGGACCCTCCAGGCACAGGGCAGGTAGTGGGAAGTGCCTCTGCTTCACTGGGATGTGCAGGGAGAGGCCAGGCCTGGCCTTTTAATTCCTCATGTCAGAACACCTCCCACAGTCAGTTTTACAAGCCTTGGTTTATCCACCTCAGAAGAACGAGGCCGAGTTTCCCTGCAGGAAGTGAAAATTGCATCCAGGTTGTGTGGCTGCTTCAAAGGAGGCCACAGCTCCGATTGTCCAGGTTATTCCCATGGGCCATGGATCCATCCATCCATCCATCCATCCATCCATCCGTCATCCATTCCTCCATCCCTCCATCCATCTGTCCTCCATCCATCCATCCATCCATCCATCCATCCATCCATCCATCCATCCGTCATCCATTCCTCCATCCCTCCATCCATCTGTCCTCCATCCATCCATCCATCCATCCATCCATCTTCATTTATCCATCATGCATCCATCCATCCCTCCATCCCTCCATCCATCCGTCCTCCATCTATCCATCCATCATGCATCCATCCATCCATCCATCCATCTTCATTTATCCATCATGCATGCATCCATCCATCCATCCATCCATCCATCATTCATCCCTCCATCCATCATCCATCCCATCCATCCCTCCATCCATCCATCCATCCATCCATCCATCCATGCTTTGTTCTTCACCACTCTCGAAGGAAGAGAAATGGAGGGATGGGGGTGTGGAGGTGTCTCACTGCTTTTGGGGTTGTTTTTACCTTTTTGGCTTTTGCTGTTCCTTTTTTATGCTTTCTCCCTTCATTTTTATCCCCCTTATCTTCCTTACTGTACCTATTTTGTTTTTCTTCCACTCCAAGAAGCCTTTCCTTCCAAACCTTCCTTCACTCCACTGGGTGCTAGTTCAGGCCTCTCCTGCAGTAGCAACAGCATAAGAACAGCTAAATCCTCTTTTTACTCCTTACTTCCACCTCCTTGGGCAAGGGGCACCTAACGCAGCTCCCTTTTTCCTCTGTCCTACAGCCACAGGCTGGCACACGCTGGCTGCTTGGTTTGCCTTTGAGCCTCTGCAGGAAAAGCAAGCCAGGCACCACCCAAAAGCTGGGGAGAAGAAATCCTGCAGCTGGAGCACCTCTGTGCTTGGAGGCGTCAGATCACCTGTGCCTGGGGGATGTCCAAGGAATGAGGTGACACGGATCTCCCAGGGGCACTCGCTTCCCTGGCTGGGCTTTGGAAACGCTTACCAGGCATTTTTTAGGTCCAGAACGTGAGCACTGGAGATGCTGGAGATGCTTGCAGGAATGTGCCCTGCATTCATCGCTGCCTGTTGTCATTCCATGGCCAGAACCCTTCTGCCCGTCCCTGCCCCTGGCTTGTCCCCGTGTCGCTGTCGCGGGTCGCAGCCAAGCAGCTCGACTCCCAGCTCGCGTTGAGGAGTGGAAATAACTCGATGTAAAGGGTGCTTGGATCTGAAACGATGAACATTTGACTGTGTGACAACACAGGCGGCTGGCTGAGCCTCTGCTCCTCAAATTAGCGATTCATGAGGAGCTTTAGTTCACTCGGCGCTGGAAAGGTCAGTCTGGAGGGGAGCAGTGAGGAAGGGAGCAGCGTGGAATGACTTACCTGGGAATGAGCTTAACACACAGGCACCAGCAAGGAGGAGGATGCGCTGAGGGAAACGTGAATTTCCATTTGTTTCCCCTCGGTTAAAGCAGTTTTGAGAAGGAATTAGTGACTGATGGAGACAACAGGGAAAAAAAACAAGGAGTAGAGTGGAGGGATAATAGATTAAGTGTAAATAAATCCTTCAGACTATGATAATGTGATGCTTTGGTAACATTAGCTCCAAGGCAATGTAAATAATTAATATTTATTGTCAGATGGGTTATGGTATGCTGTGGGGTGTGAAATATGAGGGGAAAAAAAAGGAGGAAAATGAAAAAAAGGCGGAAAAGGAAAGCTGTCTGCTGCAGGATTTGCATCCCTCGTGTTACAGCCAGAGTTAAATGAAGAGAGGTTAAGCCACTTCAGTGAGCTGAACAATTTCAAGATAAGAGGTTCAGCTGGGCAGAAGGAACCTCTGTAACACTGCTCTCACATCTTCCAGATCAGCTGTGATCCCCTCCTGGATATCCAGGAAACCTCACTGTAATCACAGCATTGAGTAGTAGCCAGATTTTTTTTTTAAATTCCCCTATGTGCCAAAATGCATGAGGACTTGTCTGGGCTTAGCTACAGGGATCTACAGTTTTGGGGCCTCCAGGCTAAAGTTTTTCCTTCTTAGAGTAAACAAAACAAAACAAAAAAGCTTTTCCCTTTGAAATCTGTGTCCCCCCCGGCCAGCTGCTGAGACTTTGTGTCTCCAGTCCTCCCTCACTTCATTAACTCTCTGCACAATCAAGATCCTGCTGAATTGTGACTGCAGTGGCAGATTACAGTCCTCTATAATTAACAGGCATAGATAGAGCATAATTCAGCCTGACCTTTAGCCACAGAGCTCTGCTCTGCTCTGCAGACCTCTGTCCCAGCCTTCAGACATGGAGCAGCATCGACCAGGGCTGAGCTCTGCCATCAAACCCTGGCTGTAAGTCCTGTGTGCTGCACATACGTGAGGGATGGATCCTGTGGATTTCCCAGTCTCCAAGGGCAGGTTTCCACCCTCTGTGCATGCCTTGAGGAGCTGCTGAGCTGCCCTGAGCAGCCCAATGAGTCTGCACCACGTTGTGACACCCAGGAAATGCAACGCAAGATCAGCAGTCTCACTGTCCTCTTACCCAAAAATTCATCCCTGCCTTCCCCTCCTTTGGTTATGATTTTCCCTTCCAGTCCTAAAGGTCCCATAATATTGGATTCATCTGGAATTTCTGTCCCAGAACTGTGAGTTGGCCAATGCAGCTGGGAACAGCAAGGGGGGGCAGAGCAGCCAGAGCTGGTTCCTCACTGGCCATGAGGCCACGGTGCCTCTGTTCTCCCAAAATAAAGGGTGAACAGCATCCCAGTGCCCAGCTGGCATCCAGCAGAGCTCAGTGACAGGGACAGGCTTTTCCTGTGGCTGCCCCATCCCTGGAAGTGTCCAAGGCCAGGCTGGACAGGGCTTGGAGCCCTGGAAGGTGGAAGGTGGCCCTACCCATAGTAGGGGGTGGCACTGGGTGATGTTCAAGGTCCCTTCCAACCCAAACCATTCTGGGATTTTCTGACTTCGAGAACCAAGGATTTACTCAAGTTTCTCCCTTGCTGCACAAATAAAAAGGAAACACTTAGGAGGCTGGGGTTTTGTGGAGGTGTTTGGAGTAACAAGGTCCTTTGTAGAGAGCCTCGAACTGCTATGGCAAATCAACATGACGTAAGATGGAGTTAAACACTCAAACTGACAGCTGGGATGTATATACTGTCTGGAACTGAGTTTTTCTTTTAACAAAGAAAATAACTAAACCAACTCCTACCTTGTCTGGGTGACAAAGCACTGTAACATTAAATTCAAGCATCAACAAAACTGACAAAGCCATCCTGAATTTCTTGATGCATTTAATGAATGAGATGCAGGATTTTCAGTCTGTCCCAGGGATAAAACACAGTCAGAGAGAGCAAACCCCTTCCATTCAGCTGTGCTTGGAGAGCACTCCCTGCCAGCATCGTTTGTACCTGGAAGAGGGACAGCAGGGCTGATGCTGAGTGCCACGGGCTCATCACATTCCCTTTCTCCTGTTTTCCCTGCCCACTTTGTCCTGCTGCCCCACGGGCAATAGAATTTTGGACAGCAGCTCCTTTTCTCTAGCAAGGCAGGGGAGAGAGCTCTGCTTTAATGCTGATTAAGCTCCGTGCAGTTCCTCAGGGGAAGCTGCACAGAGCCCGTTGCAGGCGGCTGTCACAGGGCCAGGGGTGAAAAAGCCAAGAGGAGCTCAGGGAAGAGCAAACAAAGAAATCCACCCCTGCAAGGATCCAGGACCTCAACAGCAACAACAGCAACCCTGAAATTCTTCAGCAGTTAAAGCACAAAGCCCCAAACCTCCCACGTTCTTCTCCTGCAGCACAAACCCTGGGTCAGAACACCGGGCTCTCCATGAGCATGGACACCACCAGCACCTTCCCCATCCCAGGGCACCCCCAAACCCCACAGCCCCAGCAGCCCAGGGACGCAGGGCTCAGGGTGAATCTATCAGAGTGTCCAAAGTTCATGAAGGTGGGGAAGGGATTGGAGGGGCCAAAAGAGGAACATCTGGGTTTGCTCAGCTGGAGGAGACCTCGTGGGGGTCTGCAGCTCCAGGCTGTGATGGCAACAGGACGCAGAGAATGGCTGGAGCTGGGCTGGAGGGTTTAGGTTGGGGATCAGGGAAGGTTCTGCTTCCCCCAGAGGGTGCTGGCACTGTCCAGGCTCCCCAGGGAATGGGCACAGCCCTGAGGCTGCCAGAGCTCCAGGAGTTTGGACAGCACTGCCAGGGTGGGGTTGTTGGGGTGGTCATTGAGCTGGACTCAGTGATCCCTGTGGGTCCCTTCCAGTTTGGGATTTTCTGTGATTCCCTGGTTCCCAGCTTTACCCCACAGGAAATTACCCATCACCATTTTCCTCTTCCAGCCTTCCTCCAGGAAGAGGAAAAAACCCCACGAGCTGAACATTCTTCTGCTTTAGCACCACGCGAGCAAATACCTTCATAAAACCCAAACAAGTAAACACACACACACAATCTTTGGGATGTCTGCACGGCCCTAAACCTCCATGGGGCAAGAAACATCATTTTAGGCTTTCCCACAAATTCCAGTACTGAGAAGTGAAGATTTTCCAGCAAGATCCTTATATCAAACAGGACATTCCTGACAATATGTCAGGAAGGTGTCCTGTGCTAAAATCCCTTTAAATCCAACAAATAACCCATTAAATATGTTGGGGGGGGTTGGGGTTTTTTTACTCCAGACTAGACAATAAGTGCTTTGATCTGCTGCCTCAAATTTCACTGTCTCTCTGAAAACAAAAGAAAGAAAAAAAAGCCAGAAATTTTTACATGTCTCACAAGAGGACAGCATTCAACTCAGACTGAAAATTATGAAGTCGTATATTTTTAATATTCCTGTCTAGCCCTCTGCAAACCACAGAACAATGCAACATCCATCATCATAAAAGCTGGGGCAGTAAATTAGGAAGACAGCATATTTGGGGGCATTTTTTAAAAGAAAAATAAATATTCCTAATGGGAAACTTGAGAGAAATCATTAAAAATTACTGTGGTATCCATCACAGGAGAATGAAATCAATTAGGTCTTAATCTCCTGTTATTTATGAAGGGAAGAATGAAACAGAGTTTATTACAGGCATTTTCTGTTAGGTTCTGTTGCACAACTTTGAGCCCCAAACACAGCAAAAACCTCTCAAAAGTAAAACAAATGGGAGTCAAATGTTGGTTTTGTAACGGCAGCGAATGGTGTTAGGTAGAGCAGGCAGCCCATAATTATCCATCTTTCATGCAGTTTCACTTGGGCCATGACATAATTCCATTTAGGCCAACGAGCCCTCAGAGTTGTGTTTTTTCCCCTCACGACAAACACTAAAATTTGAGATGTGCTCCCAGCAGCGCTACGAGTCCAGATTTGGCACCACTCCGGGGATTTGTTCTTAATGCCTCTGGAATTCACTGGAACAACATCACCCACGGAGAACTCGTGTGGATGTGACATCCACGCTCTGGGTTACTCCCCAAAAACTGGAAATCTGCAACACAGGGTGCCCCTGGCAGCACGGAGGGCTGGGCAGGACGGGGCTGTCACCGGGGCTTGTGGGGGGCAGGAGGTGGCACCTGGGGACGTGGCTCAGTGCTGGGCTTCAGTGGCACTGCTGGGCCCAGAGGGCTTTTCCAAGCCAAATAATTCCAGGAACAGGGGGTTGGAGCCCCTCTGCTCTGGCTGGGAGAGCTGGGGGGGCTCACCTGGAGAGGAGCAGCTCCAGGGAGAGCTCAGAGCCCTTGCAGGGCCTGAAGGGGCTCCAGGAGAGCTGGAGAGGAGCTGGGGACAAGGCATGGAGGGACAGGACACAGGGAATGGCTCCCACTGCCAGAGGGCAGGGATGGATGGGAGATTGGGAATTGGGAATTGTTCCCTGGGAGGGTGGGCAGGGGCTGGATGGGATTCCCAGAGCAGCTGTGGCTGCCCCTGGATCCCTGGCAGTGCCCAAGGCCAGGCTGGACACGGGCTGGGAGCACCTGGGACAGTGGAAGGTGTCCTGGCCATGGCAGAGGTGGCACTGGACAAGTTTAGGGTCCCTTCCACTCCACCCCACTCTGTGACTCTGGGATTGTTCAAAGCCAGCTGCATGTGCAGCCAGCCTGGGATTTAACCAGAACATTGCTCTTTTCTCATCATTTCTCCCCCAAATCAAGGCAAAATCTGTCTCCAGCACATCTCCCTGCCTCCTTCTGCAGTGACACGATTTCAGAGGACAACCCAGTTACAAAACCAGACTTCTGTCCTCATTATGGTTTTTATTTGACTCCCTGGCCACAGTTATATATCACAATAAATTAAATGACTGCTGAGGGACCTTCCTTCCAGACACCATTATCAGGCAATCAGAAAATTAGCCCACATTCAGACTGGACACTATTCCCCTCACCACCCTTTGGTCAGGATTTTTATTAATCTTCCCCACATCATGGATACAAAGTGCTCACTTTAGGGCATAAAAAGTTCTGGAAAGCCAGAGAAACATGAAATAGGAATGGATGTCTGTCCATTCAAGCACAGCTGCAAGAGCCCATCAGATGGTGAAAGAGCAGATGGCCCAAGCAGAAAGTTGAAGTTGTTTCCAAAAAGTTTTTTGCTATTTTATACCAATTTCTCAAGGCAGTTGCAGAGTTGAAATAACTCCAGAACCACGGAGCAGCCTCTCTGTGATAGGTGTTTGTACCCTACAATTATATATTAACTGAATCAAGTCGTGGTAAGATACTGCAGAAAACAAAAGTATTTTAAACGTGAAGTCTAAAAATATATCCTGTGACAATTTTTTTAGAATATCCACCAAATTTCTGCAATTAAGATCTCTTTTACATATTTCTATCCATGCAGCACCATCCTCAAGCAGTTCATTGCACTGCTCCTATTTTATATAATTTTACGTAACTCTGTGTACCATGAGAAAATTGGTGCAGTTTCTTCTCCTTTTTTTCTTTTTATTTTTACTTTTTCACCACTCTGCAGCTGGTAGGGAGATGATACACCTCATTATCTTATTCTGTGGGTCATCTGAAATGAGTATTAAGTCATTCTACCTCCCACAGCTTTGGTACAGAGCCAAGGAGGACTCGGAAAAGTAAAATTCCTGACCTAAAAAAAAGAGAGGATGCTTTATATTCTCAACATAAAAATGAGGTTTCGTTCAGAACCGTGGAATGGTTTGGGCTGGGAGGGACCTAAAATCCCACCCAGTGCCACCCCTGCCATGGGCAGGGACACCTTCCACTGTCCCAGCTGCTCCAGCCTGGCCTTGGGCACTTCCAGGGATCCAGGGGCAGCCACAGCTGCTCTGGGCACCCTCACAGGGAACAATTCCTTCCTAATATACATGACAAGCTTATTCCAACAGTTTTCTCACAGCTGAACTGAAATTGCAAGAGATAAAGCCATAACCTCCCAAAACACCTCCAGCTGGGAGACAAGTTCCCTTCCAGGACCCAGCCTCGTCCTCCATGGGCAGAGGGGCACCACACAATGAGCAGCACAGGCTCCTCTCTCTGATGAGGATTTTGGGCAAGGATTTTTGTCATTTTGGCACGTATTTAAACCAAATCTTAATAAATATTTCCATGCATGCTCTGATCTCCTCCCCCAACAGTAAACTGGATGGATTTTCTGTAGCTTCTTTCATTCTGATCTGGTTTTTATGCTCAGGTAAATTTGCATTTCAGTTGAAATAAATGCCCTTTTATTCAAGGGGCTGCAGATGGGGTTGGGATTTCTCCAACCCCCATTTCCTGGTGCTGACCTCTGGCCAGGACAGGGGGATCCCACAGGATCCGGCCACATCCCAAAGCAGCAACCAACTACACAGGCTGCAGTCACAGTGCCTGGAGAAATGTGACCCTGGGGGACACCCCTGCACCCTGATGGGCTCCAGCAGGGACAAGTGGCCACTCAGAGCTCCTGGGGGGATAATCACCCACCCCTCAAAGCACACAGGCACTTCTGTCCCCGCAGTCAAAGGGGCAAACATCCCTGCCCATGAGGCAAGCTGGATTTTCAGCCCTGGAGCTCTCACTGCAGGGGCTGTATCAGGGAATGGTTTCCTCTGGAGAGGGCTGCCAGAACTTTATCCCTGCTTTTGTGTGTTGTTTTCCTTGTAAATCAGGATTTCTGTCCCAGAAAACATTACACTAACGTGACCAGTCCCAGATATCCAACAATAAAACCCCTCCAAAGTCTTACCCAGACATTCTCCTCATCTCTCAGAGCAGCTGAGTAAACTCCAAGATGTAACTAATGGCTCGCATACACATACACAGGAAAATATTTGGGTTTAAATAAATCCCCGGAACACTGGAACCCTCAGTCCTTTACATTACAATGATTTCCAGCCCTGAAGGAGGTTTTTCTGTCAGACGAGATTAATGCTGTCAGCAAACAAACAAACACCACGTCCTGCACACCTCCAGCACCCATGTGGGCTCCGTTTCCACTCCTGCAGGACTCCAGCCCTGTGGGAGCCTTTGTGCTTGGGAAGGACAATGCCAAGGCCATGTGCTGACAAATCCACAGAGGCTCTGTGCCTGAATGCCCCCAAACCTTCCCAAATCTCCCCCAAACCAGCCTTGTTAGAAATTCCCATGAGTCCCTCCCAAAGGCACAGCACCAACACCCACAGAACTTGAACTCAGCCTGCAAATTTCTCCAACGAGAAGGAAAATTCCAGCTTGACAAGGGTGGGTGACCTCCAATTTTCCTGTTATCTGCTGGCAAATGAGCTCTTTGAAGAGCCTGCAAGGCCAAAGGGAGATCCTACCACTTTTTCCCTAACCCTGAACTTCCTAAAGCTGATGCTCTTTGTCCAGGGCTATTCCTGGGTGGCTCCTGTTTTCCTGAAATGACATTTTCCTGCTCAGTCCATTTTCTGTCACAATGATTGGATTGTAGAGCTGAAATGAATGCCAGAATTGTTTGCTGGATACATTACCAGATAACTTTTTTTTTTTTCTCAAGCCCAGAAAGAGAAATTAGGTTTGCAACAGAGATAAATTTTGGTTTTCTGAAGCACAGGTTTTGTACCACGTAAAACATTCCCAGACAGTGATTTGCATCATGCATTTTCCTCACTAGCTTATTTGTACCAAAGAAATTCCACCTCAGACTGCCACAGATTCGTGCTGCAGGTTTTAAAAATCATGTTTAGAGAGAATGAAAACATTTGGAAATAAACCTTTTACAAACCCAGAGGATTTTTTCCCTTTGATTGATGCACTTGGCTTCATGCTGTGAGCCAGAGGAGCTGCTCTGAGCCAGGGGAGGATGCAGCCGGTGAATGTTGTACCCTGTCCTCAAGGTGTCATTCCCTGCTCAGGGCACCCATGACAGTGCCAAGGGGTAAAATCCCACCTGAAGCTTGTGCTGCTCTTCCCAGGAAATGCTCAGATCCTTCCTTTCCTCACAAGGATCACCTGGCTGCCATGGTTTCCAAGGAGGATCATCTCCTCTGCTTGGTATTCCCAGCCACAGAGTGGGAATCGTGTCAAATACACGTATTTATTTACATACATTTACATATGGGCATGGAGTAGGGACATGCAGATGAAAGTTTCTCCCCTTGAGTCCTCATTCTCTGATTTTTTGACGTCAGGAAAATGCAGCTTTGCTTCATCAAGTGGCTGTGGCCAGTAGGTGAAACCATCTCCCTTGAATTCCTGGGTATCCTGCAGGAGGAATGCCTAATTTCCATGGAAAGCACTCTCATTCCCAATGAGG
The DNA here is from genome assembly GCF_015832195.1 of Motacilla alba alba. NCBI lineage: Eukaryota > Metazoa > Chordata > Aves > Passeriformes > Motacillidae > Motacilla > Motacilla alba. The sequence continues at coordinate 33,324,094 of NC_052021.1, forward strand.
AAGATCCTGTCTCTTCCTCTCTGTCAGAGAAGAAGTGGGAAAAGTTTTGGGGCTCCCCTCTGGTGTCAGTCCCAGCCCAGGGGGCACCCCTGACCTGGGAGGGATTGTTCTGCTGTGTCCTCCGTGGATACCAAAGTCCCAATGTTTTCTCTCCATGCCAAAATACCTTGCTGTGGCTTTAGGGTGAGACTCCAGGCAGGCCTAAGGGTACACACTAAAGCAGGGTGAAATGTAAATAACATTCTTCTACTTCCCAGATGTGCAGGAAATGATGCACCTGAGGCACAGACCCGATGAACCAAAGCTGCATTTTCCTGAAGTCAGAAAATCAGAGTGAGGACTCAGGGGGGAGGAACGTTCAATTTCTACTGAAATAAAAGAGAATCTGGGCACTGATCCTGTAGGAAATGTCTCTGGCCATAGTGATCTAGAACTGGATGAAAGCTTGAAAGAGAATCATCCTTGGTGTCCCTTTTCTGAGTTCTACTTGGAGCCATCTGTGGTCCAGCCTTGGCTTTGGTTTCCAGTACAGAATGACTTCCTTAGTTAAAAAGGTGTTTTCCAGGGAAAAATGCTGGCAGGTTCTTCCTCACTGCCTTACCTTCCACATCCCCTCCCAAAGAATTGAACTGTTGATGAGTTTTTGAGGATATCTATCTGGAATATATTTGTTCAACAGATCTCTGTCTCCTCTGCGAGCAGAAATTGCCATCGTTATTGCTATGCTAACTGGGAAGCTGAAACACAAAAAGGCAAAATAATCCAACAGAAACAGAGCACAAACCATCCCCAGGTCCTGTGTCCAGCACAGGTCACCCAGCTGGAGGTTATCCCAGTGGCTCACAAACAGCCCTCTTCCCAAAAATCCTGACCTTACATCTCAGGCTGGATTAGGAAAACAAAGCAGAACCATCAAAGGCCAAATTCCAGCCTCATTTAAAGCCCAGCTAAACCTTTGTGCAGCAAAATTTAACACTTGCAGTGATTTTTAGGGGCAGTGTTTTTTTTTCCCCTGGGATTTGTGGGTACAAAGGCACGACTTCTCAGGCAGTTTCAATAATTTTGTTTTATTTAACAGCACCAAATAAAAACACAGCGTTTGGATCAATATTATCCTCATGCTTTATTCCATAAATAAACTCCATCGGTTTGTGAGCTGCTTGTTTTTACTTCCAACATGTACAAATAAAGATTTAAATATTTTTTTGGAGGAAACATGACAGCTGGTTTGAGTTCTGCAAGATTTGATGCAAACATCCTTCTTGGCACCACTCCTCCATCTGCCATTTCTAGAAACACTTTGTGCTCACAGAAGTGGAGTAAAACGTATGTTGCAATGAAAAACGTGAAAAAAAGTGTTATAAACAAATATTTAAATATTGTTTTTTAATGGGAGAGCTGGCTAGGTAGTCTCACTCTATGAACAGGAATGGAGCTCTTCAGAAAGCTGAAATACTGGTCCCTTTTGGAATGTTAAGTATTAATGTGAAACTGCTGTTGCTCTGATGATGTGGTAATGCTATTTCAACTGGTTCCTAAACATAACAAATAACAGTTTTCTTCAAGGATTTAACTCACAGGAAATCAATTAATAAAATACTTCAGAGAAATAAGTTTTCCACGTCTTATAAACACTGGGTTATTGCTACAGAGAAGTGTGCTTTTTAAAAAAAAGATTAAGATAAATAATACCCCTGTAATTCAGTATTTGCATTAAAAATTCTTAAAATTATTTCCTCTGGGTAAACTGACCAAAAGGTGATGCCCTGGAACAGCTGTGCTCCCTTTTAGGCTGTTTTTGATTACTTGAAAGTTGCCTTAAAATTTCAATTGAAACATAAATGATCTTTCTTTATACAACGAGCCAAAGATAAGAAAAATACCTCCAGGTAATTGAGATAACAGTTAATTTTATGGCTTATCTAGAAGTCAAAGGCATTCAAGATCCAATTAGGACAATGAGCAAGAGACTCCTTTGTCACTCCGTGTTTCTGTGGAGGAGCTGGTCCAGTAATTGCTAGGGAAAAAAAATGCAAAAGTGCTTTAAAATACAGTTAAAATCCATGAGGTGATAGAAATGTTTAGCGATACAGGAGGTGAGGTGGAGCTGGCATCCCAGAGTTCAAATTTACTGGCTGCATTTGCTCCAGAAAGAACAGGAAATCCTCACCTTTTTAAACATCTCCACACGCAGCCTGTTGCTCTGGAGGATGATCCGCTTCTGTTTCTCTTCTTGTTTCTTTTTAACCTCAGGTAAATTGTCATAAATCCTGTCAGGAATTCAGAAAGCAGAGCTCATGTCATCCCTGGGGCTCACAAATAATTAATTTTTCCTGTAGGGAGTATTTGCCTTCCGTGCAATACTCGTAATGGGCATCTCTAAGTATTTAAATTTGATTTATGGCATGGGAATGATAAATTATTAACAGTCATGGTTAGATACAAAATCTGGCTGGTTTCAAATCTTGCTGAAAATTCTGATTTTGGAGTAAAAAATGTTAAGAAAGAGATGGGAGCAGGTGATTTCAATGCAGTAGCTTCTAACGAGCTCCGTGAATTTCGTTCCAATTTCTGGCAACAAAATTCAAACCAGAATCTGGGCTGTACATTGTTTTTTTTTTTTGTTTGTTTGTTTTTTAAATTTATGTCACACAATTAGTATCAAGCAATCATTTTCAAGTAATTTTCTGAAATATAAGAAAACCATCATTATAAGTCTGCAAGCTGTTTACATCTTTTCACTGTCATTAGGAACACTTTTTACCAACACAATCTTTCCATTCTAAAAATAACAGGAGTTGCCATTAAAAAGGTGATTTCTGATCTTTTCCCATTAAAATCAGTGATAAAATTCCCAGGATTTGGAAGAGAAAGCTGCACAGTCCTGGTTTTGCACTGATGCCTTGTGCAGGCTGCCCTAGAGCAGAGGCTGGGCAGAGTCACAGAATGAAGCAGGGATTTATTCAAGGATCTCCTCCATGGATCCACCTTGGGCAGCACAAGAGCCCAGCCAGGGCTGCCCCAAGATGAACCCAAATGGTCCCAAAATGCACGAGCGCTCCCGGGGTCTCTCCCTTGGCTCAGCTCTGCTCCATTTGCACCTTGCAGTTCATTGTCCCATTCCAGCTTTAGCCCAGGCACTCCCACCCTGCTTGTTTTTCTCTCTCCAGCCCACGCTGTTTGTGCTCCTGGGCTGAGCTTTGGATCATTTGTCCTTGGTCCCAGCTGGAGCAGGAATTGTTTTGTGTCCCTGCTCTGTGTAGAGCTCACCATCCCATAATACGAAGCTCAGACCCGCACACTAAGCAGCACAGAATCTGAAAAATAGAAAAGCTGAACCTGAAGCTTCACCATGAGCACAAAGCCTATTTATTTCTAGGTTCTCCTCATAATATTTTGCAGTTCAGAGTTCCTGAAGCAGCCTGTTTTGGCTGATTGTATTTTGGAGAAGAGGAATGGGACACATCTGAAAACAGAGATTAATTCCCCACGATGGCTTGTGCAGCCTCCCTTGCATGAAGAGCAATGCAGCTAAAGATCAGATACCACAATCCTCATAATTTGCTGTCATTCCCATCCTCTGTGCCATAATCAGGGGGGAAAAAATCCAAAGTGACCTCACTGCTTCCATTTTTGGGTGTTCGACGTGAGGGACCTGCTGAGGGTTTGGCTTTCACGGGAGCCCCATGGTGTTGAAAAGGCAGGGCTGACCAAACCTAGGCTGATACAGCAGAGAAAAATCCATGAACAAACTAAAGCAGAGTTCTAAATTCTAAAGCATTTGTACCTTTTAGATCTCATGTGCATCTCCTTCTCAGGAATGACCCTCTCCTTTGGTTTGAAGAGGTTATCTGGCAGAGAGAGAATAAAGTTAGCACTGGAGGGGTCTGCTTTTACTGAAATCTCCAATGTCACATTCCATGGAGCCACATTTTCCCATTTCTGGTTACAGTTTTGAAGGCTTCAGGCCAGATCCAAATCTCCAAATCCCTCCAAAACTTCCTCACAGGTTCCTGCAGGCAGTTGCACCCTGGCTGCTCCTCAGTGTGTCAGGAACCTGCCCTGGTACAGCCATTTCTGATTCAATTTACACTTGTTTTGCAGGGCTGTGCATAATTATGTGAGCTTTAGAAGGAGGAAAATCACATTACTCCTTCCTGATCAAGTATGAAGAGATCTGTGATAATTCCAATCAGCATTTCCCTGGATACAGGAAAGTTATTTTATGATCTGAGCAGTTAGTGGTTCTCAGGAAAAGATGATTTTAACACTTTCCTTGAAAAAATGAGTCCTGAATGGGAAGGGAGGATATTTGTACAAGGTGGGAAGCCAAGAAATAAATGAGATTACTGTTGTATCTCTGTGTAAAATTCATGGAATCACAAAATTGTTTGGGTTGAGAGGGACCATAAATCCCATCCCATTCCCACCCCTGCCATGGCAGGGACACCTCCCACTGTCCCAGGTGCTCCAAGCCCCAGTGTCCAGCCTGGCCTTGGGCACTGCCAGGGCTCCAGGGGCAGCCCCAGCTGCTCTGGGAATTCCATCCCAGCCAGGAATTCCTAATTCCCAATCTCCCATCCATTCCTGCCCTCTGGCAGTGGAAGCCATTCCCCGTGTCCTGTCCCTCCATGCCTTGTCCCCAGTCCCTCTCCAGCTCTCCTGGAGCCCCTTCAGGCCCTGGCAGGGGCTGTGAGGTGTCTCTGGACCCTTTTCCAGGCTGAAAAATCCCAAGTCTCTCAGCCATTCCTCACAGCAGAGACGTTCCATCCTTCCAGTCAAAAATCAAAGGCAGCTCTGCAGCGGTGTCAGTTCTGAACTGGTGCAGTTTCCAAAGCACAAACTCAGAAAGGAGAGAGGCTCTGAAGCCTCCTCTGCCTCAGGACTGACTTTCCCCCCTCAGCAGTTGCCTACACTTAATCATCCTTGTTAAATCTTCAGTACACACAAGCCACATGCTCGATTTGCTAGGAAAACATAATTTGTCTTTTATTTATTAGTGTTCTAACGCTCATTTGCATGTTGATTCACTTAAAAGGAATAAACACTTGGATGCTACTGCTGCTGTCCAAAAAACTCTGAAAGTGCAGGGAGCAGCTTGTCTGTGACCCAGGGACACCTTCCACTCTCCCGGGTTGCTCCAAGCCCCTTCAACCGGGCTTTGAACTCCTCCAGGGATGGGGCATGATGACACATGAGCATTCCAGACCTTGGTGTAGCCACCAGAACGGGAAAATCCCATCCAGGGATTTGCAGACCCACTTCCTATTCCACACACAGCATGATAAACTGATCAAATGTATTTTTCCTGCAAGTCCCTAAGTCAGGGTGGTCTCCATTTTCAATTTCTGGGAAGAACCACAGAGTTTGGGAGCTGTGCTGGTGCTGGTGCTGTTGCTCCAGAATAATCCTCTGCTGCTGGCACAGAAGGGCATCAGACCCATCCCTGCCCTGGAACAAGATATGTGGCTGTGCAGGGCCTTGAAGGGATGGACTCAAAAGAGACTCTGGGGAAAATCCTCCAAGAAAACAATAAAAATAAATCCATTTCCTCGTGGAGCCACGAGGTTAATTCTCATGGCCAAACATTCCTGCAGCACTTCCCAGCTTGCTATTTACCAGAAGAAAAATCACATGCAAACATCAAGCCTAATCCTTGACGGATTGTAGGATTAGGATTCAAAAGTTAAATGAGAAATAAATCCAAAAATTGCTAGAAACGAGAAAATAAAAGTCATGAGTGCATTTAAATAGTTGTTAATCCTTGACACTGAGAAGAATGAGCATTTCAAAGGGGAAGAGCAGCAAACACTCAGAGCTGAAATAACCTCGAGCTCATCCTGGAGACCTGACTTAAAGCTCTTTCCTACCACACAAAGATCAAATGTAGACAATTCCCCAAGCTGATAGGCCTCCAAATTGTGTTTTAGCTGCTCCTTATCAAAGCTCCTTCTCAGATTTCATAGCCTTGGATGACTTTTGGAGCAGGGATTCCAGAGCAGACCTTCAGCATTGCCAGGGATGCACCACAGTTAAAAAAAGCTTCAGGCAGAGAGGACTGAGCCACCTGGTTGGTGTTTTATTGTCACCTTTGAAACTCCTGGCTTTCTGGCATTTACAACTGGTCTCACATCTGCACTAAAGCAAGCTGTAAATGAACGTAAATGGGCTGTCCCTGTAATATATTTTAATTAATGCTAAACTGCACCTCCAAGAGGATGAGTAACTCTCCTGCTTGGGAAGTCAGTAAATATTTAGACAGAGAACAGACAAAATGATTGGGTTGGAACCAGCCCCTGACTTCCTATTTACCCCTAAATCACTGAAGCACTTAAAAGAGAAAAACAGTGGCAAAATTTATCAAAGCATACACAACACAGATACATTTTATTCTTCTAACATGTATGTGAATCCTCAAAGTTTGGGAGGAGCTAAAATGTGCTAAGGAGCTAAAATGCCTTTGAGGATGTGTGAAAAGCAAAGCACTGCTGCTGGTGGATCTTTAATTTAACTGCTCTTTTACTGAACTGAAAAAATAATTCACCAAAAACCCATTTGCCCAAAGAAATCCTAGGATACAGAACATTTTTTTAAACACTGGGGTTTTAAAATCAGGAGTCCCCTAAAAAATAAATTCACCTTGAATTTAAGATAGGTGTGGATGCCATGTTGAGCTCCACGTGCCCATGGGGTTTTCCTGGGAATTCATCCAGGGTGTGTAAAGCAGTGCCTACACCCAGGGGTGCTGCCCAAACTTTGCACATCCCCTGGCAGTGGCTTCCTGCACTGAACTGCTCCAGCTGCAGCCAGCAGGTTTGGTGTTACTCACACAAAATGCAATAACCCCTGAGTTTAAGGGTTCAGGGTAAGGCTGCCTGGGCTCCTGCTCACCCCACAGAATCCCTGAAGCTCTCAAGTGCTCCTTGCCCCAGGAGCACCCACAGGAAGGTGGTTCCCAGGTTTTCCAGCTGTTCAGGTCTTTCCTGCTACTACTGAGACTTCTGATCCCCCTCAATACTTCAGTTTTTCTGGGAAACATTACTAATATCGCTAAAAAGTTGTCAAGTCGAGAGGTTTATGCAAACATTTTCACATTAGAATAATTTGGGGGATGTTGCTGGAGATTTCAGTCCTCTCTATCCAAATGATACTTAAATATTCATGGATTTTATCCAGAAAAATCAAAATATTAGCATCTCACCTGGCCTTCCTAAATCCTTCCAATATCATTAGAGCATATAATCCTAAAAAGCATTTTTGTTCCCAAAAAAAAAGCAGCTTTTGAAGAAGGCGTGGCAGAGTTGTTATTAGTTTAATAATATCTTCAAAACAGATCATTCCTCTTCCTAATTCCATCACCTGACTGCAGCTTAGACTTTATTCAGAGCTGCCAGCCAAAAAAAGGCCAAAAGAATGGGTGGCACTATTAAAAGTTTGAATGGGAAAGAGAGAACTGGGAAATGACCCAAAATAAATGACCCAAATAAAGTCAACAGCTGAGCACCAATGTGAATGCCACAGGAATCCACCTGAGTGGCTGCAGGATTATTGCAAATTCTCTGATTGCCACCTTCTCCTCCCTCACTGCAACAAAAACCTCCCTGGCACAGGGCTGCTGGAGAAACCCACCTCTGGAAAACCCAAACAAACAGCAATCCACACAAACTTCTGGGGAAGGCTTAGAAGCACGACCGAGAGGATAGAAATTGTTTCCAAGATATTATAAAAGATTGAGAGTTTGGGTGCAAACCCAGAGGAGCTCAGCAGGCTCCACGGTGGGGTTGAAGGGTAACCTTCACCTCCTGTGGCCAATCCCAAAGAACAACCAACCCCTCAAAGGACAGGAAAAGGGAAGGTGGGAAGAAACCCCACACGTGCCTGAGAAATTGCGTGCAAGCTCCCCAAGTGCCTGTGCACACCAAGATCACAGGGCTGTTCATTATGCAGATTTAAAGGCCCATAAACAGCTGGTAGTCCTGTCACTGCAGTAATTACATTACGGTTTTGGAGATTTAAATGCAGTTATTTGAACATTGTTTCTATTCAGCTCGTCACAGTGGGATCTCTAATTTGTTCGACACAGTCAACAGCAGAGTTGTCTGTCTTGGACTAATTAGCACTGTCAAAATTTAGCAGTGCCCATTACCCAGCACAAAGGCTGCCTGGGAGTTCTGTGCAGGTTCTGTGCCTTCAAAGAGCTCTGGTGACGATAAAATCTCGTGCAGGATAAACATTTTCATTTTCCTCAGATTACTTCCAGCGTTCTGTAAAGCCCCGCTCGTGAAGGACAATTAAAAACTGGTAAACAACTCAGGGTTTTGAGGATGGGAAGGTAAATGGAAACTGCACAGATGTTGGTATTTATATGGAAATTATGCTGAATGCCAATTATTTCTTTCTTCTACAAGGAACCGAAGTTGTAACAACACTGTCAAAACACAGGGAAACCCTGCAAGTCAATGATTTCATGTTATCAATAAAGATGTTTTAGGCTGATAGAATAATCTCTCTGGGAGAGAGAAAAATCTCTGCAGGTCTTTGCTCTGGGTGGAAATTATTTTATTGGAATCAAAGTTGCAAGAGGAAAGAGAAGCACATGTACCAAACTTATTTCGGAGAGAGGTAAGTGCAGCAAACTGCTCCGAACACCTGGGGCTGCACTTGAAGCTCCATTTCCACCTGAATAAAAGCAGGCACCCATCTCTTCCCACCCTGGGCCACCCTCCTGTGTGGGTGTTGGAACCCTGGGGACTGAGAATTTCAGACTTTCTGTACTGACCCCCAAGAGAACTCTGCATTTGACCGGAGGCTGTGGAGAAGGCTTCCAAAATTGAACAACAGAACTGAGACTGTGGGTGTGTAGTTTGAATAGAAGTGTGTGATATCACAGGGTGGAAAACTTAGAGTTTTACAGTTTAGAATACAGTAATATATATAAAACAAGATAGAAGTTTTAAGACAGAAACCAGTCCTTCTTTACCTTCTTCATAAGTTTAAGTAGTATTGTATCATTAAATAAAAAGTCCACATTACAGAGCACAAGTAGTTAGTTATTAAGTTAAAAGTAAAAATAATTTAAGTGTCATTTCTTAATTAAACAGTTTATCCTTAAAAAGCCTTATAAAAAAGAAACACATCTCCACTTTTACCTGGTTAGAGAGAGCTGCTGTAAAAGTCACACTTTGTGAAACTGTAAAAACTGTAATATTAATAAGAACTAATAAACATCTGAGTCCAAACAAAAAGAATATCATCTCACAATTTAATCCCAATCTTAAGAAAAAAACCAAAAAACAAAGAAATCAACATGTGGGCACAGGGGGAACTGGGCAGGGAATGTTCTCTGGAGGTGGAATATTGGTTGGATAAGTGCTGTCACAGCCAGTGCTTGAGCTAAGTGTGCTGCATGACCCGATCCTGGCCTCAGGTGGGCTCTAATCCATCCTTGGGGTCACTTGGGCAGGGTCAGGGGGAATTAAACCCATCAACCAACCTGCTCCTGGGAAAAAGACCTCTGGAAAACGTGTGAGGGTGTGCTGGCAATGAGCCCTGGGAACCTCAGAGCAGTAAAGAGCTTCACCTCCACAAATTGTAAGATATCAGGAAAGAGAAAAAGAAGAACCAAGAAAGGAAGGAAACGATCAAGAAACAACCACAAGATCACAGCCTGGAGCCCAGAGGTGCCATCAATACAAGGCTGAATGCTTAAGCACGTTTCCAGGTCATCCTTTTACCTTCCAATTCCCAGAGCTGTTCCAGGGGTGTTGCTGTGAAGGAGCAGCCTGATTCCCCAAACCAGGAAAGCTGGGGGAGGGAATCTGCACTTGGCAGAGATTTCTTGAGAACAGAGAAGCTGCAGCTGGCCCCGGATCCCTGGCAGTGTCCAAGGCCAGGCTGGGCAGGGCTTGGAGCAACCTGGGACAGTGGAAGATGTCCCTGCCCATGGCAGGGGGTGCAATGAAATTATTTTTAAGGTCTTTTCCCACCCAAACCATGCCATGAAGACTTTGTCTGGGCCAAAGCTTTCTGGGGATGCAGGACTCTCTCCACTAAGAGCTTTGCTGGGAGGTTCCCTAGAAATGGATCCATCAGCAATGGATCTGTCATCAGCAGAGACATCAGAAGCACAGAGACATCCAGTGCCCCGGGTGAGCCTTCCCAGGAAAAAAAAAAATCCCCACTCTGGGTCTCACTGATGACACCAATCGTGCTGCACAACAGCATCCACCAGGACAAATCCTAAAATACCAATTGCCAGGACTCAGAGCAAGTTAAAGATGCTCAGCAATGTAACAGAGCCTGTGGAGTCTTTGCTTCTTTTCCAAGGCTGGGATTAAATGTGTGAGAGGGTATTTCTTGTTGGGACTCAGGTGTTTATTAGTTCTTATCTCTGTTACAGTCTCACAAACCCTGAGTTCTGCAGCACTTCACTGTAACACACTAAAAATGGAGCCCCATCTCTCTCTCTAAGGCCTCTTAAGGATAAACTGTCCAATTAAGAAATGACACCTCAATTATTTTTACTTTTAACCCAATAACCAAGCACCCCTGTCCCCCAATGAGGACTTTTTTATCCAATTACACAAAAGCACCCAAACCCATGGAGAAGAAGGAGAAGAAGGTGGGGAAGAAGCCACCGCCCTAAAACCTCCATCTTGCTGCATATATATCACTATATTCTAAAACCTTAAACTCTAAATTTCCCACCCTGTGACATTACAGTCTTCTATCCAAACCCCACACCCACAATCCCAGTTCTACCATTCCATTTTGGAAGCTTCTCCACGGCCTCAGGTCAGTGCAGTGCTCTCTTGGGGGTCAGTGCCTGGCAGCACAGAAAGTCTGGAATTCTCAGCAGCCAGGGCTCCAACAAGAGCTCTCTGTAGTGCAGCCTACAGGGCTGTGCTTCACACCCAGGGATTTGGATTTCCAGTACTAACTCCAGTTCTGCTTCATCAACAGACATGTGACACTTCTGTCATTATAAAAATATTAGGGTCTGACAGACAGAAAACCACACGTGGCTACACGAAGGCAGATGAGTTACAGAAAGCAAAGATTCTCTCTAGACAAATTCTCCTTTAATGACCAACCACTAAAAGATGGAAATAGTCATTAACTTCAATAATTAATGAATATATTTCAATATTATGATTTTATTACTCATTAAACAAGCATAAAGATTAAAATTTCATTATAATTTGAGGAGGAATAGGTTTAGCCTTTCATATTTTGTTTCATAAATTATTTGCAGAGTGGTTTGGGGGATTTTCAACGATGTTCAGACAGAAGTGGGAGATTTTTGCTGCTTCCTCTTTGAAAGATGACAAACTACTCCTGGTCTGCTGCTGGTAGAGCTCAGAGAGTCCTCACACTGCTCAGCCCTGAGAGATCTCATCCCAGGTAAATTAACTTGGATCATGGAAATGGTGAATTAATTCTATTGAGCCTTTAAGATAGAATTCATGCTTTGTGCCACGTTTCCTTATGTTTGTTTAGCTCTCACTATAAAAACCCAGTAGGGCTCTGATTAGGACAGACCACTGGAAGTTGGAATTCTCCAGGAAACTCCAAGAGCCCTGAAATGGGGCTGCACCCACCTCTCCTGCACCCACCCTCCTTCCCCAGGAAGCCAAAAACCTGTTTGTGTTTCCCCAGGTTGAGGACATCAAATATTCCTTTCCTGCATCCTCCAGGTGTCTTTGTTAGTTTGTTTAATCTTTTCAATTAATTTTCTTTTCAGTAGAATAATGTATCTTCAAGCAGCCACAGATTTAAAACCAAGATGTAAAGAGGAATGCCAATCAATCAAATAAATCTTTTTTCTTTAGTCAACTGAGTTAATTAACATCCAGATGGCAATTTAGAAAAAAAAAAAAAAAGAAGAAAAAAAAGAGAAAAAGAAAAGCAATTTGTTTAACATCTTGAGCTTAGAAAACATTTACAGAGGTGCTGTGTGGGCTGTGAGGGAGAGAAGGGTTTCCCTCATGGGGGGGTTGAGGCTGTTTGCCACAACCTCATCAGGTTCAATTAGGAAATCACAGAGTTTGCATGATTTAGCAGGGCTGGGCAGACCAGAGCTCCTCCCCAGCTCTGGGATTGCTGACAGAAGTGGCAAATCCACACCTGCAGCTGGGGCTCCGACCCCACATCCCTCCTGCCTCCCTATGGTCACCTCTGTCCCCGAACTCACAGAATCACAGGATTTCTGGGTTGGAAGAGACCTTTAAGATCATCGAGTCCAACCCATGTTCCAAGACCTCAACCAGATCATGGCACCCAGTGCCACATCCAGGCTTTTTTAAAACACATCCAGGGATGGTGACTCCACCACCTCCCCGGGCAGATGATTCCAGTATTTGACCACTCTTTCTGTGAAAAACTTCCTCCTCAATTCCAGCCTGGATCTCCCTTGGCACAGCTTGAGACTGTGTCCTCTTGTTCTGTCAGTGCTGCCCGGAGAAAGAGACCGACCCCAGCTCATCACAGCCCCCCTTCAGGAGCTGTGAGAGTGACAAGGTCACCTCTGAGACCCCCCAGCTCAGCACAGCCACCCTCCAGGAGCTGTGAGAGTGACAAGGTCACCTCTGAGTCCCCCCAGCTCAGCACAGCCACCCTTCAGGAGCTGTGAGAGTGACAAGGTCACCTCTGAGTCTCCCCCAGCTCAGCACAGCCACCCTCCAGGAGCTGTGAGAGTGACAAGGTCACCTCTGAGTCTCCTTTTCTCCAGGCTAAACAGATCATTCTGTGAGTGGGGAGAGGATGAAATGTCACTTATTGCCATCACCCCACAACCAGCAGCAGCTGCACCATGCTGGAGAACACAACTGCATGTGACAGTGACAAAAAGTCCCCAAGGAGCTGCCACAGAGCCCAGGAAACTCCTCATCCCCACCAACCCTTCTCTGAGCTGCTGGGAATTCCTGCCAGAGCATCTGCAAGGTGCTGGGGAGTGAACCAGGAACAGCAGCTCTCACGTTTCTCCCCAAATCTAATTTGGAAATTCCATCCAGGACTTCCAAAGGCAGCCAAGGACCTGCTGCTGCTCCCAACTCACCACTGAGAGGGTCAGGGATGGTGAATTGTCTCTTCTTGCTGGAAGTGGAGGTGGAGAGCTTGCGAGCCAGAGCTTGGGGGGTGCCTGGGGGAGCCTCCCTGTGCTGGGCCCTCCTCAGCTGCACCATCAGCTCCAGCCTCTTCAGCCTCTGCTGGGAGCGGGAGATGAACTGAGGGTTGTGGAGCTCCAGGGCTTCCTGCAGGAAACAGAAGCTGCTTTATGCTCTCGTGATTCAAAGGGAGGAAAAGGCGTGATGGGCATAGGGCTGAGTTTGGTTAGAGATTGTTAAAGTGTGAAAATGAGTCTGGGTTTGGGTCGGAAGGGACTTTAAAGTCATCCCACCTCCTGCCATGGGACACCTTCCACTGTCCCAGGCTGCTCCAAGCCCTGTCCAGCCTGGCCTTGGGCACTGCCAGGGATCCAGGGGCAGCCCCAGCTGCTCTGGGCACCCTGTGCCAGGGCCTGCCCACCCTCACAGAAACAATTCCTTCCCAAAATCCCCTCCATCCCTGCCCTCCGGCAATGGGAAGCCATTCCCCCTCGTCCTGTCAAGTTAATACATTTCTGTGTTTCAAATTACATATTTTTACATCCAAATTCAAGTTCTTGATGTTTTGCCTGTTTCCTTTTCTCAGCCCATCACCAAAGCAACTCGTCACTGACAGTTCACAAACTTTGCTGTTTATTTAGACTGTCAGATCTCTCCATGGCTGATCCAGAAAGAAAACACTTCCCAGTCAAAGGCTGCTTCAACATTTAGGAATGTCTTAGGACAGAGGAAAGGAGCAGAGATGGGTCTGCAACATGTGCAGGAGGAAAAGGCAGGGAAGTCCATCAGGCAGGTACCAGCCTGGGCCATGTCCACACCTACAGCTGGTGCTGGAAGTGCCAGGCACTTGGGAAACTGGGAATTTGTAAATTCCCAAACTCTTAACAAGTTCCCCCACAGGAACAGCAGCTGCAGCTCAAAACAAGGAGCCTGGACAACCAAGCAAGTTTTGGCAGTGGATACACACTGCCAAAACCTCACTGGAAAGAGAATGTGAACTTCTGACCTTAATAAGTTCCTTGGAAGCAAACACCATCCATGGGGGAAAAGGGGAGAAAAGGGAAAAAGGGAAAAAAAAAAAAAAAAAGAAAAAGAAAAAAAAAGCAGGGAAAAAGGAAAAAAGGAAAAAAAATGATGCTTTACCCGCAGTGTCCATGGGGCTGCTGGGGTTTTCTCCAGCTGGGAGCTGGGTTCTGGCCACGTGAGCAGGTTTTTCTCCCAGGTCACACCTGGAGAGCGGGCCTTGGGCAGTGGCACTTTCGACAGTGTCGCCCTGGACAGTGGCACCCTGGACAGTGTCAGCCTGGACAGTGTCAGCCTCCTGGCTCGCTCCCGCTCGTCCTGTGCCTCCAGCTCCTTTGTTCTGTCCCTCGGAGCCGGGGATTCATAATTGCCTTGGAGAGATTTAAAAGTTCGTTAGGAGCGCATGGCTAATTTTTTATTGGGTTCTCCACCTCATTAGACAGAGAGGGCAATTCCTGAAATAAGAAAGCCAGGCTGTTATTAATAGGCCTCATTAGGCAGAAGAGATCAGATCTAATGGTGGCTGCCCTGTGACACCCGCAGTGTCTCTCACATTACCCAGACCTCACATGGAAGGAAATCACAATTAAAACTCTGGGACACTCAGCTCTCTTTGCTGGTGCTTCCCAAAATTTGTGCCATGGAAAGCCAGGGATATCTTTCTGTGACCTGGAGTTGGAGTTCGTTCCAATTTATTGCAGAAAATACCAGATTGTTAAGGGCTTTAACCACAAATCATTTCCCTTTCACCACACTGAGCCTTTCATCAGCACCACTGTTTTTTTTGTTTTTAATCCAGTTTGCTTTCTGTCATTCCTACAGATCCATTAGCCAGTGGAAAAGCTCCATTAAAAAAAAAAATCAACAAAAGGTTATTGTGCATTATAGGGCATTATTATGAAAGCTGTCAATTCACATGGAGAAAAAGCGATTATTTTCTATGCTTACAATTAAGTTTTAATGCTCACTGACTGATACTCCCTGCACAAATTAGGACCAAAAGAGGCTGTGTGCTCAAAAATCAGATTCCCATTCAGAGGACAGAACAAATCCAAAATAACAAAGGAACTTCAGAAGGGCTCCATGTGAACTGTTTGAAAAGTCACACTGGAGTGCTCCTTCCTTGCCAAATAATTTGATTTCTAGAACTAAATATCTGGGAATAAAGCCCGTTACTGTTTTATTTCAATTTTTGGTTACAATAAACTTAAAATATTTTCCTCTTTATGACATATTGTACATATTATATTGTACTTAAAAAACATATTAAAAATATCTCTGTTGGGTACATTTGCCTTATAAAAGCCTGAACTGTATTTCCTCCCTAACACTGTTCTCACCAACATTTTGGAATAAACCTTGAAACCCGTGAACATGAAATTAAATTCCTCCCTAAGCCAGGTTTAGAGGTGTGGATTAAGTTGGGCTTTGCCAGATCTCAGTGGATGCTTCACTTTTGTAAAACAAAGTTGCTTTCAGTTAGGGGAATGCCATGATTTAACTTCAGGCACTGAAAACAGCATTTAGGCTTCCAAATGTGGGACATTCAGTAGCTTTATGCTCAGTGATGACAAATTTTGCCTACCTGCCTGCAAAAAATTCTCTTCAGAAAAGACAGCTCTGAGAAGAAAAGGTTCTATGACCATTACAACATTTTAAAGGAATAATTTTCTCACAAACATATTGATACTAAACCCAAATTAATCTCAGTTGCTTTCTGCAAAAATACCTGGTGCATGAATACAGCTGCTGGTGTCATCTGCATTTTAGCTGTGAGAATTAATGCTGGGAGTAAGACATCCCCAGACACAGCTGAACCCAAAGAAATTATGTTTTACACTCTGAAATCTTGTTAATAATCATAGTTCAGGTTGTTGTGTCAAAAAAAAAGTTGAAGGAGTAAAAGAAAGGTATCAGAAGAAGGCTGTAAAAATAACCTCACTACTGATATTACTTGGTTAGGCTGGGGCTGCTTGACTTTGCAATTTTAATGCTTTTTCAAGATTTTCTTGGGAATCTAAGCCTATCTTGGTCATTTTAATCTTGTTTTCTATTAACCATAGCAATGTATACAGTCAGATCAGCTGATTGATCTCTCACCAGATGACTCACACTCCGCACTTAAAGCTGGACAAAAAATGGCCTGACTTTCCATTATTTCACTTTTTTTCTTTGAGACTGATCTCATCTTATTATTGAAACCATATTCCTGACAACCACAGTAGGATTTGTACCTTACTTTTTAGGAGCTGCTTTTGCCCGTGAACATTTTCTTCCCAGAGGATTCTTGATGACGCCTTTATGTTGCACACGCTGTTGAAGACAGACATTTTTGGTTTCAGGACACCCTGTGCTGGGATCTCTTTGGGTTTGGAGGTGTCTTTGGAGGGATCTGCCCCGTTGGATGAGCCATCAGGAGCAGCAGCGATGGTTTCTCTGGAGGCTGCATCTGGAAGGGAGCCAGGGGTTGTTGTGCTGCTCCTCTTCCTGCTTCCCAACAGCATTAGTGTGCCTGTGAAAATCAGAAAAACGATCTTATAACATGGGAATTTTTTTTGTTCTCAAATCCATGTAACTTTTATTGGCATGGCAGGATCCTGGAGTTGTAGGGGCTGAGCAATGCCCTTCTCATCAAAAACTGTCATGGCAAAGCGTTGTTCAAGTTGGACCTTTTGGGTGCTGATTCCTGCTGTGGCTTTGCACAGAGCCAGAATGGGGCACTGGAAATGTTGGGGGTGGAAGATGCTTCTGAGGCAACCACTCCACTGGAGAGGGGTTAAAACCCTGATCCCAAAACTTGTTAGGCCTTGGTTTTCATCACAGCCACCACTGAACCCGTAACAGTGATTTTGATGAGGTTTAAACAATTTCAAATCCTGAATCATGGAGCACTTCCAATTGAAATGTATCCTAAAGAACATCCAGTTCCACCCCCTGCCATGGCAGGGACACCTTCCACTGTCCCAGGCTGCTCCAAGCCCTGTCCAGCCTGGCCTTGGGCACTTCCAGGGATCCAGGGGCAGCCCCAGCTGCTCTGGGCACCCTCCCCACCCTCCCAGGGAACAATTCCTTCCCCAAATCCCATCTATCCCTGCCCTCTGGCAGGGGGAAGCTATTCCTCTTGTCCTGTCCCTCCAGGCCATTGTAAAGATTCCTTCACCTTTCTTCTTGTCTTTTTAAAAGCAGATTTAACACAATTCTTTCCCTGCTGACTCTCTCCCATGTCTTGGTTGAAGACAGAGGGAAGATTAGAAGCGTTTTTCTCCTTTGAGCCGATTCATGGCAAAGGGTGAGATGGCACTGCAGGGATTTAAAGAATTTGTGGCACTTGGGGACATGGGTTAGTGATGGGCAGTGCTGGGGTGATGGTTGACTCAACGATTGTGAAGGGTTTTTCCAACTTAAATGATTCTGCGTTTCTGTGATTCAGTATCTGCCACTTCCTTATCTCAAAGTCACTCACTAAAATCAGATCCTGCCTTGTGGGGAGTTTTCAGTTCACTTTCCCAATCCTTAATCCACTTACAATAGATAAGAAATATTCTTTTCTACAAAATGATGATCTCCTCTGCATTTTAGTGATCTGACTGACTCGTGTCTCTGTTTGGCTCTCCAGTATTTCTGAGAAAATCAGAGGCATTAAGACACAGCATTTACTGTTTTTCCCTTTCCCTGTAGATCAGAGCTGGGAGCACAGAACCACAGAATTGTTTAGGTTGGCAAAGCCCTCTGAGATCATCGACTCCAACCACAACATCTTGAGCTCCGTTCTGTAACTGCCCATACAGTGAGAAGGAGTCAGCTCCTCAGGGGATCCTCCCGTGAGGGATCCCTGAAGATCAGCACAAACAGAAAAAAACAAACCTTGTTTTTAATTAAATTCATTGAGATGAACCCCATCCAAAGCAGTTTCACAGCCTTACAGAACATCTGCTCAAAGCGAGGAGGTGCACACAGAGCTCTCGAACATCCAAGCTCTCCTGCTCTCTGACAGAACTTGTTTTTCTCTGTGCTTTTCATGCATTGCAAATATCTCCCTTATCTTCAGTCACAACCAAGCTCTTTTCTCAGATGGAAATAGTTCTGAAGCAAATGCTCTCAAGAAACTGGACAGACTCAATTCTGTGCATTCCCATGGACCTGTTCCCTGACCAATCCCATTCCTGCAGTCACACAAAAATGTCTTATGGCACAGAGAGGGGGATGAAACACAGGGACAGATTAACGGGGTCACGGACTCAAAGGCTGGCTGTGGGAGGAGGTAGGAACAAGCAGTGGGGTAGGAGAAGATGAAGAAAGCAGCAGGTAGCACTGAGTAACTGCAGAGCAGCAGGGGAGGAAGTCCTTTCACTCAGGCAGCCAAGAAATCAGATGGATAGAGGGGAAAAAAAAGGAGGGGAGCTAAGCCACGGGAAGAACCTGAATGGAAAACAGATTATCTCATTAAATCACCTTTTAAATTAAAATAGTTTACTGGCCAGCAATAAACAGAGAAGAGAAGAAAGAGGAAAGGAAGAAAGAGTTGCTGCTCATCCATAGCAGCATCACAGTGGGAGATAATTTGCCTTCATATCAAGAAATGGTCTGTGCAGCAAATGTGTGTTGTGAAGCCAAAGAGCTTCACTGTCAAATTGCTCAAGGCAATGCCGTGTCCCCAGGAGGGGCTGTTTGCTGCTGCTGGGCTCCCCAAAATCAGCAGGAGTCATCAGGGGGGTCAAAATGGGCTGTAAAGGAGAAGGGTAAAGCAGTGGAGACCCGAGTGAGGGAAGGAGAAGGCTCCAAGTCACATCTCTCCTCTCTAACTCAGAATATTGATCTGAACGCAAGAAAGAAGAGCTGCCTGGAGTATTCACACCCCATTTACTCCTAACTACCACACTAGCTCTCCATGGATGCTGGCTTCCAAGTGTAAGTACAGCAACCTTCAAGAATGGACAATTAAGCTCCAGGAAATTTCTTACACGTTGTGCAAATGGAGAAAACCTTCTCTCCCCCCTGCACCACTTCCCTGCTAAAAGAAACTCCACCAGTGGCATCCTCCCAACAAGGCCTGGGGGATCCCTGTGAAGTTGTGGATGAGGAGAGAAGGAAAAGGAAGGCATGAACAAAACTAAAAATGGGGCCAAAAATCACAAAAAGGGGATGGATGCTTCTTAGCATTTATGATAAAAGGTTGCCTTGCGAATGAATTTAAACCCCCCCCCACGATTCCTGATGAAATTCAGGAATAAAATCAACACGTCCTTCCTGCATGAAAAGCTTCTTCCTTGTGGATCTGGTTCTAATATTCTAACTAAATCTTAATCCTTATTACATTCACAGTATGGTGGGGATCTTTCTTTTGGTGCTAGTTAATTAAGGCAATAAAAAAATGTGCGTCTTCTTCTTGTCTAACACTGAAGGCAATCAGAATAATAACAGAGTCAATTTGCTAAACTCTTTCTTCCAGCTCCCTTTTGAATTAACCTTTCCCTTCCAGAGGTGCACCCAGGTGGAGCAAAATCCCCAGGAAAACAGAGCAAAGCAAACCAGACAGGGGCTCCAAAAATCAGCTCCCTCATCCTCAAAGCAGCTCTCAGTTACTTCAACGAACACAGATGCAAATGATATTTAGGAATAAAAAATTAAAAAAAAAAAAAGAAAAAGAAGGCAAAGGTGCTTAAAGGTAAGATCACAGCGTTTCACTCTGTACACCCTGGACTCGTTTTTAATATTCTGTGTGGGGAATTAGGACTGTTACTCTCATTAAGACTATCTGGAATTGTATATCTAAATCCCTCCACCAACCCAGCTTGAAATATATATGCCCCACTGAGAATAGCCAGAATTGCAACTGGATGACCAGAAATAGATGTTTTTTCTATTATCCCAGCTGAGGAAAGCCTTTAAAACCAATGAACAAAGACATGCAAGTGTAATTCTTTGGGAGATATGAGAGAGCAAAACTCAAAGAAACAGAAAGCAGAATGACTCCATTAATAAAATTCAGCCAGTATAGGTTGTAGTTGTAAAAGTTCAGCTCCTTATAGAAGCAAATTTAAGGAACAAAGTCATAATTACATCTGGAGAAGAGTCATTTTTGCCCTGTGCAAGAAAGATGACAACAGCTCAATTTTTAAATAATGACTTAGTGAAAACCATACCATATAGGAGTTAAAAACATTCTGTAAAGCCAAGGGTAGGTTTTCAAAAGCTCCTTTGGAAAAAAAAAAAAAAAAAAGAGTCCTTGATCTCTTGAAGTAAAATAAGTATATTGTTTTACTGTAAAGTATCTTTTTACATTTCCCCCTCTCTCCCTTCAGGGGGTTTTGCTAATGGGAAGTCACCCTGCATTACAGCAGGTTAAATCTGAGACACACACAATCCAGGCAAACATGCCCTGTTCCATTGTTACTGCTTTTCTCCCCCATTTCACTTTACAGCAGGATAATTCAGCTTTTCATCCTTGAGTCTAGCACTCTTCCCAGAGTTCCAGCATGGATTTTTGATGAGTTGTGACAAAGTGCTCCTTTGAAACTGGCCAAAGTTCATTTTAGCAGAGGCAGGGCTGCAAATCCTCCCCGGCCACCAAGTCAGGCCGAGAGGTGGCTGGGGAGGGGACACTGAGCTGCTTCCCTGTGTGTCCCTAATGAGATCAGACATCAGCACTGGAGGTAGCTTTACACTGCAGACCACCTGCTGGGGGGTTTGTTTTAATTTAATAAAAGCCCCACATCCTGAGCTGCTGAGCTCTCCCAGACCTCCGTGCTGGGAGCTGATGCTGCCAATACCCCAAGCAGAGAGGAGCAGGAATTAAAATTCCTTAAATATAAGAAACTTCTGCCTCCTTCAAGATTTAGACCCGGTAGTTGTAGAGACCCACACGTGCCTCAAGCAGCCATCCATAATCCCAAGCAAGACTCCAGCCTCTGTCTGACAGAGACTGATGGCTCAGCCCTTATCATGAATCAAGGGTTGGCACAGCTGAGCCACGCAATCTTAGATGTGAGCAAACAGAGCACATCATCTCAACAGCCTGGTAACCCAGAGAAATGGAAACACTGAGAGCCATGACAGCGTTATTAGTTATGCCAGGGTTTGTCAAGGGATGCAAGGTAGGATGGAGGATTTATTTTTCAGATCGCTGCCGAGGAAAAGGCATCACTTGTGATCAGTCAACGAGCTGCAGCTGGCCAGGGGTGCCACAAAATTCACGTTTTGACTAAAATTCCTGCTGACCAGCAATGAGACTTTTGTCCCAAACTGCCTCCTGATGCTTCTCAAATGACTCATTTGCAAGAGGCAGCATCAGCTGCTGCTCAGCATTAACATCCATGGAAACCACCTGAATTCTTGGTAATGGGGCTCTGCCCACGCTCCCTGTTCAAAATGTGATGTTTAACAAGGTCTTGATTCACCTTTCAATAAAAACCTGGGGCTGGATCCTGAGAAACAGGGTTGGGCCTCCATTCCCAGAATTGTGAAGATCCAAAGTCAGGGTAACTTTGCTGGCTTGAGGAGAGAGGCTCAGCCAGTCCATTCCTCCCAATGAATGTGTCATTGCACCTGTATTAATGCTTCTTCAAACAGCCCTGCCTGGTGGGGATAAAGCTTAATTATCTCAGCTATATCAATAACACCTCAAGCTAAGAGTCTAGATTAAAAAAATTATCTCTAGCAAAAAAGCTTCTCTTTTTCCTAGCTACCTCTTTCTGGTTGTTTGTTGTTTTTTTTTTTTAAACGTGTTGACAGCTGTGGCCATATTTCTCAGAAGGAAGAGGCTTTCTTTTGGCAAAAGCTAATATTTGACTGTAGAAAGTTGTAATCATTTACAACAGAAAGTGTACCTAAGAGCTGTTAGGCTTCAAACCTATAATCAGTCCTAAGTAGGAAAAGCTTCTGTAAACAAGCTGTTTCTTGACATTAAGAAGGCTTTGGGCAAAATTATTGTAGTGGCTTCATAGCAAACAATCCCAAACCCAGCTAATCACCAGCCCCAAACAATCAGCCTCTCCCTGCTGAAGGCCAATTTATTTTCTCCAAGCACTTTGCAAATAATTAATTGACCTTTGTTTAACACCAAGGGAACACCAGTTGTTGCAGGGAGGGAATGGGGACCAGTGTGCTGCACCCAGTCTGGCTGCCACGGAGAGTTTTAGTGGAAGGAGGGTTTGCAGTGGCTGCAGCAGGAAAATCCTGCAATTTAACAGCCTCCAGTTGCACCAGGGCAGGTTCAGATTGGGCAGCAAGAAAAATTTATTCACTGACAGAATGGTTAATCCCAGAAACAGGCCTCCCAGGCAGAGTCAGCATCCCTGGAAGTGCTCCAAAAAGTAGCAGATGTGGCACTTGGTGATACGGTTTAGTTGACATGGTGGTGTTGGACTTGGTGATCTTGAAGGACTTTTTCCAACCTTAATGAGAAGGAAACGTTCCTGCCTGGCACCTGCAGGACATCACCTTACACCTGAAATCACGAGATGGTATCTTTGCAGCAGGGTATTTTAGTGGACAGCTAATAACCCACCCACACAACCTGAGGTGACAGCTCCCACCATGGAGCTCCCAGTATCCAGCTGCTCAACTACAGTGTTTGTATAGTTTACTAGCATTTTTCCCTTTTCTCTCCTATGAGCTGGGAGAGGATGAAAGGACAAAAATATCTACTGCTGTACTTTCGAGACATTCCCTGTAACAGCCACAGACCCAAAAGCTCCGAGTTAGAAATCCATGTTTGCATTTCCAGGACGTCATGCTAGAAGCTATCAGACGCTACTGTAGTGACTCAAGGAGTAATCTGATGCAGTGTGACTTGGAAAAAAAAACTGTTCAGGATGATTCAGAACATTTAAATGGTGATTTGCAGGGTAAGAAAGGCTTGGGCCACTTGGAATTCTCATCATGTCCGAGGCACCTAGTTCAGCTCCTTCTGATAATTTACCGCAGCCAGGCTGAGCCAAGTATTCATTTCACAGACTGTACAAGAGTCGTTCCTCGTTTAAACCAAGTGTGAATTAGGGGAAAATGAGGCTCTTTACTCCAGTGGCATGATGCAGTCACTGAATCCACAGAGCCCATCTCTTTTAATCATTATTTTAATGGTTCTGGTATTCCGGCCCTGCTGCTGGCCCGGAGTGCTAACGAGTGACTTGTACCCTCCAGTCTTTCACTTCAAATTATCTCACATTCTTACCAGCTCTGACAGCTCAGATAGAAATGTCACAGAATCACAGAATCATAGAATGGCGTAGGTTGGAAAGGACCTTTAAATCATGGAATCCAAAATGGAAAACAGGGCAGAATCAAACCCTCAGTTTTCATATGCTGAACTTTAACTTGGATCTTCAGACAACACGAACATCTTGGGGAAAATCTAGTTCATAAGTTTCACTCATAAAAATGTGCTCTGTATCATCATTAACAGAGCAGACATCCTTCCCTCTTTCAGAGAAACAATGGCCTTCCTACCCAACAGCTTCATTGCTATGTCCCGTAACAGAAAATGGAGCCTTTAATCCTCAAAATACATTTCCTGAAGGAAACTTCAACTCCAGTCAAATTATTTTATTATCACACTAAACCAAACAGAAAAATCCACAAGAAAATCGCAAAGAAACTAACAAACCCCAAGAAGATCCAGCCATCTCTGGCTGCTCATTGCCTTAAACCACAGAGAAATTGATAAAGAACAATTGGTTCCACAGGAAAATTATCTCAGCCAGGGACACTGTGACATCACAGCGTTGTCACTGAAAACCAGCTTTGGCTCACACAGCCCTGAGCATCACCCTTCTCCCTTGCTGACATTGCCCACAATCTCCAGGGGTAGCCTTGCCTCCATATGACAGGAGGTCACCACATCTGTCTTCTGATTTCATAAATAAGTAGTTTAAAGGAGTGGAATATCAAAGAACACCCCTCCTGCTGATCCCTTCCTTCTCCTGCAGCCTTTGTCCCGCCAGATGACGGGGAAGGCAGCAAACCTTTGAAACAGAGAGCAAAGCTGAAGAGCTGCTACTCTAAAAAATGCAAAAGGGCCCTCCAGAAAAGAACAGGCATCCCCTTCTTTCTACAAATGAAATTAAAAGCTCCAAGATAAAGAGAGGCAACTGCTCTGGCCCGTCACACAGGCTGGGGTCTGTCTCAAAGGCCGGCAGCATCTTCCAGAGTCAACTGTAACAGGATTTCCAGTTCCTCACTCAAGTTTTCAACACCTGCAATGATTGAATCCTCATTTTCTGGGGATGCAGCACATGAAGGTCACACCTCAGTGTAACACGGACCCAGTGACACAGAATGTCTAGACTAAGGAAAATTGACAGCCTCCTCCATTTTAAATTTAGCCCAGATGAAGTGAAACATCAAAGGAGCTCCTTTTAATGGGCTTTTTGGCATGTGGTCCTTTGTTCTTAACAAGTCAGCACCAGCTGCTGTGTCCATAATGCCAAGTCAGTAACATCCCCAGCCAGATTCCTGGCTGGTGTAAATCAGTGTCACTCCTCTGCAGGCAGAGATTTCAGTTGGTTGACATCAGCTGAAGATTTGGCTCCTTGTGCTTAGCAGGTGCAAGATAAGTAAAATCTCCTGTGCCATATTTCATATTTCTCCTGTCTTCACCACCAGTTCTGCTGCACACATTTGCAGGGTGGAGAGTTAATTAGCATCAGCTGGAGCTGCTCAAGTTTCTGTACAATAAATTCCATATTGTCAGGAACTGCTTCCCTCTAATTATATCTTGTTCATGTATATATTTATATATATATTTATATTTACACACGTACAGCTCTTAAACAGAAGATGAGGTGAGAACAACAGGCCACACTTCACCATATCATCTCAAAAACTATTTAATTAATGAAAGTAAATATTACTTATAGCCTTCAGATTTCCTAATTAGCCCATTCTGTTACCAGGTTGACATATTAGTTTAAAGGTGACCCACAGGATTTTCTCGATACATAAATGTCTCAAATACCTGGAGCTCTTCAGTGTGTATTTCAAACAAAAATATATTTTTGCTTTGTAGGTAGCAGCTTATCAAGGTCCCACAGCACCAGCTGTTCCGATTTTACTCCAGTAGGAGTAGGAATATACATACATGCATCAAAAAATTAAAACAGATCTTGAAACAAATTCAAATCCAGTTATTTACCCCTTAAAATCACGCTGCTGACTTCAGCACTTGTTAATGAGTAAGTTCAAGAAGGAAACAGAAGTCTGTAATCATCTGGGGCCATTCAACAAACCCAAAGCCAAGATTCCATCTTGGTTGTCTCCACTTGCTGCCCTGGGTTGTTTTAATTAAGCAAATTATGCTTTCAAGTCACCTGCCACACTCTTTTGGGCAAAGGTACAAGCAGCTGCATTACCGAGTCTCTGGTGTGTCTCATTCACTGCTGCGACCACGTCCCTCCCCTCCCAGGAGCATTTCACTCCTGAATTCTTGAAGAGGAACGTTGGGAGTGCTCCCCTGGAGACCCCTGAGGCAGGACAGGGCTCAGGCACTGCTGAGCACGTTCATCACAGACACCCCACTGTGTGCCACCCCCTCCCGTTGCTGACTGCAGCGCGGAACCTTGGAACCCTTCTGGCTGGAACTGACCTTCTGTGCCTTGGCTCCAACCATTCCCAGCACTGCCATGGCCACCATGTCCCCAGGTGCCACTCACATGGCTTTTGAATCCCTCCAGGGATGGGGACTCCATCACTGCCAGGCCAGGCCAAACCTTTCCATGGAGGAATTTTCCCCAATACCCAATGCAAACCTCCCCTGGTGCAATCTGAGGCCGTTCCCTCTGCTCCTGTCCCTGTTCCCTGGGAGCACAGCCCGACCCCCCCCGGCTGTCCCCTCCTGGCAGGAGCTGTGCAGAGCCACAAGGTCCCCCCTGAGCCCCCTTTGCTCCAGGCTGAGCCCCTTCCCCAGCTCCTTCAGAGCCTCCAGAGCCTTCCCCAGCTCCGTTCCCTTCCCTGGACACCCTCCAGCCCTTCAATGTCTCTCTTGTCCAAGACTGACCCCAGGATCTGAGGTCCCCCAGCAGTGCCCAGCACAGGGATTGTCACTGCCCTGGTCCTATGGCCACACTGTGGCTGATGATTATCTCATAACCCTGATGTCCCTAATCTTAGGGGGCTTACATGGAATGTGATTTATCATTTTCCCTTCTGTCACCTCCCCACACCCTCCTTGCACATCTGCACCTCAACTCAGGGCAGAGGGATCCAGCACAGCACCCACCATCCAGACTGGATTAACTCTCCACCTCAGCTTTTATTCCTTAATATCTCTCCACATCAGTTTTGGGTATGACAACAAAACATGAACAAAGTGTAGAGGTGAGCAGGAAATATCTTGGTTTAGAAAATAGCTGAGATGTGTGAAGGCGCTCAGGCGTGAAGTTTACTGCTATCTAAGCTCAAATGGATAAATTTAGATGTTGGCATTTATAATCTTCCCTAGAAAAGTGATGATATTGTTTAATCAAGAGGTCAAAAAGAATTTAAAATTGTCCCATTTTCTTCTTTTTTCTCCTTTTTAATAATTCAGCCTAGTGCCCAGTAGGGTAATAGATAGTGAAAGATGGATGGAGAACTAGATATTCATGGGGAATATATTCTTCATGAAAGGTAGGTGAGAAATTAATATTAAAAATGTTCCTGTCTTCAGCAGAAACAAGACTAATCTTCTCATTTCTACCTTACCTTGTATTTATGAGACATCAGCTGCAGACAGGAAAGGAAATTGCAGCATTGCCTAAGAGCAGCGTTAGCAAGTTCTGACAGCTTGTTAAAAGCCGTGACCAAAGGCAGGGTGATGCACATCGATCACCCGTGGCAGGGACCTCGTGGAGCTGGGCCTGGGCTGGCCCTTGGCCATATCTCTGGGGTGGGTGGCTCATGTGGCCCCCAGCGGGACCCTTCACACGTTCCTGCAGCTGCCCAAGGGATGGAAATGTTGGCCGCTCACTAAAAATAAACACAACTCTGTCCTGCGGCCCTGTCCTCCCACGGTTCAAGTCTGACTTCATGTATAACATGGATTTTCCAGCCCTTACAATCCCATTTCTTGCCAGATAATGGAAGTAAAGGCCCAAAGCAGTGGAGCCAATAGAAGATAGAGTCCACAGTAGGGAAATATCATATTCCATCCTTGGGATGCTCTAGCATGAACCACGGCTTTGAACTCTGAGTCTCAGAGATTTGGATTTCCAAGTGTAATTCCCATCCACGAGCAGAGCCCAAGATTTACATTTCATTAATAATCCTCAAGCATCCTTTTCATATGCAGCACATGGTGGAAATACATAACTCTGGAGATTACCTGGCCCAGCCTCCTGCTGAAAGAAGGGCCTTAGATTAAGTTATCCAGGTCCACATAAAGCCAAGTCTTGAACAGTTGGATTTGGACATGAAATAATATAAGTAACACAGTAAGTAGAGTCATCATTACTGCAGTGAAGTCACACAGAAGATTAGGAAAAAGACACTCAACTGGGCCTAGAGGAAACAGCAAACCCAGCCCCAGCACCTGTAAAGCAGAGAAGTATTTGGGTTCTCCTTCCAACTCAGATCCTAATAAAGCAACCCATACATCCTGGAAACTGCATTTACAGATTTCATACGGAGAAGTGTAGCCTTGAAAGTAAATTTTCTTTTTTTCTTTTTTTTTCAGCATAGTGATGTTATTACCACTTGTATTTCTGCTGGCAGGAAGCTCTTGCCTACAGCTGCAAACCAATATAAACTCCAACTTTCTGGGTCATCAGAAATGTAATGGACAAAGTGCTCTCTGCAGTTACCTCATCCATAAGATAACTGAGTTAAAGCACGAACACGGTGGCAAAACTTGTTCACTGTCCCTTCTTTGCTGGTTCTCCTTTCTTTTTAAACACTTCAGTTCCCAAACATTTCATTGCATAAACATGGAGCAGAGCAAAGCTTAACAGGAACGGGTTTGAATTAGTAAGAAAAAAAAAAAAAATAGTAAATTAGAAGAGGAAAAAAAATCCAAAATAACTGGGAATCTAGAATGGGATAAAAGTTCTTCTCCAAAAGGGTTGTCCAGTCCTAAAGGGATTTAAAAGCCCTTTGGATGTGGCACTTGGGGACGTGGGTCAGTGGTGGCCTTGGCAGTGCTGGGGGCTGGTTTGACTGGATGATCTTAAAGGACTTTTCAAACATAAATGATTCCGTGATTGATAATCTCTTACCAATCCTTCTCCTCCTCACTTCACCCAGTCCAGAAGTAAAAAGGACTCAGTTTTTCACTGCTCCCAGGTTAAAACCACACCATTCTCTCTCATTTTAAGGACCAGTGTGGATGTCCCATGCATTTTACCAGGTTTCTTGTGGTTTGTCCCATGAAATGGTTGATGGCTGTGCAGGAGCTCACTACTTGGATTATCCTGCTGTTGTTTTGGAGCATTATTCTGGTTGTTTATACAAATTTCACTCAGGAAAGTTGTAGTAAGCTGATAAACACCTCCTTACACATTACAAAGGGTCTGAGCAAGAGAAATGTATATCTTTGCATTCTACATTATGGCCCACACAAAAGGTGGAAGCAGTTAAAAGGTAACACTTCCTATGTTTATTTACACCTATAGTCTTGTGTACACAAATGGTGGAAGTCCTTTATCACAAACCAGTATTTCTCAGCTCCTTACTTCACTGATTTCCTCCTTTCAGTAAAACTATAGAACCATGAACAGCCTCCCAACTCACTTTCTAATTATTTCTCGTAAAAGTGGTGCTTCCATGCCCTCATGGCATCACTAAGCCCAGGGAAGGCTCAGTTTTAAATCTGCTTTATCACAGAGAAACCTTAGATGGTGTTGAACAAAGCCTTGAATACATAACACTCCCCATGGAGTGATATTCCCTGATATTTAAAATTAGGATGTATACAATGAAGTATTTCATTTGCTGGTGCCATCCCTTTACATTTCCATCCCAAGCCCCTTAGCACTGGTTGGCGTCTTCCCTCTCCTGTTCCCCACTGTGCTTCTCCCCTCCAACACCACACAGCCTGGATCATGCTTAGGAAAACTGAGGAATATTTTCTCTCAGGCTCTGCCCCTGCAGGAACAATCCCACTGATTTCAGGCATGGAAAAGGGAGAGCAGCAGAGACTGTGAGGAGTTTGCACCTTGCCCAGCCCTCGAGGCAGTGTGAGGCTTCTCATCTTTCCGTTTGCTTCCATTTGCCCACTGGGAGGATGAAGGTACAAAGGAGCTTTAGGAAATGGTTCATGTTCATGCACTGACCCTTAGATCAAAAAGGCCATATAAGAACAGGGTAATTGCAATTAAATGTGCCCCAAGGCTACAGGATACACAGGGGTGAGTTTAATCTTTGTGCTTTTGGTAAAAAACAGACTCCACTCATTGACAATCTTGCCATCCACCTGCCCTTCCTGGAAAGGTAATAAACTCAGCTGTGGTTATCCAAGTGTGCTGGAAAATCCCAGTGCAGCAGGAGCTGCACCACTCTGGGCAGGAAGCAATCCCCAGGGCCCCTCTCCCTTCCCCAAGGAGCAATGCTGCAAAGAACATTTTATGTTTGTAAAATGCTTGGAAAGGTTGGAAACAAATGTGTTCAAGATTTGCAAACCCTCTACCTGGTTCCATTAAGTATAAAAACCTGGGCTTATTACTGTAGCCTTCTAAATAAAGCTGAAAATAAGATCATTTTTAATTGCAAGGAGCACAAAACCAAGCTCAGTGCAGTCATCTCCTTAAATTCACACCTTGAAATTCAGCCCTTATTCAAAAGATAAACCTAATTATTTTCAGAGGATAAGCACTTGCAGGTTGCTGAGAGAATAATTAAAAAATACTGTTATAAATGGTTAAAAAAGAGGTTTAATGCAGAAAACACAGGGGGATTTTTCTCTCTCAGCTGATGAGCAGCACACATCACTACCATGGTGAATATTGATGGCAGTGCTGGAGCTGGAAACCTCTGGGTTGTGCTCTAGCTCCCTGAATCTCTGCAGAAGTAAGAATTGCTCTTATCTGCTCTCACAGGATCACCGTGGTGGGGCTGCTCCAGCCTGACCCTCTGCTCCACCAGCCTGAGGTGTGTGGAAATGACTTACCTGCCTCATTGCTTGAATTAGGAATTTGGAGGGAAAACACAGTGTGGTGGCTGCCAGGCTGCTCATCCTCTTCCTTTGCTGCTGCTGCCTTGTGAGGTCCTCTGGGAATATCCACAAACGCTGGAAGTCCCGAGGCAAAGACCGTTTGCAAAGGGTATTTACGACCCAAATGTCCTTCCTTTGCTTTCTCCTCCTTAATTACCTTATTTCCCGTGAAGTCTGTGCTCAGGTGGGCTCTGAGTGGAGCCCTGTGAGCTCCTGGGAGCTTCCTTGGAGCTCTCTCCTCCATGGGCTCTCCATTAGCTATGCCATCTACTCCATCTGCTGTTAATCCGGACAAACTGCACTTCAGGCTCAAGGACAACGTGGATCTATACATTTTTTGGCATTTAACTGGAGGTTGGTCAATGCACACGCTGAGCGACTTGTCCAAATAATAGATGGTGTTTGGACACGGCTCAGACACCTGGAGCTGGACACAGGAGATGAATGAAGGTGGCGTTTTCTCCCTCCTATCACTGCTTTGGAGACCCACGCCATCCTCTTTGATTCCAGGGTCAAAAAGCTGCTTTTGGGGTTCTTCACCTAGTTTTGAGCAAGACTTGGAAGCATTTAAAGGAGGTTGGTTTGCGTGGGCTGGGGGAGGCCAGCGCTCGAGGAGAGCGGGGACTTTGCTGGACGTGGGGGACACGGTGCTGGGCTCCTGGCCAGCCCCAGGGCCACGTGCCAGGTCTCCAGAGCCCACAGGAACACGCCTGGCTGTGACAGTGATGGAGGCAAAGCCTCTCTGCTGGCTGGGACACTGCTTTGGACTGGGAGAGTCCGACGGTGACATGGTGTCTTCCAAGGATGCCTGAATCTCCAACCGGCTGGGAAGCACCAAGAATGTCCTGCTAACGATGGCTGAGCCCTGGTTAGGCAACGAGGGTTCTGTGTGACAAGCTCTGGGCTGGGGAATCAGGGCCTGCATAGGCAGAGAGGGCTGGTTTCCTCTGGGCTTATCCTCATCAATCTGTGCAAGGATTACTGGTGAAATCAGTGCCGTGTTTTGGGAAGGGAGAGATTCCTGCAAATGAAAAGATTCCCAGTTATCACCATACTCCAATATCCTGTGTGCAACTGTTTCTCATCCACCATCTATCACAGCAGACAGTTTTGTTCAAGATCTCTTGTTACCTTTCTATTCATAATAACTTTTTTGTCATTTAAAAATGCACGCTTTTGAAATCAGCTCTGAATTGTCTGGGAGGCTTCAATGAAAACTTTATCACTCTGGTGAAGGGAAAAATATTAAAATTTAAAACCTGTATTCCATAGTATTATTTTGAGTATTTAACTCATGACCATGGATGGGATTGGAGGCTGTTTAAAAATGGACATGGCAAAGACAGTTGCCAGTTTCAGACTATAAATTTCTCTTTCATGACGATCTGCTGGAATTTAGAATGCATTTAGATATATTATGGATCACTGGCCTGTGACATCACATGCTGCAGAAAACATGTGGGCACCAGGGGCATGACAGCTTTACAACCTCACCAGTTACAGGCATGAAAACTCCCCAAAAGGTGATACAGCTACTCACAAGGGCTCAGGGTACTATTTTAATTAATTAGGTCTCTCTTTGTTATGATTCCTTGGTGGCACCTGCCAACAACGTACAAACACATATGTTCAAGATTGATTGACAGCGGCCCAGAGACTGAGAGTGGCTCAGATTAATTTTTCCATCCATGTCAGGAAACATCCTTCTTGATAGACCACACCTTACTTCCCTCGAGGCGACAAAGAGGTGCTTTTATGTTCCAGCTCTCTGACAGAGTAAACCTGAGTTTCAAGCCTCCTGTTATTATTATCTACCCCACTGGGCACATAAGTCCCATGCAATAAAGCAGCTGGCCTAATCTCATTGCTGCTGTAAATTGGCTGATTAGATTGCTCCTGCCCTGTGTTCCCAGATCTCTTGATCCTAATAGGAAAAAAAATCCAAAACAAACCACCAAAAACCAAACACAACACTGAACTGGCATGCAGAATCTGAGGATTAGCTTCCTAAAGAAAGCCATTCTGTGTTTAGGTGCCATCGACTCCTGCCTTTTGGGAATTCACCCCAGTCCTAGCTGAGTGTCTCTATCACCTGATGATCAATGCCAGGACTCAACAAGGGCTTCACAAAACACAATATTGCTCTTCCTCCAGGAGAACTGTGAGGGTGACAGCACTATGACTTCCCTGGTCACCCTTCTCAGGAAGGGGGAAATGATGCCCCAGGTTTAGCTTTTCTATTTTTCAGGTTCTGTGCTGCTTAGTGTGCACTTCTGAGCTTCGTATTATGGGATGGTAAGCTCTCTGCACAGAGCAGGGACACAAAACAATTCCGGCTCCAGCTGGGCACCAAAGACAAATGATCCAAGAGCACAAACAGCGTGGGCTGGAGAGAGAAAAACAAGCAGGGTGGGAGTGCCTGGGCTAAAGCTGGAATGGGACAATGAACTGCAAGGTGCAAATGGAGCAGAGCTGAGCCAAGGGAGAGACCCCGGGAGCGCTCGTGCATTTTCGGACCATTTGGGTTCCTCTTGGGTTCATTTTGGGACCATTTGGGTTCATCTTGGGTGCAGCCCTGGCTGGGCTCTTGTGCTGCCCAAGGTGGATCCATGGAGGAGATCCTTGAATAAATCCCTGCTTTATTCTGTGACTCTGCCCAGCCTCTGCTCTAGGGCAGCCTTCACAAGGCATCAGGGTGACACTGCACAGGAGCCCATGGGGAGATGATCTTTAAGGATCAAACTCAAACCATTCCATGATTCTGAGCTCCTATGAAACCATCCCTGTGTTCCTCCTCCATGCAGGAAAACATCACCAGAAACAGTTCCTTTGTATCTCTTGGGAACCCAAATGGGCAGAGGTAGATCAAGAGTTTATTAACGAGGTGAAATGCCAGGTAAATTTTATCAACTCTTTAAACTAGCTGCCTGTGGTTTGGACAATTCAATAATTTCACAGCCTCAGGGAAAGCATTTTCTTCCTCCTCTGTTTCTTTCATGGTTTGTAACAACATTTGCCTCATATTTTCTTCACTTCATTTACTTCTACCTACAGGTTTAAGACCTTTGCATGCCTTCCAAAACTCTCAAGCTCCCCCAGATTTCTGCAGGGCACCAAAGAAGAATATTCCTTGAGAGACTTTATTTTGGATGCATCTCTCATGCTCCAGTAGTTAATTTGACATTTATTTCTTTTGTTGAGGGCTGCACAGATGGAGACATCCTGCAAGAGTCCAAAGGCATGTCAGAAACGCTCCTGATTAGCTGCAAACTCCTGTGCCAATATTTTAAATAATTTACTTTTCCTTTTTTTTTCTGTTGAAAATATGTATTATTTCCTCCTCCCAATCTTTAGCAAAGACTTGGGTCTTTAAGGTTTGCCCAGCTGATCCTGTGCTCATTGGGAGCTTTCAAGCTTCACTGCATCTTGGGAAAAAAATCTACACACACACACAAGTAATTGTGGTGAGCTGAAAACCTCAGGCTTTGTCCTGAGGACATATCAGGCAGAGTGTATTGATATTTGGGATATTGCTTGATTTAGCCTCGTGGGGTTTTTTTTACAACTTCTTCTCCCCAACAAAACATGCCATTTTTTGGCACCCCTCACCAAGAGCACGCAGAATCAACACTTAACCATCATTATATTCAGCTTTTCTGCTGCCTAAGCTAAGCTTAGCTAAACAAAACCAAGTCCAAACATACTGCTCAGCAATCAGGGATTGTTCTCTAAACCCTCCTGTATTCTGCTGACTGCTCCCCAAACAGAAGTTATTTGTTTTACCTTGGTAGGGCTGGATTTTCCCCACACACCACTCTCCTGCTGAAGGGCTGTGCATGTCCTCTGACCATCAGGACCCCAGTGCTTTTGTGTCACCCCTGGGGAAAAAACACAGAGAAAGGAACATTATTGTCAGGGTTCTGGAGGAGGAGATAAGTTAGAAAATGTGCTTTTAAATGGAGTGCAGCAGGAGGGAAGGAGTCCTGGAAATTATCTGATTGCCCGGATCTGTTTCTCCCACTCTGGAAACACCCTGAGATCCTATTGCTGGGACTTGGACAGTCCCACACTGTATCCAGGGCTGATCCAAAGCTGCACTGTCTCTGCTTTTGATTTCCATGGCTTTGGGTACGACTGTGGAGGGACTGGGGAAGCCAGGAAATGTGGGTTTCTATTATTATCACCACATTAATTAAGGGATGGGACCACAGTTTGGCTAATGATGATTTATTGCTCAGATAAACATCAGTCTCAGAGGCTGTGAGATTTTAGAGGGGCAAGCATTCAGCCATAGCTCAAAGCAGTCACAAGTTCTTTGTTACAAGGCAATCTAGAACTTTCTAACCCAATGGACAGTTGCCACAGGGTTTATTTTGCTTTTCTGACCCATCACCTGTGCTCCCTTCTGCTGCACTCTGGATGCTTTTGTCCAAAGGGCTTCTGTCTCACAGGCACACATTTGCTTCTGTTCTAACTTCTAAACTCTCAGCTTATTCCACACAACCCCACCCCTACATTATAAACCCTTCACCATCTTACCAGCGCAGTTTCTCACTTAAGGCATATTCTTACTTACAACTCTAGAAATAGGAGTTTATGATTTTTCTGCTTAATCTCTGTGTATTGTATTTTTACATCAATCCAAGCTTCTCCCAAGGCTGCAGATCAAACCCTTCAGTGTCTGTGGGAGTTTCTATCTTTCCATTTCCCACAGATTTCAATGAACACCCCTTTTTGTGCACTCTGCAGAACGGGGAGCACAGACAGCCCAGCAACGAGCTGGATTTCACTGGCACCGAGTCACCTTCACATTCAAGGAGCTGCAGTGATTCCAAACCATGTCCACAAATTCTATTACATCACAACATTCCCAGTTCAGTGATAACTGTTCCACCAGCACCTCAACCTCTGCTTTTGTCACGGGCTGTTTTCTGCAAGCACTGTTCCCTCTCTGCAGCTTTTTGCATGGAGCTAATTTCCATTTAACACAGTCTGGGCTGTTGCACTGATGCATTACGTCTGCTGTCAAATGTTTTGCCAGAAATTACGTTACTTTCTAGTTTGTATTAAGCATCCAAAATTAATTTTCAGAAATTCTCCATTTGGACTGAAATCTCTTGACGTTCCTGGCTGTTGTTTTACAGCAACATGTCACACCACTGGTAAGACCTTTTGTATTATTTTTCTTCCAGCCAGGCAGGCTGCCACAGGAGAAAATTTTTTGCTAAGCAGAATTTCAGTTTATGTGTTACATTATATTAACAAAGGAATATAAATCATCTCCACTTTAGGAACTGTTTATTAAGCCATGCCCACCACAACAGAATTCATGTCCTTGGGCGAAGGGCAAGAGGAGGAGGATATCAGATCTATCCCTCAAGAAATCTTTAGTCCCACCACGACATTTAGAGGGTGTTTGATGAGCTTTTTGTTTTAATAAGGTACACTAAAATATACTTTAACACTTTCCTAGCATTACTCCAAGATGCCAATGCCACCATGTACATCCACAGCTGGCACGAAGGAAGAAGTTTGTTTTTGTCATTGAGCAACTGAGTCCAGAGCCACAGAGCAAACAGCTGGACTCATTAGCCACAGTGTGGGAAAAACCAGAATCCAGCAGACAGCCAGAGCACAGGGCCCACTCCATGGCTTTTGGCAAAGGAATAATGCTGGGCTGCCCTCAGTGCAAGGGCAGGGAACCTGGTGTAGCACTGGAAACTGCTGGCACCAAACGTGGGCGAGATGCCCTGGAGCCAGCTCCTCACCCTGCCGTGGTGCACAGTGAGGAGGACAGGATCCAAGGACAAAATCCTCCTCTGCTGCTGGGGAAGCCTCATGGAAAGGTCATTTCCAGTCTATCAGTGCTGTGGTGAATCACACATGGGCACTTTCATGGTGAAGAGCAGCCACGTGTGATCTCATTTGTTTTTTAAAGCAACTAAATAGGGAATAACCTGCAGAGAGGGGTAAAGAAGAAATTCTTGGATTGAGTAAGACATTAATAGAAATTTGATAAAAAACCCCTATGTAATTAAAGCAACAACTTCCACTGAGTTACCAATATTTTCCTGAAATGCTTTGCAGTAAAAACCCCACGGTTGTCTCAGATCAGGGAGGAAACTACAACAGGAGACCATCAACTTCTCAATGTCAACTGGTGCACAAGGAAATCCAGAGGCAGTCCAGGGATAAATCAGATCCCACAGGCTCATTCTTCCAAGAATTTAATTCAAATGCAGCACCAGAGAAAGACTGAGGACTGCAGGGTTAAAGAAGAACAAGTTGTCAAAGTCCACACAGCAGATTGCACAGAACGGGTAAATTATTCTTATCCAAGTCACCTCCCATGATTAGCAATAATCTGTGGGTACAAGCTTCCAATATCCCACAGATCCCTTGGAACAGACTGGTAAATTTATGCCTAACTTTAAAAAGTAGCTGTTTCTGGAGCAGGAGAGGCAGGAAGAATCGAGGTGAGAAGAAGAAGAAGAAGAGGAAGTATTTATTTCCTTTGCTAAATCATCCACAGTGGAGTTTTGCATTGCCTTTTGTACCCTATCCCGTGCAAGGGCTTTCTCATATTGCTATGGAATCCTACAGCTGGAAAACATTCAAACTTTTGGCAACTCATTGAATGTATTTGCTGAGACAGATTAAATGGCCTTGGTGGCAAAAGCACTGGCATTTATCATGGTATTACTAAATCTAATGTTGGAAGCTTCATGTTTGTTAATTCATGTTAAGAGAACAAGCAAAAAAACCCCCAAACCTTTAAAAAGAGCTTGAATCTGTGTTTGCAGTGAAGGCACTACAGGGAGCACAAGGCTTTAGCTGAGACAAGTCACACACCGAGCATTCAGCTTCTCACTGCTGACAAAACACATTGCCCTGGAACCCTTGTTACACAACAAAATGCAAAGTTCACTTTTTCCCTGGTGCGAAAGCATGAAAGAAATGGCATTTCAAGTACTTTCTGTCTCTGTGGGGAGCAGGAGAGACTTAGTTCACTCCAAGCTGAAATCCTGAGGATTGGTTTTACCTCCCCAGACCTCCCCTTCCCACCACAATCAATTAAAAATGGGAGACACCATGAGGAACAGAGGAGCAACTGCTGGCACATGACCTCTGTCCTGTGACATCTTCACTCCTCTTAATTTTCTCCCCTCACAAATCTGTTTGTTGAACCAATTGCTGTGTTCTTGGCGAGGGAGCTGGGGGTGCTCAGCCTGGAGAAAAGGAGACTCAGGGCTGCCCTCATCACTCTCACAGCTCCTGAAAGGTGCCTGTGCTCAGCTGGGGCTGGGCTCTGTCTGCAGGCAGCACTGACACAACCAGAGCACACAGCCTCAAGGGAAATACAGGTTGGATATCAGGGAAAAGCTTTTCCAGAAAGGGTGATAAAGTTCTGGAATGGCTGCCCGGGGAGGTGGTGGAGTCCCCATCCCTGGGTGTGTTTAACAAAGCCTGGATGTGGCACTGGGGGCCAGGGTTGAGTTGAGCTGTTGGGGCTGGGCTGGACTCCATCTTGAAGGTCTCTTCCAACCTCATGATTCTGTGAATTCTGTGAGGCATCTGGACATCCGGCTGCAGCCCAGGGTTTTCCTAATTACACAGTGCAGCTGGAACCAATTCCCCCGTCTCGAGTGCCTGGATCCTGCCTCGGGCCAACTGGCAGCTGCCTCAGATAATGGTTCAGAAAAGATGTGCTTGTAAATCAGCTGCTGAAGCCCAGATCGATGGCAAAGGTGAGGGTGCTGCTGAGGAATCACGGCCTGGGAATGTTTGGCAGGCCCGGGACAGCTCCACACGGAGCCAGCTCGGGTTTTGTGCAAAAATTGGGACTCACATAAATAGCATGGAAAATGCTGGTTTCCAAGTGGTTCAGGTCTTTGCCAGGCTGGGGGACACTGTTTGATGACAAACCAGGTGTGAGAAGGGCTGGAGTGTGTCCAGGGAAGGGAACAGAGCTGGGAAGGGGCTGGAGAATTCCTGAGGAGCTGGGAAGGGGCTGGAGAATTCCTGAGGGAGCTGGAAAGGGGCTCAGCCTGGAGCAAAGGAGGCTCAGGGGGGACCTTGTGGCTCTGCACAGCTCCTGCCAGGAGGGGACAGCCAGGGGGGATGGGCTCTGGTCCCAGGGAACGGGGACAGGAGCAGAGGGAACGGCCTCAGGCTGGGCCAGGGGAGGGTCATGATGAATATTGGGAAAACTCCTTCACCAAAATGGTTTTCAAGAATTGGAACAGGCTGCCTGGGCAAGCAGCAGTATCACCACCCCTGGAAGTGTTCAGAAATCTTGTGGACGAGGCACTTGGGGACGTGGCTTAGGGGTGACCTTGGCAGTGCAGGGGGAATGGTTGGACTTGATGATCTTAGAGAGCTTTTCCAGCTTCAAGCACTCTATGACTGACACCCAGAGTGACACCAGGCAGAGTGGAATGACTTTAGACCACTGGCTCTGGCCTCATCCCCAGTTTTTGTCAGGAAAGTTGCACATTTTAGTCACTTACTGTTCACATGCTGAAAGATCTCAAATGTGTGTCAGCACTTCTGGTCTCCCTTGTTCTGCTCCAAGCCCTGCTTGCTCTGCACTGACCATGTCCCCTGTCCCCTCTGAGTCACCAGCATCACCTCACAGTGAACTCTGGAGCCTCCAGGAAGCTCCAGTGCTTCCCTGAAAACACCATAAACAGCACTACAGAACACACACACACTGCTATGAAAAGAGGAAAACTTCTCCACTTACAAAAAAAATTAGCTTTTTTGTTGATCTTAGCTCAACATCCCTGAGACTGCTGAGGGGAGTTGGGCTCCCACCCATGGCAGCAGGATCCCTACAGCATTCAAAAATTCCTAAAAATTCCTCAAATTCCCCACTTAGCACCTGGGAGCTAAAGGACAGGGATGACTTAGCTGCAGGGCTGGGTATCAGAGCCATCACTCTGCTAACACAGTGTCTCACTTAAACATTTTGGGTTTTTTAAGGCCTTTTCTTCCTCCTGTGTATTATTCTTACTGGAGGAAGTAATTTATACTCGACTCTGCTTAAGACATTAGAACTGTTTAAATTTCCTCGTGGCTTTTTTAAATCCAAATACCTGCGGAAGCCTGGAGGAAAAAGAAGTGTCATCGTTAAAGATTCATCAGGCTCCTTGCTCAGTAAGGGCTGGGAGAGATCATGGTTTGCTCCTTCAGATCTGAAGTGAGTCATCCAAAAAATCCACCCGGACGTTACAGATACATCAGAGATGAAAGCCAAGCTGGAACGAGCACTGGAATCAAACCCGTGTCTTCTGCTCTTCTTCATGTGTCATAAAGAAAGGATATCATAAAA
The DNA here is from genome assembly GCF_015832195.1 of Motacilla alba alba. Classification (NCBI taxonomy): domain Eukaryota; kingdom Metazoa; phylum Chordata; class Aves; order Passeriformes; family Motacillidae; genus Motacilla; species Motacilla alba. The sequence goes on from NC_052021.1 coordinate 33,363,677, forward strand.
CTGCAGAGCCTGGTGTCACCTGAAATAAACCTGAGCAGCAAAGCTAAAGTTCACATTGCTGCTATGAGAAGTAGAGGCATGACTGCTGAAAATTCCACCTTTTGTCAGAGTCCTTGCTGGTGTCAAATTGATTTATAGGGAATTTACAAAAAAATGTGTTTAGTTGCTGGAGGAGAGTGTGCTGTGTCTCCAGCAAGCCTTGGCACAGGTACATGGAATGGTTTGGGTTGGAAGGCAGCTTAAGATCAAGGGAAGGGTCACCTTCCAAGCCCCATCCAGCCAGGCCTTGGACGCTTCCAGGGATCCAGGAGCAGCTACAGCTTGTCTTGTCCTTCACGGACATCCTCCTGAGCCTCCAGAAGTGATGTTAAATTCAAGGAAGAGGGAAGGGGTTACACTGATAGTCTCTGCAGGATCTGACATTTAGCAGCCTTGGTGTAAGGAATTTTCACCAGGATGCTTAAGGAGAACAGGGAGCCACCCTGAGAGCTCAAACACACCTAAAAAGCACACAGGATGTGTTCCTCCAGAGAGGGTGACAGAGGGACAGTCCCTCAGTCCTCTCAGAGCATCTTTGCTGAACTTACCAAAGTCACCTGCACATCTTGACAACAGGGGTCAAACAGCAACATGGACTCAAAGCAGGGAAAGCAGCTCCAGCCCTTTCCTTGAAACCTCTCTTGTCATGAAAAGAGCCAAACCAACACAAACAAGCACTCTGCCACAAAAGAAAGCACTTGAACACAGTGGCACGAAATGATGGTGTTTTAAGGCAGCTTGGTGGGGAAGGCTCTCAAATCAGAGAGAGCCTAACAGCCTGAAAGAGCTTCAGCCTGAACAGGAGTCACTGTCTAAACAAAATAGAAAAGTTTTTTTTTGTTGTTGTTGTTTTTTTTTTTTTTTAACATGTCAGGACGGATTTTCTTCTGTTACAAGTGAGATTTGATAAGTGAATTATCTCTCCCTGCTTGCACACCTTGGAGCTGTGCTGGCTGCCTGCAGAGATGATTACAGGCACAACCATGGAAGGGACAAATGGGTTCTGGTCTGCTCTCAAAAAGCCACAAGTCATAAATGTCTCATTATCTGTGCTATTAGAAGCAAGGTGCTCATCAGGGGGCTAGAAAGAGCACAGGAATTAGATCTTCAAACCCATGCATAAGTGAAAAAAAATGGTGTTTTCCTTATACATTGCTGTTATTCTTTATCTCCAATTCATATATAAAGAGAGGGATCACCCCCAGCACATCCATCACACAGACAAAATTAAGAAAATTCTTCACTTTCTCTCATTTCTCTTTCTCCTCCAAGTTTTCTTTCTTTTCTCCCTTTTATTTTTTTACTTTTCAGTGATGCGCTGTTGGGCAATCCAATATTATCCATACATCTCACTCTGAATTTGGGACATAGATAAATTTCTATAATTTGGACACATTTTTCTAAGAGGATTTGGCAAAGCAGTGAGAGATTGTGCATTAACAACAACAACAACAACAAATCCCAAATTCTCCTCTGTGAAAAGAAATCCTCTTTAGGAGATGCTGGGAAGTTCTGATTCCTCTACGAGGTGCCCTCTGCTCACACCAAGGGACGTGACACCTTGCCAAAGTTCCTGTTTGGTGACCATTTTATACTTTTGGGAAACTGCTGATATGTCTTTAACCAAACTCCTCAGCGGGGTCAGGGATCCCAGGGAGGGGTTTTGCCCTGGAGGTGAGGTTTGGGACCACGTGGGAACAGGAAGATCAATGGGAATCAGCTGGAGACGAGAGGCTGAGAGGCTCTGGAAGTGTCACTGGCCTGGCATGGGAAGCAAGAGAGGAGAAAAACAAAAAGCAAGGCACTCACTGGAGGCTGTTTTATGTAAGAAATTTTCAGCACTGACTTTTGGGTTAGATCAACCTGAATAAATATATTCAGTATTTCAATATGAACACTGGATGTGCCAGAAGTTTGTACAGAACGTAAAGTAACCAGGAGACAAAAACAAAGGAGGTGAGTCCAGGCAACACCAGCACCAAAATTTTTCTAATTTTAGGGAATTTTGAAGACAGTTCCTGGTTCAGAGCCTTGCACTGAGATTCATTAATACCTACTGTCACATTATTTGGTTTAGCACACAATATCCTCTCAGAAAAAAGATGTAATTAACAGAAACATTCCATAAAGAGCTGATGGAAGGTTTCCCTCACGCCTCTCAGAATCCCCTTTCCAACTTAACTCCATTTTAGAGACCACATCCATTTCTGGAAGTCCAGGAATGCGTGAGACAGCCAGAAAATTCTTAAGTGACTCTAAACATGACAAATACAGTGCATAATCAAACAAAGGCAAAGCAGCTCTGCAGCCAAAAAATTATATTTATGAAGAGTGATTTTAGTGTTTATTATGAGTATTTATGTAAAGGTCACAACATGCACAGAACTTGATGGCACAAATGGATCCTGTAAATAAAAATTCTGCCTGTGTTGCTCAGAACGGGTAGCAATTACAAAATGTACACATTTGCCCAGAGCTGCTTGTGCATAATAAGAGCTCGAGGTTTTTGTGTAGCCTCCCAATTCAATATTTCTTATATTTACCTGCTTTGGAAAGAGAAATTCAGAGAGGACAAGTGCACTGCCTGTTATGAATTTCATGACTCAATTTATGTCCTGCTGCAGGGATTTTTTTTGAGATGCTTTGGCGTAACAATGGTATTTATTGATTTTTTTTTTCCCTTTTAATACTCTTAAAACAGCAGTGACTCCAGAAAATGATGTGTGCCGTGGGTACAGATGTTTTTGTGGAGGTATCAAAGGAGTGACTCCAGCCCACATCTCTATCACTCCCATTTTGTTTCCAAAACAAAGAAATGGGATGTTCAGGAGCCAAATTTGACACTGAACGATTTGTACAACAAAACAAAACTTGCTGGAGTTCCAGCCATGCCAGATTGAATACAGACTTTTCATGTTACTTCTGTACAATAGAAGCATTCATTTTTTTGTGTAACACTTGGGATTATTCTTTCTTTCTGGGAAGTCTTTCACATTAACTGCTGTGATTACAGACATCACAAACTGCTTGATAATAAGGGATGCAGGAGGCTAAACCAAGATAAAAAAAATCAGCTTTCACAGGCTAAAAACACAATAGGCAAGATTTAAATAACTGTGAGGCCTCAAAAGTTCAGTTTCTAAGTCGCTGGTGTGATCACAAATAGTTTTGTTTGCATAATTTAAGAATATTTTGCAGCTCCCTTATATTTATTTCAGTTGCCATGGACTTGCCCCTATTTGAAATTTAACAGCTGAACTTTGCAGTTATTCCACCACATGAAACTTTGCAGTTGGTGAATCATTACCTGAATTTTGCTTTGGAAGGAAAAGCAGAAAACCAAATCTCTATTCATAACGGGCTTTGACTACACACTCACACTTTGTTTGTTCTTGAAATTTCCCTTTTTGGATTCCATTGCAACAGGTGGAGAAACCCAGGTAGAGATGAAATAATCGAGATTAAACTGAAAATGTTGTTATATGACCATAAAACAGGGCATAGGGGCTGCTGGTTTTATCACCAGATTCAGCAGAAAACGACTGGCCATTGCCTTTTCTTTTTGCTTTTTTAATTACTCAGGCTTTCAGCTCTGAAATGGTGCAGAAACGACTGGAATTGATGATTAAATGTTAAAGCCCTCAAGCCCGTAACTCCTGGCAGCTTTTTGGGGTGAAATGTGGAGTTCTCTCCAGCTCTCTTTTGGCTGGGGATGTCACCTGGATGGGAAGGAGCAGGGCTGAGCTGTCAGCACCCAGCCCAGGCAGCCCCGGCTGCTTTTCCAAGAAGGAAGCAGCTGCTGCCTAGCAACTACCCAAACCTGGTGGCTGTTTGTGTATTCCAGTTCTTGTGCAAAACTAAGCTCAGATTTCAAATTATGGCATTCAACAATAATTGCATTCAACGTCAGAGCTGCATCAGATGGGTAAGAAAGAGCATTTTCCTGTAATTCCTCATTCTCCAAGGTTATGTTTGTAAAATACACACACTCCCCCAACAAATTCAATGCCAGGCCAGTCAGAAAAACATTTCAATATGTGAATAGTTATTTTTTGTAATAGTTATCCTTTAAGAGCTACTTCCATGAATAAAGTAATTTCTGACTTTACATGTAATGATGTCACATTTTAGTGATGATGTCACTAAGGGTGATATAGGAACAAACTTAAAGGGTTCAATTCTCTTGGGCATAACACAAATTTCCCTGCAAAAATGTTGTCCCTGTGGTTCAGAGTCCTGATTTTTTTTCCTAATTATTATTTACTGCGTGAAACTAGTAAGGAGAAAAAAATTTTTTCTCCTTACTATGTGAAACAAGTAAGGAGAAAAAAAATCAACACAAACAACAAAAAAACCCAACAGCTTTTGCACCATGCCCTCTACTTAGATCATATTTTCAGCCTGATTTCCAAAAGGAATTTGATTTATGCCCTATCCTCCTTTATGTCCAACCTGAGCCTTTTGAAGTTGTGGCCTCTTCCAAGCAAGTTGACAGAAGGGTCGATAGCTGATGTCCCAACAAGCTGACCACGAAAATCAATGGATTTGTGGGAGTGAGAGGCTGCCACACACAGAAGTTGACCAGGCCATCCCTGTTGGATCTATGGACATATTTCCCACTCAGGCAGGACACATCCCTTGTCATGGGAGCAGGGAGGAGCCACAGGGGCAGATGGAAGAGGGGAAGGGCAAGGAGACATGAGGAGGAGGGAGGAGCAATATTTGGGTCTGGGCTCTGTCAGCTCTCATGGAATGGCCTCTTTTTGTCAGCCTGGATTTCCATTCCACATTCTTGTTTTCATTCTCTAAAAAAATATGGAAATCTCCTGGTTGGATTGTGGAAACTGAGGGGCTTGGAGAAAATCTAATAATGCCACAGCTGCTTGACCCTGGCAGTGGGGTACCTTAGACATAACCATGTGCAACATCTGTCCTCTTTGAAGTCACAGAGCAAAGCACTGCTGGAGCAGTCACCCTCCTAAATGTGACAGACTCAGCACCAGATTCCCAGATTTTACTGCAGAGAATGCTTGGAATAATGCCATGTGAAGTGATAACTGAGCAGCTCAGAACAACCAAATGCTGAAACAATTCCCCCTCCAAGGCAAATGAGGTGGCTGGGGATGGGTGCCACCAGCACCACTTTGTTTGTCCTGCCGTTTTTCCTTTCCATCTCTGATCCAGAGCCAACGCACAAACCGTTAAACAACTCAGCTGCACTCTTCCCCTGGCCAAATCCTGGCCCTTCCACATCCAGCCTTTCCACTGGGTGCTTTGGGGTGGGAATTGATCCCAAACATCCCTCCTGCTTTTGGGACACAACTCCAAGCTTAGGTCAAGACTACTACAGAAAGAATTAAGGAAAGGAGCTTATGGTGTGAAGTAGTGCTGTAATAACACCAGTTCCAGGACACAGACTTTGCTGGATGTGCTTTCAGAAACCTCTTTGGTCACTATTGATATTCCCTGTTCCAACAAACCCTGGGGATGACCTGCAGGACATGGCTGAGCCTTTTCAGGCCCAACAAGGAGCACCCTGAGCTGCCAGCCCTGTGCTGGTGACACCGAGGCTCAAGCAGGACGTGACCGGGTCAGATTCAGCCCAAAGCCAAGGGCAGCAAAGCTCAGGTGGAATGTTCAATTCTTCTGGGAAAGCTGCAGCTGGAAATGTGGATTTGAAACTGTACAGCCAAGCCACATGGCTGCAGCACTCAGCAAACTGAGTGCACCCTTTCTGCACCCAGATCTTTCTTTTATCCCAATTTTCTTGGACCAACAGGCTCAGGGAGATGTCTCTATTGGATTAGTTCCAATTACTTTGGTTAATTTGCAGTTTTATTTGATGGGGTTTTTTTGTTTGTGTGGGTTTTTTTGTTTTTGGTGGTTTTTTTGGGTTTTTTTGTTTGTTTATTTGTTTGGGTTTTTTTAAGATGAGATGTGGTTTTGTGTGTTCGCTTTTTTTTTTTTTGGTTTGTAATGGACCTTTTTTTTACATCCACTCCAAAAAGGTACCTTGGTGGCTCTTCTATCCAGAGGGAAAATGGAAAAAAGCCTGGTCTTTGCTAGGACAGGTATAAATCTGTGCTGGGAGCACTGCAGCAGCTGTCCCACCCTGAGGAAGAAAACAGGCCAGTTTAATTTCAAACCCTGCACCATGGAGCTCAGTGATCCTGAATTTCCTCTCCCCAAACCCATCCATGCAATCTGGATGGTGGGAATGCTAAACAGATGTGCACACGCAGGGATTCAACCTAGAGAGCACTGCATTATTCAAGGGAGGCAAAAAGGCCAATATTTACAACAGGAGTATTTCTGTAAATTAAACCCAAGCAACAGCAGCCAACAGGACAGACAAACACTGCAGGGATACCTGCAAGGGCATTGGGTTAAAGTTTTGTCCTCTTTAAACAGATTAAACCCCAGGTTTTTAAATTTTTTTCCCTTTTAAAGAGAAAAAAAATTAAAATACACTCAGAAGTACGTGCACTTTTTGGTGCTTAGTGGGATAAAGGTCATCTATGATGTAAAAATAAAAAAAAAAAGCACCCAAAATTCCAGCACGTCACTCATTATTTAAATAAAAAGGCAAAAATGTTTCTTACAACCTAAACTGAAAACATTATTTTGGAGGATGTGTCTGGTTTATGTCACAGTGATTTAAAACCATCTTATTACTCAAATGTAGTTACCCTTAGTTAGAAGAATGTTGGGATTAACACCTTGGCCAGAAATTTAATGCTGATAGATGTATAAATGTAGATTTATGTACTTCATTCAACAGTTAAGGGAAGTTTATTAAGTCAAAATTATGTGGATTTCTCTAATTTATAACCGTCTTTTTCTATTTCAATAAAATACTGAAATGAGCACAAGATGAACCTTGGGTGCACATTGGTGTTTCTGGCTGTGAATTGTGATAATATTAGGATTTTCCCAGGATTTTCAAGGTTGAGAACGTGGGGGTTTTGGGGATTTTTGGTATTTTAGGGGTTTTTTTTCCACTTTGTTCCCTGCTGCCTTTTAAAAAGCAGCAGCTAAATCAAGGTGTTATTGTTTTCCTTGCAAATAGACAACTAAAAGTTCCACCAGCTCCAAACCTTATTCTTCCCAACCCTCTCCTTTCCTAATAAAGCTTCCAGGTCATGGTTATCCATTGGCAGAGCTGGGTAAATCTGGTAAATAGAGCTGGGTAAATCTGGTAAACAGAGCTAGAAAGATCTGGTAAATGCTCAACCCAAATGATTATAACTCCACTCTCAGATTCCTGGAAAAAACTCCTCTGTTTGGGACACAACTCCAAGGTTAGGCCAAGACTACTACAGAAAGAAGCCGGGAAGGAGCTTATATGGTGTGAAGTAATGCTGTAATAAAACCCAGTATTTCCCTGAAGGAGGAGTTTGCAATACCTGCACCTGCAGCAGGTTATGATAACAGCCTCTGCTTCGTGGGGAGAAATAAACAGCTTTATGTTCCTGACCTCCAGCACACACTGCCATGAAATCAGAGTGCAACTGGAGTTAGTAGCTGCTTTTTAGATATTCATTTCTCTTCCCTGGTGCTGAAAAGGCCTGGCTGAAGGCAGCTTATACTAGATTAGGCTTCCAACACCTTCATGCACTGTAGACTCCAAAGACATTTTTTTCTCTTGCTCTCAGAAGGTGAAAGTGTTGAGTCATTTCTTTTAAAGACCTGGTGGAAGTTATTGTTCATTAAATGAAAGAGCTGGTGCTCAAGGCAAGGCTCAGAGCTGCTCTGCTAGGCTGGGCTTAGGGATATCCCTCCAGGCCCAGCTCAGGGATGCTCTCCCAGGCTGAGCTCAGGGATGCTCTCCCAGGCTGGGCTCAGGGATGCTCTCCCAGGCCGGGCTCAGGGGATGCTCTCCCAGGCCGGGCTCAGGGATGCTCTCCCAGGCCGGGCTCAGGGATGCTCTCCCAGGCCGGGCTCAGGGATGTTCCCCCAGGCCCAGCTCAGGGATGCCCTCCCAGGCCCAGCTCAGGGATGCTCTCCCAGGCCCAGCTCAGGGATGTTCTCCCAGGCCCAGCTCAGGGATGCTCTCCCAGGCCCGGCTCAGGGATGCTCTCCCAGGCCGGGCTCAGGGATGCTCTCCCAGGCCTGGCTCAGGGATGCTCTCCCAGGCCGGGCTCAGGGATGCTCCTCCAGGCCCAGCTCAGGGATGCTCCCCCAGGCCCAGCTCAGGGATGCTCTCCCAGGCTGGGCTCAGGGATGCTCCATGTCCAGCTGCAGCTTCCACGTCTCCTTGGGACTCAGCTCCCAGCTTCCCTCTGCTGCTCTGCTCACCCTTCCCTGGCTTAGCTGAGCCAGGCTCCAGCAGCTTGTCTGAGATCCTGACAGGGATTACCAGGAGCTCACGGATGCAGCTGGTGCCAGCAGTAATGAGGGTTTCAAAGGCGAGCGCCTGGTGGGAAGGGACTGTCATTTGTGGAGCCAGTCCCTCTAATGGAGAAACAACCCCCGTGCTACAGGAGAGGATAATTTGGCAGTTCCAGTCCCAGTGGCTCAGGGACATAAAATCCAGCCTCATCAATGTGTAAGATTAGAAGTAATTAGCCCCTATATGGTAAAGTCATCGCTCAGGAGCTCGGCGCCGTCTGGGGACCTGGTGTAACGATGCCTCAGGGACAAGTAAGATGGGATCTTTGACTTGAGTGATTTGGAAGGGGCTGAGACCTAATTAAATCTGCAAAGATGCTGTAACTGCATTAAAAGGGATTTTTAAATATGAGCCATATTCCCTTTCACTAAACAAACTAGGTGTATTTCACCCTGGAACAGGGAGAGAATTAATCAAGGGACAGCGAGCCAACAGCTGCTGTGCGGCTGCCAAAGAGAAGATGATACAGGATTATACAGAATTGAAGAGCATTTAATAAGAATTCAGGGATATTTACAAGAATTGAAGAATATTTAACAGGGTTTTTTGAAGGATGAGGTTTTATTCAGCTGTGGTGAAAACCAAGCACATAACCCTCGCTGTAAATCCAAGAGAATGTAAGGATTTTTAAATCTGTTTCTCCAAATGTTTAACTTATAATAAACACTGATTGCCTTACATAAATAAAAGCTCATTTTCTTGTAAAAAATAATATACAATTCACTTTTTCACTCATTAAAAAAACTAACTTGCAGCTTTTCAAAGAGGGGTACACAGAGCTATTATATTTCTGCTACTGTGCTCCACACAGCACTTCCCATCTTCCTTTTCCTTAAAAAGGCTTGGCATTTTGTTCTGGAGAAAGGAAAGCCTGTAAGTTCTCTTCTCAGCAATGATTGCCTCATTTATATGATCTATCTTCTCCCAAGGATAAAAAAAAATATTGTATAATATTAATATTTTTCTAGCATAACTCAACCCTCTGCCTTTGTCAGTGCAGAGCTGGATCCTCAAAGCCCGGAAGGTGAGTGGAAAAGAATTTTAAGGGCATGAACTCAGAGTGGGACAACAGAAACATCCTGATGGCAAAGAGAAAAGAGCATTGGAATGACACAGAGAAGTTTAGACACTTCATCATTCAGCCTAAAAAAGATTAATTACAACAGCATCAAACTCATGGGTAGGCAGGTCAATGCTGAGAGAAATCACCATTTAGCCAAAAATCTTCAATATTATTTTTCTAAAGTCTCAGAAGCAATTTGATCTTTGCATTTATGATGGTGGTAGGACTATAGTTACTGCTCTTACAAAAGAGCCATTCTTGAGTGAATTCAGGGTTATTTATACTTAAATTATCCAAGGTAATTATACAGAATTTATTTTATACTGAAATTATCAATTACTTCTTATACTGAAATTATCCATTGTTTGGACTGCCTATAAACCTGTGAACTCAGTAATCTTTATTTGAGCCAAACTTGGTGAACAAACCTATAAATACATTATCTCATAGAACACATCTACAGCCAATGGGAGGACTAAAAGCCTGTTATTAGCATGATCCCAAAAATTACTCACTCAACAAACATCACCCCTTACAAACCAGCCCCCAAAATTAAGAGGTCACCCTGTCACCTCCCTGGGGATATGTTTCTGAGTTAATTTTAGAGAAATTTTGATCATGGAGTGATCAAAATTAGGTTGGAAGAGACCCAAATCCCATCCCATTCCATGCCCTGCTATGGTGTCTCAGGTTTAGCGGGGTGTGTATTCCATCACCATCTGTCAGAGCTGGGGCAGCTCTCTGCTGTTCATGGGCAGTTTTCTTTATCTCTCCCACAGCCAATCCTCCCTCCAGGAGATCTCTGCTGTCCATGGCCACTGAGTGTCCCTGCATGGCTGATCAAATTCCATCATCCCATGGGGAGATGCTCTGCCCAGGGGAGGAGCCAAGCATTCCTACCTGGATCCAATCTGAGCCTGGAACAGCACAGCAACCTTTGCCCCCTGCATTCCCAGAGGAGCAGCTTTCTGCTCCCCTGCATTCCCAGAGGAGCAGCTTTCTTTTGCCCTGCATTCCCAGAGGAGCAGCTTTCTCCTGCCCTGCATTCCCAGAGGAGCAGCTTTCTCCTGCCCTGCATTCCCAGAGGGAGAGCAGGCCCACCTCCAGCAGCCCTGGAGCTTCAGAGGAAAACCCCACCCTTGTCCAGGATCCCTGCTCCAGCAGAACCACAGCTGGGCCTGCAGGAGGGCTGAGCCACCATGGAATGGCACTGTGCCACCACCCTGACCCACAGGGGCTCAGCTCCTGTTCTGACTCTGGCAGGGTTTGTTTGTACTATTGCATTTGCATTTTTAGTTTTCCTAGAACAGAACTGTTATTCCTGCTCCCATATCTTTTCCTGAGAGCCCCTTAATTTCAATATTATAACAGTTCAGAGGGAGGGGGTTTGCATTTTCCATTTCAAGGGAGGCTCCTGCCTTCCTTAGCAGACACCTGTCTGTTCAAACCAAGACACCTTCCAGTGTCCCAGGCTGCTCCAAGCCCCAGCGTCCAGCCCGGGATCCAGGGGCAGCCACAGCTGCTCTGGGCTATGCACTGAGTACCCCAACCTCTGCTGGGCTGTGGGAATTAATCCCTCATCATAATCACAGCTAACTGGATCCGTGCTCTCCTTTAATCACGGCAGGTACATGGATTAGTTTTTCCCCTGCCCCATTTGGGCAGACCCAGGTGTCATTCCTGGGGATATCCATCCCTGAAGAATGCAGTTCCAGCAGCAGCTGTGTGGAAAAGCTTTGTGGGCTCCTTCTTTACAAGAGCAGAAATTTAACCAGTGACTGTGTTTTCAGCAGAGAAGCTTGATGAGCTCGATGGCTCCTCAATCACCACGAGAAAAATCAACAGCAATCAAAGTGCTCTGGTATTTCAAACCTTCCAGCGACCTTTCAAGGGGATTTCAGTTGGAAAATACAATATGAGGAAACTCTGTGGATTTGGGAATTCATCTTAAAGCCAAAGCCTTCGCTAAATGTCTCCTGCTTGAAATGTAGAGTAAACAGCAGTGGGGATCAAAGGTAGGGGAAAAATGAAGGAAAAGGTGGGTGGTGACCTCCTGGTGACCTGGGTCAAGCACACATGTAATTATTTGTCTTCAATTCTGGGTGGTAGAAATGTCCCTCAGCTTTCAGAAGGAGAGCAATCCCAGATAGACAAAGGGGAAAACACGAGTGGGACACAGGAAACAAAAGAAAATCCCTCACATGAAAAATAGTCCCACTCTAATGGCACAGGAAAAGGCACTGGAGAGAAGGGAAATAGGGAATTTTACTGGGAAAACCCTGGGGACTGAGGAGGAGGCTGCAAAGAAAGCCTGGCCCCATCATCCCCAGAACACAACAGCAGTTAATGCTTTTAAACTTGAGAGAGTTTTTATGGATTTTTTAAAATTATTTTTTTGTTTTATTTTGTTTTCTCTCCAACTAAAAGCTGAAGAAAAGTTGTTTATAAAAGCCTCTGTATTTTTGGACAGAATGGACAGAGAAAAAATCACAGGTAAAAAAAAAAAATCCAACAAAACCAAACAAAAAAAACAATTACAAAGAACAGTGAAACAAGGAAAGCTGCATTTGTGCCTGGAGCTTAAAAATAGCAACTGAAGCAATACAAAGTGTGTGAGTTTGAATATGAGCACACAGCACAGAAGTGCTGAGTAACCCAGAGTGCTGCTTAATTTTTAAAAAGGGATTTTGATATCTAAGGTATCTCAAAATTAGGATGGGATTAAGATACATCAGAGGATAATATGAAAAAAATAAAGCCAATGAAATTACCTTGACAAGACTGAAGACCAGGGTGACAAAGGAACAGAACCAGAAATCAAAGAAAATATAATAGAGGAGTGCTTCCACATCTCCCTAAACTCATCCTAAATGAGCAGAAGTACTCGAGGAACTGACATTTTCACAGAGTTGGGAACATTACTGCAAAATACTGACACTAAATAAGTTGGGAATCATCAGCAAGTCAAAAAAAGAAGTAATAGGGTAGAGATACCCTAAAACCACAAAATTCAGAAGATGCATAGGAAGAGATATGAGGAGATGTGAAGCTCCTGGGCAGATTAAAATAGAGCTTTTCTGCACAAAATGTAATTAAATCTTGAATCTCAATGACCATAATCAGGATAATGAAGTAACTGATGATCTACAACAAAATCCTACTCTTCCCAAAGAGTAAATTGATCAAATCACTCCATTACAGCATTATTTTAACATGTATAAACTGCAAAACCATTCGAAAATTCCTTTGAATTCCTTGAAGGAGTTCATAGCTGCAGCCCTCTTTGTTGTATTTTTACAGAGGAATTCTGTAAATTAACAGAACAGAAACAAGTTTATTTAAGCCAAACCAACATGCACTGGTCTGAGGAGGAAATCTCTGCTCTAAAATAAAAATGGAGTTGTTTATTGAAACACAAAGCAGCACATTCAAGGGTTTTGCTCATCCCATGTTGTAGGAGGCTATTTTAGAGGGAAAGGTCATAGGTTTCACACTCCTTATTGATGTTGGGAAACAATGACAGATTTATTGTAAAGATTTGTCAGCAGCAGCAGTGAGGTCACTGTGCCCCAAGAAAGAGAAAATGTTCATTTACCTGTAACCCCGCCCCAGTGAAACCTTCCTTACCCAACCCTTTGGCTGGACAAAACATGCATTTACCTTATAAAGCTCAAATTGTGCATCAGTATTCAGCTAATTGGAGGTTTGCTGTCATTAATTTAGATAATATACATTCATCTCACATAAATAGCTTCTAGCAGCTTCTTTAATTTAACCTTTCTTTTGGCCTCCTTTTTTCACTGTCACACAACCAGCAATTGAGAGCTCACAAATGACCTCCTGTGCCACAGCCCTGCCATAACAATCCATGGGAGGAATTTCATAAAACGGATTAAATTCTACAGCGTTAGCTTTGATGAATTAGTAGAATTTGTTACCTGCAGCTGCTCAGAGTTAATCTCTGATTTTTAGCTGAGTGTTGGAAAGAGTAAACCAGGGACATGTTGTAGTTTTGACACTTTCATGGCTGAAAGGGAAGTAGAGCCACAGCTTCCACAGAAGCAAAACCTTTACAGATTTTTGCCTTTTATCTCTCTTATTTCACTGCTTAAAACAATATCTGAGGAGGGACCTCCCATGACAAAAGTGTTCCTGTATAAATTTTGAGATTATTACAATTATTCTATAATGATTATTCCTTCCTGCCTGGTATCACATCACAAAGGAGCAGAGCTGAGCATCATTTTCCCACAAAGCTTCAAAGGTGGCAAATGATCCCAAGGTAAAAAATGAGCTCCAGCACAGCAAATCACCTAAAATGTTTTGTTCAACATTAAATTATTATTCACCATTTAAATTAAGGATTGCAAGGGAAATTCATTCTGAGCCTTTTCCATTTTCCTCATACTTACAATTTGGCTAATGAACCAAGAAAGCAATTAGTGAAACATCTCAATTTATAGCAGGTTGAGGTAATCTTTAGCCAGGGCACAGTTAAAACTCCTGCACTGTGAAAAGGAGACTTTTCATCTCCTGAAGCAGCTCTGGGGAGTTAATGAGAGCATCAGCAATGGTACAATTTGTCATTTCTGGCTGCCTCTGGATCCCTGGAAGTGCCCAAGGCCAGGTTGGACAAGGCTTGGAGCAGCTTGGGACAGTGGAAGGTGTCCCTGCCATGGCAGGGGTGGCACTGGATGGGATTTAAAGTCCCTTCCAACTCAAACCATGGGAGCACAGCAGGGATTTCCATGAGATATGGAGTTTTTTCAGGCATTTATCCCATTCAGCTCAGTTAAACACTTCCACACAACATCTGGGAGCAACCCATCCAAGGTTCCACAGCACTGTGGTGGGCACTTCCCAGTTCCCCAGCCTTAGAGGGATTTCATTTCTGCGGGACAGCGCTTCCATGGATGATCCTGTGCTGATCCTTTGTTGCAGTAAGATAGAAAAATTATTTTTAAAAGCCTTCTAAAATCAGGCCTGCTCTGGCTGGCCTGTCATTTCTTCTTAGCCAAGCTGGCTCTTTGCAAGTTCCCATGTGAAGCAATCCTGGTGCGAGCAGCTCATTAACATAACAATCTATTCCTGGGTAAAAAAACAACTGACACCTGTATAAACTGCTTTTACAACTTAGACAGAAAAATAAAAACCATCTCTCACAAACCACTTTCCCTGTACATACATACCAAGAGTTTGAGTGACCAATAAACACAGGATAACAACTTGTTACTGACCAATAAAGTAACAGACAAGAAAGCTACTGACCACCTGGAGTCGCACACGAGGTCTGTAAAACTGCAGAAAAAGGAGCTATGTGAATAAAGAATGGCCTCTTCTCCACCATGAACAAAACAGTCCTGGCTGATTTATTCCCATAATCCTTCTGTGCCATCCCAGTGGGAAAAGGGGAGAAGCAAAAGAAGGGGAGCATTGCATGGGAAGTGGAGCCTGCCTGACTCATGCAGAGTTAATGAACTCCGGAGCAGGACTCAAGTCAGGAATTGTACATGGACACACTCAGATCACCACCAAAACACAAGAAATAATTTGATATTCTCAGACATTATTGAGCTGCAATCAACAGATCACTCACAAAAGAAAGCAGGACTTGTGAACAGCTTAATCCAAATAACTTTTCAGCACAAAAAAAAAAAAAAAAAAAAAGGGAATAAGGAAAACAAGGCTGCATAAGGAGCAGGACATTATGGAAAATACAATGGCAATAACATAACTTAGTGGTGTTCCGCAGTATTTTGCCTACTAATGATTTGTGTCTGTAAAATTTAAAGGGGACCTGAGTTGATTAGGTATATTTGTTATTTTAGGATTTTTTGATAAAACTTTATGATAGATATTCCTATAGCAGGGATTTGGGAATGGGCAATAAACATGGGAAGTGGTTTTTTTTGGTTTTTTTGTTTTGTTTTGTTTGTTTGGTTGGTTGGTTGGTTGGGTTTTCTGTTTTGTTTGGGGGTTTTTTGTGTTGTGTTTTTTTTTTTTTTTTTAATTCAGTGCATCAATAACCACAACTTGGCTAAAAAAAATAAATACTTAATTGCAATTCAACCAAAAGCTCCCCCTGAGGCTTGGGCTCAGTTGGATGCTGGGTGCTAAAATCAGCCTCTCCATTTTCCTTAGAATAGCAAAGAAAAAGGAGAATGAGCTTGACTTTATTTACCGCAATGGTACATAAAGTCAAGCTCAATCTTAGGAGAAGCATGAGCCTGGGTAATTGAGTCAGGAAGAGGAGTGGAAGTCTCCTGTGACAGCCTGTAATTGTCAGAGTTCCAGTTAAATGCAGCAGACACGAATTCAATTCATATTTTGAATGCCTGGGTAGTGCCTGGATCAAACCTGGCCTCCAGACCTCTGGGGAGCTGCTTCTCTCTGCAGCATGGTCCTTCCACTCTGACACAGAGAACATTAACCAGAAAACTACAGGGGTAATTCTGCACTCTGTGCTGAAAATATTTCATTTACAGCTGCATCAAAACTTCCATCCCCTTAGCAACTGGGAGGCTCCTGCTGGAAGCAGCGATGGGGAAGATGGGACTCTGGGAATGTCAGAGGCAAGCGAGGATTCTGTGGGTGTGAAATTGTTGGCAATTATGTCTGAGCACTGGCTGCACATGTTTTTGCTGAATGTGTTCAGATTTACTGGAGGAATTGGCCTGAAGTATTTACTGAATTCTGGGAGGCCTGATTAAAATAAACTATGTTCAAGACACTTGTACTGTACTGAGACTCCGGAGTCCAGGGAGAGCTCTGGATGTGTCAGACACCAAAACAACAACAAATTAAAGAAAGGAATTGGCTCAGGAAATATTACTGCTGGTTCCTGAAAACAAGCTAAAATGCACTTGCTACCTGAGGAGCACAAAGAGAAAGAGAAAGAACATGAGAAGCAATAAAGTGGAATCTGGATGTGGCAGAGCAACTCGCTGCAGATCCCCACAGGAAATGAGCACAGGTAATTAAGACTAAGTCATTCCATGGTGTCCTGCCATTCCCATCCAGGCTGGAAGGGTTGGAAAGGCAGTCCTGGGATGAGGGAAAACACCCCTTCCTTCCTCCCTCCTCCCTCAGCTGCCAGACCCAGGGCAAGGCTCCATTTCCCAGCCTGGGAACTGTCTTAGGTTGGAAATGGGGGTGTGTATTCCATCCCCATCTGTCAGAGCTGGGGCAGTTCTCTGCTGTTCATGGGGCAGGTTTCTTTATCTCTCTCACAACCAATCCTCCCTCCAGGAGATCTCTGCTGTCCATGGCCACTGAGTGTCCCTGCATGGCTGATCAAATTCCATCATCCCATGGGAGATGCTCTGCCCAGGGGAGGAGCCAAGCATTCCTACCTGGATACAATCTGAGCCTGGGAACAGCACAGCAGCCTTTGCCCACTGCATTCCCAGAGGAGCAGCTTTCTCCTGCCCTGCATTCCCAGAGGAGCAGCTTTCTTCTGCCCTGCATTCCCAGAGGAAGAGCAGGCCCATCTCCAGCAGCCCTGGAGCTGCAGAGGAAAACTCCCCCCTTGTCCAGGATCCCTGCTCCAGCAGAACCACAGCTGGCACTGCAGGAGGGCTGAGCCACCATGGAATGGCACTGCTGCCACCACCCTGACCCACAGGGGCTCAGCTCCTGTTCTGACTCTGGCAGGGTTTGTTTGTACTATTGCATTTGTTGTTTTTTTAATTTCCCTAGAACAGAACTGTTATTCCTATTCCCATATATTTTCCTGAGAGCCCCTTAATTTCAATATTATAACAGTTCAGAGGGAGGCTCCTGCCTTCCTTAGCAGACACCTGTCTGTTCAAACCAAGACAGGCCCACAGGCAGCAGCAGAGGTTTCCTTGCAGCTCACTGTTCAGGTTTTTCCCCCTGGCTCTCTCTGGCCTGTCTGGTGGAAGCAGCCACCACAGCAGCTCTCTCACTCTGCACAAGCCATGAACCCCACATCCAGCCCTCTTCCCTTGGAGGCCTCCATGAGCCTTCCCAGAGCTCACTGATGATGGAGAGGTTTGCAGGGAATGACAATTTAGGAGTGGAACCATCCCCAACCAGGCACTGTGGGAGTCACAGAATCCTCAAATGGTTTGGCTTGGAAAGGACCTTGAAGGCCACCTGATTCCACCTCCTGCCATGGGCAGGGACACATTCCCTAATCCAGTGGTCCAGGAGCTGTGATTCCACCCCTGTGCCACCCTCACAGGGGGAGAGCAGCAGCAGCAACACAAGTGGGAGCCTTCTCACAGCCCCCCAGGACCTCCCTGAGCAGGAGATCCCCTGGTTTCATGGAAGAGGGCTCAGAGATCCATTTCCATGCCCTTTTATCTTCCCACCTGCAGGAGAACAGGACCTGCAGTGGTGTTTGGCTCCTGCCTCCTCCACCCATACAGCAACCAAGTCAGCCCAGGTTTCCTGTGGCATTCACATTCTCTGAAAAAATTCCTTCACCCAGGGCTTTTCTCCTGGGAAGCTGAAAGGCAGCAAGAGAGACCTCAGAAAAAAGGAAAACAATTCTTACCTCATTTGCTTCTGTGTTGTGCTCATGTGGAATGTGTTTGCAGATTGTTTACCCACAGGTGATTGTTTCATTGGATTCTGCTCGGAGTTCTTTTGAGTCATTGGCCAAGGGGGGCCAAGCTGTGTCAGGACTCTGGAAAGAGTCACGAGTTTTCATTATTATCTTTTTACCATTCAGTATCTTTTCTGTATTCTTTAGTATAGTATAGTATTTATTAATATAATATAGTATAATAAAATAATAAATTAGCCTTCTGATATCACGGAGTCAGATGCATCATTCCCTCCTTTGTTGGGAGCCCTGTTTTACAATAGTTTCCCACAGGACAGAAGGAGGAGGAAGCTGTTTCTGACCCCTCAGCTGCTCAGGGAAGGAAGGGCTGTGTGCTGCTCAGCGAGGCTTTGGGCAGCACAGCAGTGCACAAATTGCCATCAAGCACACAGAGGAGTCCAGAGCCCGACGCAGAGCTCGGGCCAAAATCCTGCTCTCCTGCTCTCCTGAGGATGCAAAAAGAAGATGAAACCTTTCTTAATGATCTCCCGGTGCCACTCTGAACGTGGGTACCAAGGAGACAACACAAGTGAGGCTGTGGTAGGGATGACTCCCCAGACCACAGCTCAATTTCATGTTTAAGGCAAAGCTGCAGCTCTTTGGATGAGTAACAGGTCATTTAGCCAAACATAAAAATACTTCTTTGAGCACAGAGGCATCTCTCTGCTGCCTTACCCATAAACAGCAGATTAATCTGCTGTTCTAAAGTGTTTGTAGGTAATAGCATGAGAGTTTCCTTTTAAAGAGTTTTATTTTACAGCTAAATTGCCAGCTTGTGTTCCAAAATCTCAGCTACGAGGTTCCACAGATTTTGGGGGATCTGCAGGATTGATGTGCTCAATTTCTGCCTCTCAGACTCTACTATCTGCTTTTTTCAGTCATCCTGCTACGAGGCACTTCTCCAGGAAGGTGATTTTCCTTCCTGTTCACTGTATCTCTGGCAGAAAATGCATTTTAGTGAACTAATTAAATAGAGTTGGATTGTACATCAAATATCAGTAATAATATCAGGCACTAACGTTCTGGCTGCTGTGAGAACAGGTTGCAATACACATTGTACCTGTAATACATCACTGGGATAATGATTTGATGCATCTGTGCTGTTAAATCCTCCCTTGGCAGAGTGACCAGCAAGCAAAAGACTGGAAAATATTTATGGGAAAGAGGATACTGGAATGGTGGAGGGAAGGATCCTCCTCTGCATGCTGTCCTTCCCCAGACTTCTCCTCCCAGCCACATTCCCAGGGCTTGCGTGAGGCTGTATCCCCAATTTTCTCCTCATTTTCTGACTCTCCAGAGTTTGAGCAGCTCTCCTTTTCTGTATTCTACTTATTAATTATAATTAATTAAACTCCTGTTTCATAAAAATCTAGCGTATCCCAGAAAAACCTGAGCTAAACCAGCTTACGTTTTTAAATACTCTTTTTCCCCCCTCCCAAAGGATTCCTGAATCCTTCACAAGCTACAACCACAGAATGATTAAAATTAAAGCTTTTCTTGAGTTCAGTTTTAATTCTGTGAGTTAATTTAATTGAGTAGAAGACACATTGATAACTTGTCCTCATTTCCCATTTCTGTGGAATAAAAAGAGGGAGTTCTTAGCTAAGCAAAACAATGTCCCCAGGAGAGGAAATTCTTGAGATGCTCAAAATGCAGCACCTGTAGCCAGTGTTTTTTCTCAAGTGTAGAGAAGTAAAAAAAGGATATTTTTTGGGAACAATGTTCACAGAATCCTTCTGGAGAATGCTAAACTTCATTCCTTGTTCATCAAGCTGTGATCTCCCCGATTCAGAATTCTGAGTTTTCAGTGACCCACTCATCCTCTAATGTCCATAATTCCCCAAAAAGAGCCAAGAAAAGAAGCAAGAAGTATTCAGTATAATAATAAAAATACAAATTGACCTGTAAATTGTCACTGCCCAGGTTCATTTGGGCACGGGGGGATGGAAGCACAAGGCTCACATCCATCTCCATTAATATTTTCAGCCAAAGGTTAAAGAACAGTAAAACCAACTCAGCTGTCAGAGAAAATACATATTAGCATTTAGATTAGCAGTTATTATCTGCATTTCCCATCAGCAGACAACAGTGAAATACGTGATGATGGCTTCAGATATTTTTTCAGAAAGGTTAAGGGGTCGCTGGATTCAAAGGGCTGGGAAAGACTGGCCTGGGAGATAAATGGCCTGGCCCTGGCATGTGCTGTGCATCCTCAATACATCTGGACTCTGGCTGGAATTAAAATTCATATTGCAGCAGCAATTAAAAGACAGAAGTAGGTCAGGAGCTGTTGTTCAAGGCAATGTGCAGGCAAGGAAAGAAAGGAAAAAACCCGAAGTGAGCAGCATTTGCCTGCTAGAAAATTCAGCCTTGAGAAACTCAGGCTGAGGTAACAATGAGAGGATGACACAGGGAAAGGAAAGTTTGGGTGGTTCAGCTCCGGGCTCAGCAGGCAAAGGCTGTCCCCAGTGGGCAGCTCTCAGGCTGCACAGTGACATCAACTCTCTCACTTTCCATGGAGAGAGTGTTTCATTGTACATGGACAGGGCATCCTCCCACAGTGCCCTCCCCGTGTCACACGCTGGGACAATGCCCTTTGTGGGATCTCCAGCCAGCTCCAGGCATGGAAAACGGGAATAAAACCAACATTGCTTCAACTGCTGTTTGAAAAACAGAGGAATTTGGTGCAGTCACCTGCAGGCTGGCACAGACCCTCCCTGCAGGCTGCTCCTCTGCTTTTGCAATGCTGACAATTAATGCAGGTGAGGATTTCAGGGGCAGCTCAGTTTTAGTCCCTCAGCCACATAAAATTGAGCAAAGTGAGACCCAGCCACTTAATGTTGATTAAACCTTGCTTTGAGTATAATCTGTTCTTAAAGGTGTCCTGTTAACCAAAACTACATTTAAAAAAATGTTCTCTAGATATGCAAGAATTTGCACGGGAACTTTGCCTGTTAAAGTTTGATTTTATCCAGAAAGGGACTTTAAAAATAATTTTAAATGCTCCAAAGAGCAGCAGTTGGTTTCAGAAGAGGCAGAAGCTCTCCATGTGTGGCCCTGGGCTCTGCCTTGCCCTGCTTCTCGTGGGAATTGCAGAGCCAAGCCCTGCCAGGTATCTCCCCAAGCTGCCCAGCCTCCCAAATCTATTTTCCATGCTGGCAGCTCCAAGTGGCACTAGGAATCCAGAGCAATAGAAGCAGAAAACTAAATGCAATCAGTTAAACCCAAAGAGATCTGAAACCAAATCCCAGAGGTGTCCCAGAGCACCCATGGGGACTGTGGCCAGAGTTACCTTCTGCTGCTAAAACACTTCTTTTTTCCATTTATTTATCCTACAGACACAAGGGAAAGTGTGTCCATATTCTCTTGACTCCAATCTTCTTCTAAAAGACAGCCAAGGTAATTGTCATAGCTGATTTTGTCACTGGTTATTGTGTGCTTTCTGCACTGTTTTGTCCTCTGCCCCTCATGAATCCTGCACTGATGGGCTTTAATCAGCAGCAAAGGTTTCTATACCTCATTCCACTCCTGCTGTGGGCACAAAAGACGTTTTTAGTTGTTTTTGATGCAAGCCTATGCAAGACTCTTATAATTATTAATGGTAACACACCATCAACAAGTGGGGACACAACACTTAGAGCTGTTTATACTTTGCAGGGAGGGGAGGAAAGAGAATATTTTTTCTCTTTGTGGTCAGGGCATATCCCTACAGAAGTTTGCTCAGTGGACTGCCAGGTGTGTGACTGAGGTGTTTCAGCATCACCCAATTAACTCAGTGATTAATGCACAGCACTGATGGCAATCTGGGACAGGATTGGGGTGGGACCACACACAGAGGTGGGAGTGGGGCTGTCCTCTGCTCTCCCCAGGGATGCAGAAATGTCTCATGAATCAGGAGCAGCAGGGCAGGAGAGAAGAACACCCTTGAAAATGCCCTGGGGGGAAATTTGGGCTGGGCTGGAGCACAAACAAGCAAGGACTGTTGGGAACTCTGCTCCCAGGTTGGGATTTGCAGCAGAGGAACTCGTGGAGGGCAAGGGAAAACCTTCATTTTAAAAATATGCATTGCAGTTTTATCTGTTTGTAGTCTTACGTTAAATACAACATGTACACTCACACCAGCTCAGCCTTTCCACTTCAAATCACAAGATCAGGGAATAATTGAGGTTGGAATGGACCTCAAAGTCACAGGATCACAGCATCATCAAGGCTGGAAATTACCTCCAAGATCATCAAGTCCAACCTTTAACCAAATACCAACCATGAAAACGAGAGACATAAGAATGACACATCAATAATCACGGAAAACACCTCTTCCATACACAATTTATACCAAAAGCAAACCCCAATCCCAGCCATTCTACATCACTGCACACACAATTTTTGATACAAAACAGGCTGAACCATTCCAGAGCACATTTTGGCCAAGTTTGAAAAACTTAAATAAATTCACTTCAACAGCCGCCCCTAAAATTCTCAAAAAGTAATAAAAACTAAAATGGGCACTTGACCTGTGCCCAAGGCCAGAAGGAGATCCTCAAGTAATAACTGCTGCACGTGCGGTTTGGATTTTTATAGGTAGAATTCAATAAAGAAGAAGAGATGAAAAAAATGTTCCTTCAAAACTGATAAAGTTCAAACAAACGTGCAACCAGCGCTTGTGGGGTTCTCCAAGGATTAGGAACGCTCCATGGGCAGGGCTCAGGGACAGAAAGGGACTTCCCTGGAGAGAGATGATGCTTTGGCTGGGACTCTGCATGGAGGAAGAGAAGGGAAATGCTGCCCAGGGCCACTCCAGCCTCCTGCAGCTGCCACTTGGTCCCCCGAGCCCCTGGCCCTGGGGTCGTTTTATGGCTTCCAGCTCTCTGAGAGTGACGTAACCTGAGCCTTAAACTGCTTCTGCAGCAAATAAATGCTGATAATCTACTAAACCTCATGTTTAAATGGAAGCCATCGTGTAAGAAAGCTGATGGAAGAAAACCAGCTCGTTCTCGATAGCTCAATGTAACAATAAAAATCCAATAGAGACTTAGTGCCAACCTCACTTCAGAGTAAGTTTTTAATACCATCTGCAATCATCATCCAGTGCATTTTTACTTGTATTTTTTTTCTATTTTTCCCCCTTTCTGGGTGCTCAGAAGACAATTTTCCCCCACAAAGCAGTGACTGCAAAGGGTAACTCCCCTCCAGCCCACCAGTGCTGGCAGCAGCACAAACACCAAGCACCAGGCACAGTTCATGACTATTTATACTTCACAACCCCATCCTGCTGAAAGCTTTTAAGTAATTAGTTTTCCTCATTAACAGCTGCTCTGCCTGGGGAAGGGCTCTCAGGTGCTCCCAAGCCCCCTCCTGGATTACAGGGCAGCACCACACAGGCTGGGAGGGCAAAGCTCAGAAATGCTGAGCTGGGCTGGTGAAAAAGGGCAACAAAACCACCACATTTTTATAAAAATGTGTAATTCCTGCAAGATCACAGAACATCGCAGCCGTGAGAAACATTCCCAGGACTTTACCATAATCCTCTTGTATTTAAATCAGATGGACAATATTGATCAACATCACTTTTAGGGAGACCCAAATACACTTTAAGGGACAGCAGGAGTTTTTTGGTGCTAAAGTTGCATCCCATCCTAAAAAGAAAAGCAAATTTGATACATCTCATGGACCAAAAAGTGATTTGCAAACACAGGGAGCAGGGACAGCCAATAAAACTAAGGTTTGTACCTTCTCCCTGCCACATCTCATCCATTATCCCATTTTTCTCTTTCACACTTGCAGAGGCAAAACGGACATCAGGTAAAGGCTAATTTAATATTATCACTAATGCATTCAAACACATCAGCAAGAGCTGTGTTGCTAAAATTGCACTGCAAAAAAACCAGGTAAAACGTTGTTATCTCCTTGGAAAAGCTGGGCCTGGTGCTCCAGCACCCACTGATGTCTATTGAAAGCAGCAGGATTATTTTCCTGCATAAGGATGACTCCCATGATTAAGGAGTGCAGGATTACATCCATTCTTTGCATATCTCTTGGTGTTTACATATCCCTGTTTTCACCTCTTGGTTTTTGTTGGGTTTTTTTATTTTTTATTTTTTTTAACACGGGCATTTAATTACTGTTAGCACCAGATATCATTGTGCTGGACTTGTATCCCTTCAAAATTTGGCTGGGTTTGAGATGCCAAAGAAGAAATGCTTTTGTGATCAAAACAAAGGGAAAGAAGCAGAAGCAGCAGAATGTGGACTATGCAATTAAAAACAAATAAAATGGAGGGAACTTGTTATTCACAATCAAGGCTTATTCACGATTCATCTCACATCCCTGCTCCTACCCATGGCCTCTGCTCTCGGGAGCTGATTGCTTTTGTATCAATTTTTAACTGTGCCAAGGACTGAGTTACCTGAGAGCTCCCAGGCACTGCTGGCAGGATCACTGCTGGAAAATAACAGCACTCAGACAGTTGAACGAGTCTTAGAGGGAGTTGCTGTTAATGATTAATAAACAAAAATACTTGGATGTTTTTCACCTTATGAAGAAGGGGTGAGAGTTGCTTTAGTTCGTCACTGCCGTGTGATTTATATATAAAATACATCTCCTTCCTATCCTTAGGAAAATTAAGTTACTTTTCCACTACTTTATGGTAAAATAGAGCATTTAATGCAGAGCTTTTAATGAAGAACTTAATGCAGGTCTCAGGTCATGTTCTCAACCCAATGAGAAATGCAACAGAATAAAAACAATAGTTCAAGTTAAACTTCCAGTAGGGAACCACCTTTTTTGTTAATGGAAAACAAAACTTCTTTCAAGCTCTCACATTTGACACCGAATTACATTAATCTCATAAAGGGAACATAAATATCTTTAATTTTAGTAGCTTGCCACGGGTGGGTTTGAAAACTTAAATCCCACCAGATAATTTCAGACAGCTTCATCATAACTTCAGTGCCACTTCTGGAGGTACTGTTTACGTATGTCCCAGAGTTAAAAACAAGGCACTTCCTGCCTTTTTAGGCTTTTTAAACTCCCTTCAAACTGCAAAAGAACAGAGCCTGTTTTTTACAGAGTGGCACAAGAGCGAAAGGAGCCGGCAGGACGCTCAGAAACCCCCCGAAGTTGCCCAAACTCACCCCAAAGCCGCGTTTCCCTGCAGCTCCCGGTGCAGAACATGCGGCTGCCAAAGGGCTGCGCGTCCCGGGAGCGCTCGGGCATCCCCGGGATGCGCTCCGGGCCGGCCCCGCCGGGTGACAGCGGCACGGCGGGCCCCGAGCTGCCAGCACATCAATTATTCACCCTCCAGCGCCCGCAGCAGCTGCTGCTGCTCCGGCTGAGCCGCTCACTGCGGGCTTTGTGTCCCGGGAAAAGCGGATTTCAAAACGCTGGGCACGGGGAAAGCTGGGAGCGCTGCTTGGGGGCGATTCGTGTCGCGCTTGTGCCCTCTCAGCCTTGGCCGTCGGGAGCAGGGCAGGTTCTTGATTTAAATATTGAAGTTGCGTCCCTCCTTGTGAGCGTTCTGGAGCAAAGTTAAGAGGAAATGGAAATATCCCTATCTGCTGCTTGCACATATTTCTGGAATGACCTCCTGGACTTTTAAATAGCAAACACCTGTTTGCCAGAATGTTCCTGTTCACCAAAATGTTCCTGTTCTGAGCATGAAAGGGGGGGAAAAAGCACAGCAAATTCCTAATTCACTCCAAAATCCACTGCAGTGTTGTTTTTGAAATTATGCTTTGAAGGTGATATTTTCACTGGGATGTTTTCATTTTTATTGCAAGTTTTTAAAATAATCAGTGGTAGCACCATTCTTCTCCTCGATGTTTGCCATCTAGAAAATCATTAATAACTGAATATAACAACAGTTTAATAATCATCCTTCTGATAATTGATCACAAGACTAATGATGGAACACAATGAAGGATTTTTAATCATTTACCTGTGTAGGTATGTAACACCTTAATGGGGTAAACAAAGATTGACATTTTCTCTAATACTGCTAAGAGCAGCACTGGAATATTGCATTAATTTCAGTATCCATATTCTAAATAGAACGGTAGAAAAAACTGCTCAGAAATTATTTGAAGTCATTAAGGAAAATTAAAAACAAGTGATTCAAGCTGGTTTGCTGTCCAAAAGGATACTGAGAGTTAATTTGATTCCAGTGCACCAAGGGTTTTTCAAGGAGAAAATACCTTGAAGTACTTCTGAGGTAGATATTTCTTTGGAGACAGTGATTACGTACTACAAAAATGTTCTGAGTACACCAGTGACCTCTGCATTTCTTAGATACCTTTCTAGAAAATGTGCTTTTGCCAAACAAACAACAAAATTTACAGAACTTAAAATGCAGAGAACGTACGAGCAGATTCCTTTAAATCCTTTTAGAATTGCATTGTGCTCATGTTGTTCATTGGATCTCCAGTACCTTCCTATCAGCCACATGTGGTGATTTTAGCAATCTTGAAATAAATAAAAAAAAATAATTTGCAATGATTTCAGGATTTCACCCAGAGAACCATGACATTGTAATGCAAATGAGGCTGATGAATGTTTCATGGCAGACTTCAAAACGTTTGCTGCTGAGCCTTTCTAGAGCAGCCCAGGTGGATGCACTTTTCCTCCCACCTTTTTCTCATTATTCCAGTTAGGATAAGAAAGAAAAACAACTTGGGGCACAAGGACATGAAATAATTTGATTTTGCTAGAGAATTATAAATGAAGCTTATTTCTGCCTCTTCTGCCTCTTATTTCTGGCTCTAGACAGGTTTAGACTGAGAAAAACACAACTTTATTCAGAGTTTGATGTAGATTGGATTGCATGATTTTTAAGACTTTGATCACCAGCTTAAAACTGCAGCAGGGACAGGAGGGTTTGTGATTATCTGCTGGATTTTGGCACAAACCAGGATCTGCTGTTCCTTCCAGATTGCAGATGCACTTTGGAGGTGGTGATTACAGAGATCACTGCTGAGGGCACCCCCTCCTATGGCAGACTTGTGACAACGGCCAAAAACAAGTGTGTTTTCACCTGAACTGAATGCTGGAAATGTCCTTTAGGATGTGTGCAGCATGAAAGGAAAGGTTAGGCTGCAAGGAAGAAGATAGCCAGACAGATAGTGGCCAAGTCAGCCCTTGGAAGCGTTTCCCAGCAGGATGCTCTGAGCCCAAATCCACCCCTCATTGTGAGCATTAAATGATATCTCTGGCTGCAGCTGGGCAGGGCATTGTGCAGGTCCATATCGGCTCCAGCCCCGGAGCTGGCACGTCCTGCCACCCCTCCAGAGGTCTGCAGGTGGATGGTGAACAGCAAAGAGTGCAAGGGGCACGGGGAAGGGAAGGGGAATTGCTGTCTCTTGGTGCTACATGAGTTTTGCCTGGGAAAAAAAAAAAAATTGATTGACAGAGTTGTAGCTCAGAGTCCCTGTTCAGACAGTGTCACATATGCAAGGCAGTGACAAATTATGCTTGACTGCACTTGAAAGCTGCAGAAATGTTGAGTAGCACGGGCAGGGAGATGGGGTTCCTATCCATTGCCATCAAAATATCATCTTTTAGTGCTGTTGACAGTTTAATAGCTACTTCTGGATGGTGGAGAGCATTGTGAAGTGCTGCCACTGTATTATTAACCTGGGCTGGAGCTTCCCTGCAAATCAGAGCAAAAATCCACACAAATGGAACTTCTGAAAGAGTTTTAGATTAAAGGTGTGCTGGTCACAACAGGAATTGTATCTGTCTGTCTGCATCTCAGGGGGAGCCAATAACTCTTTAAGCCCTGATTACATTATAATTTATTTTCTGAGATCACAGAATCATTCATGTTGGAAAAGACTCCAAAACCATAGAGTCCAGCCATTAACCCAGCACTGCCACATCCCTAAGCACATCCCAGGGCCAAACTCCATTCCATTTTCAAAATCCAGGTGATGGAATTCTGCTCAAATCAAACATTTTTGCTTCCATTTGTCTCCTCCAGGCAGCTGAGGTGGCATGTGGATATGGATATATCCATATGGACATATCCTGCTCTGACCTGCAGGACACAGTGTGTGAATCTCCACTGCTCATGAGGAAATGCAGCTGTGCAAAGCTGCATCCATGGAAAGCTGGATCCATGGATGTGACTGCCTGAAATCATTCCTGGGATGTACAAAGCTGTGCCACACCTTGGAAATGGCTTGCAGGGCCCCAGCGTGTGACAGTTCAGAGCAGATTTGTGTAATACCACCCAGCCTCAGCATATCCTGTGGCTGGGGAGGTGTGGTGTGATGGTGTGACCACAGAAAAGGTTTGGGATTCAGCAGACAGGAGTGTGACTCTCTATTGATACCTTTAAATTAGCTATCACTGTAGTATCTGCTTTCTGTCAGGGTGCTGCAGGAAATCAGTGAGATGCATCTGGGAGGGGAGTGAATCAATTCCCTGCTCTGCCTGGGGGCTGACCCTTCCCTGTTGGCTGTTTCCCAGCTTGTCACCTCACTTATTTCCCTTTTTTTCCACGGTTCCTTGGCACCATTGGCAGGGAATGTGTTCCCTGCTGGGACACCTGTCCAGAACTGCCACCTCCCCATGGTGGCACCTGCCTGAGGTGGCTGAGCTGACTTTGGGATGAGAGCCTCTGTTCTCAGCTCTGGTGAGGAGCACCTTGAATCCCTTCCCCACTTAGGAGTCCCTCACTCAAGAAAGGACACGGAGGGGCTGGAGTGTGTGCAGGGAAGGGAATGGAGCTGGGGAAGGCTCTGGAGCCCCAGGAGGGGCTGAGGGAGCTGGGAAGGGGCTCAGCCTGGAGAAAAGGAGGCTCAGGGGGGACCTGGTGGCTCTGCACAGCTCCTGCCAGGAGGGGACAGCCGGGGGGGTCGGGCTGTGCTCCAGGGACAGGAGGAGAGGGAACAGCCTCAGGCTGGGCCAGGGCAGGCTCAGGATGGACACCAGGAGCAATTTCTTCCTGGAGAGGACTGGAAGCAAAGGAGCAGGCTGTTCTGGAGTTGGTGGGATCCCCATCCCTGGAGGTATCCAAGGAATTCCTGGATGTGGCACTCCACGCTCTGGCTGGGGACAAAATGAGGATCAGGCATGGCTTGGACCCGATGATTTTGGAGGTCTTTTCCACCCAAAATAATCCTGGGATTCTGAGACACCAAATGTGGCTCTTCTGGCACGTGGCACCAAGAGGAGCAACACTCCAGGACAATCCCAGGGAGCTGTGGCAGAACTGCCAAAACACGTCCTGCTGGCACTTTATTCCCCATCTGGGATGTTTTTTGGGTTTTTTTTTTCTTTTTTTTTTTTGAAGTCTCAGAAAAACAGAGCATTACAAAAACGTCAAGCTGTGAGAAGAAAAGTCAAAAGCCAGAAAATTCCAAGTTAATGCTGACTCCTTAATTCACATCATTAACTCGGAGGCACGGCTGAAGTCTGGGCAGCAGCCTGAGCTGAACTCTGGTGGGGTTTGGAACAGGCTGAGGATTTGCACATCCAAGGGAGCACAGATTCCTGTGTGGATACAGGAGGGGAGCTGGGTCTGGCTGGGTGAAGGGGCTGGATGCCACTGGAAAGGGAAAAAAAAAAAGAGGGGCAATCAAGAGACAGATTTCCTGAAAAATTAGTTGGGGGAAGGGAGGTTAGAGAAAAGATGAGCTCATCCCAGAGTAGAATAAGATTATGGACACTGACAAATGAAGGAGCCAAGACATGAATTCAAAGGTGAGCAGGGAAAGGCAGATAGTTAAACAGGAGAAATAGGGGGTAATTGTGAAAAAGGCAAAACCAAGAGGGAGTGAGAGGAGAGCGACTTGGCCGGGGATCTGGGATGGGTCTGGCACAAAGCTGGGGACTGCAGTGAAAGGGGCAGGAGAACAATGATCTCTCAGAGAGGGAGACATGCAATTAGGGCTGGGAGAGACTGCAGAAGAAAAATCAAGTGGGAAAAAAGGCTCAGGTTTGGTGGACAGAAGAGTCAGGGCATTTTAGACTCCCTCTTCTGAAGGCACAGCAGGATTGGAGCTCCCAGCCCTCGCTCTGCCCAAGGCCTGCTGCACAGTGATCGTGCTAGCTGAGCCCTGGCCTTCATTTCTGCTTATTACCTCAAAAAATTCAAATTGCACACGAGAAACAGCGACTAAACCAATCATTAAGGCTGCAAATGAAATATGCCAAAGTAAGGAAATTCGAGGAAAACTGAGGAGGGAAGGGTTTTGCAAACTCTGTGATACATAAATACATATATTGCTCTTCTGCTGAAGATCTTAGAGCATTTTGGCTCTTTGAAAATACACACAGCTGGATACTTACATTTAATTAAATAGTTCTTAAGATAATGACTACAGCAGTTTTGGCATAATTCACAAGTAAAAGCAATCAAACCCAAAATTCAAAACTGCTTTTATTCCAATATCCAGCATCAGTAACAGCCTCTACAGTTTCCGATGGAATGGGAGCCATAAAACTCCATTCCAGAGTTTACGGTTGCAATAAGAACAGATTTATGGGCAATAAGAAGTGTCTGTGTGCACCTTCTTGTGCCTCTCCTTTATTAGGCTAAAGCTGAGACATCCCCAAAAATGTCTTTAATTAGCTCAAGCACTTCATTTAACAAAACAAGCAGTTTAGAGCAAATATAAACCCCAATTCTCGAGCCACCACGTACGGGAAGCAACTATTATTTGTGCAAGATTAATAAAGTCACAGGTGATTTTAGAACAACCTAATTAAAGCATGATTTAAACCTAAGAGCAAATGGGGTTTTTTTTGCATCACACTGGATCAAGGAAAAGAAAATGTTATGTTAATAAATACCCCTGGTTTTGTATTAAAAAACTATGTTGAGAGTGGGTATGAAGATACCTTGGAATGGAAGTTGTTTTTCTTGTAAAGACATGCAGTAAAAGCACTTGTGGGATTTTTCCCTCAAATAAACCAGAACTTCTTTTCTGTCCCATCATGTAATCCATGAATTAAAGAAGAACAGTGCAATGATGAGGGAATAATTGAAGTTAGAAAGTCAGGGGGAAAGTCTGACTGGGGGGGACAGTTTGCTGTCTCACATTTCAGATGTTTTACATAAAGTGACTAAATATCTGCATAGAGTTTAATTAACATTTTCCTCCCTGTGGTAGAACACAGCATTAAAAATACTGAGCACATTTAGCTACACCAAAATCAGAGAGAAATGCAGAGCCCCAGCATTGTTTTCAACACATCAGAGTGCTTTGGGCTGCAATCCAGCACTGGATTTCTAAAAAGCTCCTTTTGTCACAGGCAGGGGTTTTCCAGAGATGAATTCCCACCAGTGGACCCAGCTAAGGATCCTAAATTCTGAACCCTTTTGCAGCCACAGAGTCACAGGATGGCTTGGGTTGGGAATGACCTGAAAGACCATGGGACAGCAGGGACACCTCCCACCAGAGCAGGCTGATAAGATTTCTTTAACTTTCAATAAACTTCTTTTAACTTCAATGAAACTCCTTTAATTTCTTTAACTTTCAATAAACAATACAAAAATTGGGTTTGTGGCCGAAGAAGGCATTACAATTTTTGCAAAATCACCAAGAAAATGAGCGTGGTGAATTCTGAAAAAAAAAAACATTCACACAGCAACAGTGACAGGAACTGTTGTAGAATTCTTTTTCCCTTGATGGTTTCTTCTTATCATTATTCATCACTGAGCTGCTTCTCCAAACTTCATTTAGAAGTCCTGTGAAATCCCTTATTTTAGGAATACAAATAGCCATTGGTAACTTCAGACACTTTTTGCATGAATTTTAAAACTCCAAGCCTTGGTGAAGTATTTTACTGCAGGTAAGGGTTTCTTTCCCAAACGTCTGCTACAACACCTGAATTCTTCACTGTGGGTTTTGTGTCACTCTGATTTTCTAAGACCTTGCTAAGCCTTCTGATGTTTGCATTCTTGTGACAAACTTTCTCACACACAGTTCTGTAAACAACTTATGTTTTGCATTCTTTCATGGAGGAGGAGAGAATTGATGGACTCTTGGTCTGTCCAGTGTCATTGGAGAGGTGGCACTGTCACCCTCCAATCCACTGTCACTTTTGGAAAACTATAAATGTTGGAGTCAGAAAATAAAGGTCCCTCCTTTTTGTTCACCTGGAGAGCAGCAGTGTCCGTGTCGTCTTTTCGTGTCGTATTACGACAGGTTTTGTTATTGCAGCAGGGATTTTTATGAAGATTTGTCTGTATTGCCCAGCCTGGACAGGAATTGGCTCCTCTGCACCTCAGCTCCATCCTCCTCTTAAAGATTCACTTTGTGGCCAATTTGCACAAAGAAAAAGCTTTTGCTTTCTTCCCTCATTTTTGTTTCTCCCAATAAAGAGATTAATAAATTATGTACCAAGAGAAAGTGCATGTAATGGCCTCTTTTTCCTCAAATATTTATCTCCCAAATATTTTTAATATTTTATCATCAGCTATTTACTTGCTAATAAACCATTTGGTATTAATTGGGTTCAAGGAGTGAAATAGAGATGGATTCTGTGCCTGGCTGTGCTGTCCATGGGTCGTGATTAGTAGTACTGGGATTGTATCAGTATTGTCTCACCAACAGTTTATTCCAAATATTTTAATGGGAATAAAGAGAGGGAGATGAAGTTATGATCTCTTAGATAGATGTAATCATTTAACAGTGCCTTTGCTTCCCAGGACCTGTGTTATCTGGATTTATCACAGAATGGTTTGGGTTGGAAAGGACATTAAAGACCATCTCATTCCAGCCCCCAAAGGAGAGACAGGTCCTACCATCTTTTATGTTATTTAAGTTCTGTTGGAGTTACAGCAATTTCTGTGCTTTTCCCTGCACATTTCCAAGGTCTTTCTTAGGCAAGTTTTGCTTTTTAACTGCACACTGCAAAGTGCTCATCTTGATCTTGATTAACCTCTGTCTTGGGCTGTTAGAAATCTCTCTCTGACCCTGACAAATCCCAGCCCTCCTCACTGACAGCCGTCCTTCTTCACAGGTCATTTTTCTGGCTCATTGCTCCAGCAGAATCCCTTCCCTGCTTGCAGCCCTGCTCTTCCCTGTTCCTTCCAACACAAACCATCCCAGGGAGGCTGATCCCAGCCCTGCTCCCATCCTGCCCAGCCCTGGCTGCTGCCAGCTCAGCCCTCCCTGCTTGGAATTGCATTCCATGCCAGGCTTAATGAACTGAAACAATTCCCCTCTCTGAGTCTAAAAGGAGACCTGATTTTCCTCTCTGGAGCCCTCACTCTGAGGTCACCTCTGCTGCCAGTCCTGCAGAGAATAAAACACCAAACACCTCAATAATGGTGCAGGAGCTGAAGTCCTGGGACGGCTCTGGTGATCCTCACAGTGACCTTGTACTTCCCTCAGCTTTTGTGAGAGTCACCCACGTTTCCCCAGCTTTTACCTCAGCCATAAATTCTCTGGCACTGCTCCATTGCAGTCTCTGCTCAGCGCCTGCCCCAGTGAGCTGGGAAGGCTGGCCAGTGCTGCAGGACAGATGGGACTGTGCCTCTCACTTTGGCAGCCACAGCAAAAGAAATAGATCATTTCAGACAGGAGGAATTTGATTTTTTTTCCCTGTCATGTTTTCACGGGTTCATTCAGGGCTCACAAAGGTCAGGTAAAAACCCCATGAATTGTTGAATGAATGATGCACATGAATTAATAGCAAGCTTTTATAATATCGAAAAAGCAGTTCACAGGATCCCAAGATTCCCCAGTGAGAAGGACTTGAGAGGGTTCAGATTCAAGCCCTACACATTGGCTCAGGATTTTCCCCCAGAAAATCCCTTGAAATCCCAAGCATAGGGATGGCAGAAGCTCCCAGGCAGCTCATCCCACAGCTCCTCTGCCCCCCATCCTGGCAAATCCACAGATGCAGCTGCTTTGCTCAGAAATCCTCAGTTTCACAGCAGGAGAGGCTGCACTGAACTCTAACACAAATCTATATGATTTTATTTTTAAAAAAGAGCTAAAATGTGCTGTTTGCCCACTAGAACTTTGGAATTGCCTAGGTAATGGAATAGCATTGGATCACAACTGTAGAATTACCTGTGCTGTTCAGTTCCTCCATTACAACTTCAACCCAGACATGATTATTCTTTTTTCCAAATAAGATTATGAAAACACAGATGGTGCCACGAAGCCTCAGAGCAAGCCCAGGACTGCTCCCTGCACTCTCCCCTCTGATCACAGTGTCCTGCTGCTAAACTCTTTCTTCAGGTCTGTTTTAGACAGAACCTCTTCAAAGCCATCCTGGCTTGGCTGAGTGGAGCAGGTGTGAGGCACTGACCCCACATCATCTCTGCTTTTCCATGGAAATTGCTGAGGCTCCCAAGGTTTTGATTACTTCGTCCTCTGCAGCAACCAGATCTTGTATAAAAGAAATTTCCAGGCACAATAACCTGCCTGACCTGGAACAAGGAGCAACAAGAAGCAATTTCATCGTGTCATGTGTGGGGTTTCACATCTTCCCTCTGGCCATTTCCCAATCCAAGGCAGTAAATTAATTCCCAAACACCAGCCTGAAGGGGCTCTCTTCACTTCTCCGTGTCTTGTTGCCTGATTTTCTAAGAAATTCATGACCTCAGTAAATAATTCAAGAGGGAAGAGGAGGCTGGGAGATGACAGAAGTTTATCTGGCTGCAGAGGGGAGGGTGTTGTTTCTGAAGAGGTCACAATGAGGGCAGGTCTCTAGAAGATCAAAACTTAAGCAGGTTCATGGCTGTGGTTACAAGCTGGAATTTGGGAAAACAGAGCAGTGATAAGGATGACAAAATTTCCATCTCTAAGCTGTAGGTGACTGCATTTGAATTTTTGTCTCACAATGAAGCGTAAAAATACCTGGTGCAGGAATTAAAGGCAGAAGGATCTGTGATTCCATCTTAAAATCCTGCTGCACTTAAAAAAGAAAAAATAAATGGCAGGCAAGGAAGGAATCCAAAGTTCACAGGAGCTGGTCCACAAACTGTGTCCACTTGGATCACTGTGGGAAAACACTTTTGTCCTAGAAGCCCGTCAGGTCCCCTGACAGATACGTACGTTTGTAATGAAGGTTTCAATGGACATTTTCTTTGGGACAAAGTTCATGCCAGGCTGTCACAGGAAAGGCTGATGGACCTTTCAAGAGGGAAATCTACCTTGGAGAGCTAAGTATAAGATATATATAATATATATATATCATTAATTACAATATGTAGTTCTATAAATATACGAAGTTTGAGAGAGGGACCTCAATCATACAAGTTCTGAACATTTCAGGTGAATTAAACATCTCAATTTAATTCCACACCAACAAAAAAACTTCCAGCCTTGGGAAAAGACAGCTGCAGACTTCTGGCTGTGGGATGCAAACCTGCTGTGGATGCACATGGGGCTGGGGAACTAAAGAGGGATCAGATCTGGGACACAGTGGAACATCTTCCCTCAGATCATGAAAGCACAAACACAAAGAAAAAAATTTCCTGATCACTCTTGAAAGCCTCAGTTTCTGGTAGGAGCAGCCCAGGCTGCAGCAGTGTTGTCACAGCTCTTTAATGAAGTGCTTCTCCTGGCTGCTCTGTTCCAGCTGCTGCTGCTGCTGAGCAGGGCCTTCCAAAAGAAGCAATCACTGCCTGCGAGCTGGGTTTACTCAGCTGTGGCACTTCTGAGCTGATTTAAGCACTCTGTCAAAATGGAGTGAAATTAATTAATTCACTGGAGAGCTTTGCCTTCTCCAAACTTAAGGAAAAAGGAATGCAAACGAGCAGTAATCAGATCCACATTTTTTTCAGGCAAAGTGTTTGAATACCCTCGAAAGATGTTCTGTTTCTGCACAAATCCCGGGAAGGACCAACTCAGTCCTCTCCCCATGGAATAAATTTCCTCCTCAGTGGCAGCTCCTGAGTTTTGGGTGTTTGGCTGCACCCCACAGACCCCATTTAATTCCCCAAACTGTTGCAGGGCTGTGAAGGCACTGGAAGGATGAAATTGGAGCAGGATGACTTCCACGTCCAACTGTGGAGATGCTGAAGCAGACAATTGCCTTCTGCTTCTTACTGAGGCTTTTTGGGGTTTAAGTGCTCCTTGATAGCTTGGTACACAATTAGAGGTGGATTAGAGGAAGTGGTAATAGGGTATTTTTTTGTCTAATCTGCTCTCAATTGTTAATATTAATTAAAGGAGTTCTTCCTCTTTGTTATACAATAAACACGAGCCACTCTTTAAAATGAGCATTTTAACTTCCTACCTGCTTAGTGCTGCTTATTTTCAACTATTTTTTTCCTTTTTTTTCCTCTATATTTTAATTTTTTTCCCAGCAGAAGCCATGGCAGGAGCCTGGCACACATCCCCACCAGGTGAGGATCATCTGATCCTCGACTTCATCACGTTCAGAACTGGCTGCAACACCTAAACCCTCGAGCTGTTTTTTCCTTAATACAACTGTCAAACTCTCACACAAAGAAAGAGTAGAAAAATACAAAATAATGAAGCCATTTCAGGCAGAACCTGGGAAGGAGGGAGATACAGAGCTGTTGTTCCAGCTGAATACCTGGGACAGTGGAAGGTGTCCCTGCACATGGCAAGAGGTGGGGCTGGATGGGCTTGAAGGTCTCTTCCAAACCAAACCAGTCTGGGGTTGTATGAAATTCAAGAAAGCACTAAAACCCTTCTGCTCTCATTAGGAGCTCACCTGTAACAAGGTGCAATGATCAGGTACCAAATCAGAGAGGTTATTCCTGCCAGTTGGATTAACTCTGGTAATATCATTAGTTAAAAACCACATTCTCTTCTAGAGCAAGAACAGAAGCTGTGTCAGTAATCCACGAGCAGCAGCCTCCCTGCACACACAGGGGCAGAGTTCTGAGGCCTCTTTGGGAGGGACAGAAAGGCAAAAAAAGAGAAACAGCAAGAAAAGGCAGCAAAGAGGCGTCACCCAGGGCCACAGAAAAGACAGAGGGAGAAAAACATTCCTGGTACTGAGCACTGAGTCAGGGAGTAAGGGGGCTCCTACTGCCCCAGCCCTGCTCTGCCCGGGGAAATGGGAATGGGAACATTCCCTGGGAACAAAGAGGGGCTCACCAGAGGGTGACACAGCTCTATCAGCACTGTCTGCTCCTAATGGGAACAGCCTGCAGGACACCAAACACCGGGAACAGGAGGAGAGCACACTTATCAGGCACAGCCATGCCTTCAGCACACAGGGTGCTTTCTCTCTGATTGCTTCCCGACCACGATTTTGATTTCTGATGCATCAGGTTGGAGAGGAGAAATTAATGCTATAACAGGTGAGAAAATAGCTGGGGTCATCACATCCATGAGAAAAGAAAGGGGAAATAAGCAGTACATGCACCACAGGCAGCATAATAAACAATAAATAGGCAATAAATCTATCAGAGGATTAAATGGTAGGGCAGAGGTTCCAGAGCACAGTTTATAGTAGTATATAATTTATATTATAAATAATATTATTATATAGTAACAATGTTGTTATATATGAATATAATAATATAATATATTAATATTATATATTATATTATACAATACAAATATATTTATTTATCTTATATATTATATTGTTATATAATATATTAATATAAGTAATTATATAATACAAATATCTTGTATTTATAGTATAAATTATGTTATATAATTTATATTTATAAAATTCTATATCTGTTATATAATATATGTATATATATATATATTAAAATGTATACATAAATGTCTATATGAATGTGTATATATATAAATGTATATATACGTGTATAGACGCATAAATCACCTATGTAAAGCAAGGAAAAGAGTCTTGGAGAGACCTTTGCAAAGAGTTTGGATTTTAATTCCTTAACAGGTAAAATAAGAAGCATAGAACAAGCCCAGGACATTTCTGCCTCTAACCACTTCCAGGTCACCTGCTCAAATCCCATTTTTCAGAGGGAAACTGCAAACCCGGCAAGTTCAGTCAGAGAACACAAAATCTGCCACAGGCACAGCCTGAACTGGGTGCTGGGGCTGCACCCAGGAGCAGCAGATCCAGCCTGAGCCTTGGGGGATGCTGGGGCTGCACCCAGGAGCAGCAGATCCAGCCTGAGCCTTGGGGGGGATGCTCTTACACCGCTCCCGACAGAGCTCCCGTTCCCTTTATCTCGGACTGCATTTCAAGCTCCTTCTCCTGATAACAGCATCTCAAGGACTCGGACTATTAAAGTTATCTGGAAGTGATAATCGCTGTCTCCGCGGGGAGCCCGTGATCCACTTCCCCTCCTTCTCCTGGCTGATGCCTCTGCATCCATCTCTGCAGTTTAATGGCAGCTCTGCCTCCAGTCCCCTCTTCCCCTGTGCACGTTAATTTTTAAAGACACCTACCTCTGCCCATCAGTTCACCTCCATCTGCAGCATTCTCTCATTTCACTGTAGGCTTGCCATAAAATCATCCACTAATGCCTGTTTGTTGTCCAAACACCTGCTGTGTGTTCCCAGCCCAGCCAAGCTGCATTTTGCTTTGCCTCTCTTATTCTGTCCCTCCCCTGCTTCGTGTGCTGACACTTTTCCCCTAATTATTTTATTTACCCAGATACTTTTTTTCACTTGGGGCTCCCATCTTCACAAATCCCTGCCACGGATTCACCACTTCAAACTTCACTTCAAATGTGTTTAATAAGATCTCGACTCTTTGCCTGTTGCTGGGTGGATGTGCTACCCAATTTGTGTAGACAGAAGCCTTTTTAATCTAAGATCACTAACATGAGTCCAGTGCTGCAGTTGCAATTAAATGCAAAATTAAATGAGAACAATTTGTCAGTTTTGAAGGAAAATTTGAGGAATCAAATTATTCAGAATTACCTGTGTTTATGCTTTGCTGTGTGAAGGTCTCCAGGTCTGATATACCTTTGAGCACAGTTTTTCTGGTTCACATCTCTCTGCTCCCCCAGCACAGCATGAAACTGTTCTGAACTGGTCAAAATGCAAAATCATCCCCAATTCTCAAAGAAAATAAACCTAGTGAAACACACATTAGAAAAATGCCACCCTCCCTTCTCCTCCTGGATTGTGGCTCCACGTCTACGTCCTTTACAGCCCAGGGAAAGCTGAGACCATCCATGAATCTGTGGCTGCTGGAGCAGCATTTTCCCTGGAATGCAGCAATGCCCAGCAAACCAGCAGCTGCCTGGGCTCCCCCTTCCCCAGCAGCCTCTTGCAGAGGCTTGAGGAGTGATTTCCCCCTGAATAAGTAGGGAATGGAGCTTGCAGCAGGTCCCAAACCCTCTGCCTCCAGGTGTGCCACCTGTGGGAGCCAGGAGAACCTGCCCTTGCTGTGAGCCGGTGCTGCTGGAGCCAGTCTGAGGGCTCTGGATAAATACGTGCCTGGAATGTAAACTCCAAACTCCAAGGGATGCATTTTCAGCCTTGATTTATCTGCAGGCCACTCCAAATTAATTAGGGCAGGGAGCTCTCCCTCACCTTCCCGCTGGTGGCGGGCAGAGGTGCTTGGTGTGGCAGCCACTCTCTGTCCATGCTGGCATGGGGACAGCCAGGATGCCACCCCTCCTGCCAGCACGGGCTGTCCTCCCCACTCAGCTGTGACCCTGGGGCAAACTCTGCACCTCTCCCTGAAACCCCTGAACTGGGGCTCTTTTTTTCACGCAGTTCCTCTCTGGATCGAGGTCTCCACCTGGCTCTCCTCACTTCTTGCTTGCAACCCAACAGGAGTAGAGCAGCTGTGGCTCCTTCTGTCTTTCTTTCACTTCTGGAGTGCCAGCTGGGCAGCCTAAAATCTTCTAAGCTGTTCCCCAGATAAAATCCTCTCTTGGTTCTCCAGGGCCATTTCTGAGTTCCCCTGGAAGGAGGTTGTGTGTGAGGGGCAGCGTTAGTGAGGGCAAGATGTTTTCTTCAGAGGGAAGAAAGCCTGGAGCATGTGGAATATCAATTTCAACTTCCTTGGAAGAGTTCTTAGGACCAGAGGGTGGAGAAAACCCAAGTTAGGTGGGAGAAATCACTCCAAAGTCTCAGGTGTGTTCTCTTGATGTGCACCAGTGTAAGAGCCTTGGAGAAACCTCCTTTCTCCCTCCATTCTCTCCATGGCTCCCATGTGTGCTCTCTCCATGGGATATGTGCCAGGAAATCCTAAAAAGCCACAGACCAACCTTCCGCAGGGAATGTGAAGGTCTTAATACCCTGCATGGCTAAAAGCAGAGGTGACAAAACTCTAAACCAAAGTGGAAAAACCACGAGTCCCACCACAGAGCAATCCTGTGTTTTAACAAGCTGCCATCCCAACTCTCTCATTGCACCTCTCCATCGAGTGCAAGCTTTTCTGGGAATCATCTTTTCTTTTCCCTTAGAATTATTTCTCATTGGTTAAGCACGGTGAGGAAAGGGAAGAGAAGTTTTTTCAAAAGAGAATTTTTTTTCGAAAGAGAAAAAAGACACAGCTCAAGTTCACCTGAGCTCAGCCCTCACATGCCTGGTAACATGTCTGCACTCTGGCTTGTTCCTGAATGTCAAAATAAAGACTCTGAGTCTGAACTTAATAATTTCCCTGGAGCACCATTGTCCTGCAGTTTGCCTTTCAGTCCTGCAGTGCTGCCAAGGGAGAGGTGAGGGAAGTGAACCACTTTATTTATTGAGTTGCTTGCTGTAACCACTTAAAGCGAGCTCAGCATTGCTGGCTGCTGCTTTGGGGTGGGTTCCTGGAACGAGGAGATTTTCCTTCAGATCTGCAGAGGGGAATCTCCCTGCTTTTATTGCACAGCTTTGTCCCAGCTTCAAATACCTCTCGTGACCTGAGAGAGGATTAGAGCACCTTTGATACCCCAATTAAAATGGATCAGGAGGGGGAAGGAGCGATTGATCCTTCAGCCCCCGTGCTGATCTGCTGAAAGTGCTGACTTGTGCCCATGAGCACAAACACTGAATCACAGGGATCAATAAACAGGCCCGGAGTGCTGCAGCTGCTGCAGGCAGCACGGCAGCCTTGCACTGGCAATTACAGAATCTGGGCCGGCTTTACAACTGCCTCGACAAATGCCCTCTAACCCCCATCCTTCCCCTCCAAACCCAACCATTAGCTGGCCTTTGAATTACCAAAATGGCACATAAAAAGGGAAAAATACCTCAATTGCCTGGGAAGTGCTTATAGCTCTGTGTTATAAACATTCTCCTTTTAAACTTACGGGTATTAGGGAAGTTGTTCTTAAATCTACAAAGCTTGGATGTGCTGTGGAGAGGAGGTTTATAAATGAATAAATGATTCATCCTTTTTGCTTTCTGATGCTGCAGGCAGGCAATTAAGTGGGATTGAAGTTGATAGTTTAGGGGGGTTTGGAAGTTCTTAATATAAAAGATCACAACTACAAAATACTTATGAATTATAGAAGAGGCCAAGGGACAGAATGCTATAGATTTTAATGGCACTTGAAAAAAGTGCCTAGAGGAGACAATAATGTGGTTTTCTTAGCTGCGACCTCATTGCAAAGGATCTAAAGACTAAAAGGGCAAAGGCAGGTGAAGGAGGATGTGTTACAATTTGGGTGCGTCGCCCTGTGGACAGTGAACACATCCTCAAACTTCCTTAATCTGCATTTTTCCCATTGCAGGATCCAAGGGCTGGGCAGTGATGTGGGGAATTGTGGTGTTTGCCGACTGTAAAACGAAACAAAGTAACTTCCTCAACCCCAGCTCAGCTCTGCAGGTCAATATTTACATCCCTCTGCAAGAGTCAACACCAAATATTTGGGATGAGTATTCCATAGGTAAATATCAATACCAAATATTTGGTTCAAACATCTCAACATCCCAGATATTTGGGGAAAGCCCGATTTGACTGCCTGCAGCTCAGAATAGAGTTATTAAATGCTTTAAAAAGAACCTTTAATTTTTCATGTGCAATTTTGGGATGAAAGAAAACAAGCAGTAAGTTCTCACTATACTTCCTGCTTGAAACTCCAAATTTTCAACCCACCCCAGCTTTTTCAGAACTGAATTAAATTTTTAATCAGATATTTACCCGATAAGCTATGTCAGCTCTTTCTCTCTGTGTAGGAATTTTATCTGTTGGCTTTAGAATACAAAGAAAACTCAATATAAGGTCAAGATCCATCAAATTACCGAGGGGAATCTCTTCATCTGATAACCCTGCTTTGTTCTTTCCATGGGGTTTTCATCCCTTTTTTCATCTTTCACATAATTTTCATTTATTTCCCAAAAATATTGCCATGAAGACTTCACCCCCCAAAATGGAGAGTTTTAAGAGCTGGGTATTGAACTCTATAAATCCCACTACTTGCAGCTCGTTCTGTTGATTTTTCCCATGGCAGGAGGTTATGTGGTTTTAATGGAATATTAGTAGTATGGCAACATTAACTGCCATTTGAAACCTCTCCCAAAGTGGCATTGACTGTGTTGAAATGAGACTATGGAAACAGCCCAGTGATGGGAAATAGGTGTGAATATTGTATTTTCATCACAGAATTTTCAAACTGATGCAGAAAAGCCTGATATATATATATATATATATATATATATTAAAAACCCTATAAAAATTATCATATTGTTGTGAGTGGATTTGCCTTTCTATTCAAAAGAGCTAAAAATAGACTCGTTGATACATTAACAACAAGGAAAAATATTCCAAGTAATTATCAGCTCTCTGCACGTGTTGAAAGCCCATTTTGTCCCGTTGCTGTTTCAATCAATACACTATTTATTTTCAAATAACCATGCTCTGAGGATCATTTGGACACAGAGCCCATAAATACACATTACCTCATTATCGACCCTCTCTGGCCACTGCTGCATTATTAACATTTCACTCCAAGAAGCAATCAAGCTGTAAACAGGAGGAATTTCTAGAGTTATTCTTCCCCCAAACATTTTTGTAGGGATGACCGAGCCTGGGATTTTGCCCCCAAGAATTCCTTCTCTCTGTGATATTCTTTACAGAGAAGCAAATGTACCCAGCAGCCAGTGAAATGGGAAGAAATACAATATTTGCAAAGAGGGAATGTACACAGGACAGTTAAACTCCATTTTTCATCCAGGGATTATCACTTGCACATACACGAAACTCCGAATTTCGGCTCCAAAACACCCTATTGTTTTAATCCTAGAAATCCAATTTCTGCAGTTGCTCAGTAGGCTGGAAAAGGGACCAGTGAGCCAACCAAGTGCTGGGAGCAGAATTCCTTAGCTCTGGGCAGGACTGCAGTGTGCGGTGCCATCTTTATGCAGCTCATGCAGGGAAATTCTCCTCCCTGGGTGCTGGGGGGTGACTGATGGCTTTCCCATAAAAGATGAGCTACTGGGGGCAACAGCAAAGGCTGTCCTGGCAGATTGCCAGGAGCTGGAGGGCTGCA
Source organism: Motacilla alba alba (assembly GCF_015832195.1). Lineage (NCBI taxonomy): Eukaryota > Metazoa > Chordata > Aves > Passeriformes > Motacillidae > Motacilla > Motacilla alba. The sequence continues at coordinate 33,407,049 of NC_052021.1, forward strand.
CCTCGTTTGCATGTAAATTTACATTGCTTTCAAAGCCACAAGGAGTGCACTGGTAGTACTTCAATATTTTTTGATAGGTTTGTCAGTGCCGTGTGAGCTCCAGAAATAAACACCTGGCTCTGAGCGGCCTGGTCACCCTCTGTGCCTTTGGGACCGTGTCCTGATCCCAGTGATCTTGGCAGAGGGTGCTCAGCACCTCCAGGACCCCCGAGATTCAACCCCTGCTCCCAGCACCTTCACCCCAGGGCTGGTTGTCGTGGTTTCCCTGTGCCATCCCTTAGGGCAGGTGCCATGTCCACCACAGATCCATGCCCACATCCCACCCTCAGGCTAAGCCAAGCCCAAACCAGCCCCACTGGTACCACAGGCATAAAACTTTTGGGGTACAGACCCTGCATTACTGCTGGGTTTGTAAAATACACCCCCTGCTTATGATCAGTAAGAACAGAATGAGTTTGTGGTAGGTTTAGATGGGATATTGGGAAGGAATTGTTCTCTGGGAGGGTGGGCAGGCCCTGGCACAGGGTGCCCAGAGCAGCTGTGGCTGCTCCTGGATCCCTGACAGTGTCCAAGGCCAGGCTGGACAGGGCTTGGAGCAGCCTGGAACAGTGGAAGGTGTCCCAGGGTGTGTAATGAGATGAGTTTTAAGGTCCTCTCCAACCCAAAGCAGCCTGTGGAATTCTGTGATGTATCTGCATTCCTCCATCCATGTGCTGGCACAGGGATGTGGCTCAGGAAGGATTAAGCCCATTTTGCATAAAACCAATTGCAACAAGTGAGGGGAGAAGGTGTGTAGGGCTACAAAGTGGAAAATCACTGAGGGAAGGAAAAGAAGATTGAGAGGACAGAGGCAGGTCCGTGTGCCAGCTGCTCTGCAGAGGAAGAAAATGGGAGGGATGAGCTGAAACCTTTAGATTTCAAATTTGGACTGAGGCTGGGGATAATGCAGAAGCTTCCTGGCAGATTGGGCATCTGACAGCAGGAGCTACAGTCAAGGTGATCTTCTGGGTAGCTGCTGTATTCACTTTATTTCCAAAGCTTGCATTCATGCTCCTGCTGTCAATAAAAATCCCTGCCTGAATAGATAAGCCAGAGCCCCGTATCTCATTAAGCCTGAGAATTCAATCCTCTGCTTCAAGCTCTGTGCTCCTATGCTACTTTATATCATTAGGAAATATTGCCCAAGCTGATCCCCTAAATCCTTGTATTAGCCAGCACAATTAAATCTAATATGGATGGAAAAATGGGAGCCAGTGGGACTTCTCCATGGAGTGAGCTCCAGGTGCATCCCCATGTATGTGACTGAAGAGTGCTCAAGCAACAAGTCAGAAGTGAGACACTTATAAGCCCTAAGTCATTCCATTTTAAATAGCTTAAGGAAATGCTGAGACTTTCTCAGGATGGATTGTGGAATACCTTGAAGTGAGACCATAAATCCCTATGCTGTCACTCTTTTTCTCCAAGGAGTTATTAAGTGAAGCATCCAAAACAAAAAGTCAGGCTGTCGAGCTCCTGGGGTTTTGTTTCTCTGTCAGACAGGAAACTTGGTGACTTTTGAGTTTTAAAACAATGGCCTAGACATGCCAACCATTAGCAGTGGCACTTAATGAGATTCTCAGATAACCCTTTAACAGAATATGTAGTGATTAAATCAATTTAAATGATTCATCTCCACTGCAGCCTGTGAGACTTGTACATAACAGCCATTTGCATAGCAATAAAAATCTCAATTTCTCCACAAAGGACAGGTTTATAAGGATATTTCCAGCCTTATAATGTCTGCTCTCATTTGTCTGTTCAGAAGTTTTTTTTCACTCCTATTTTTTTGCCAGATGCTTCTCCTGATAGGGGAAGATCTCAGGGCAAAGCATCTCCTTGTGCAGTGCAGTGCCAAGTTTTGAGGAGGAGCATTCCCAGGCTGGCTGTGAAGAGGCTCCGGGGGGAATTTTACTCCTGTGACATTCCTGGCATTGGTGTGTGGCCAGAGCATCCCTGCACTTGCACACACACACAGAGCAGCCCTAATGAGCCTGGTCCCAACCCCTGCCAGCCCAAAATAACCCAGGACTGGTTCAAGGGAATTGCTAAACTCCCTCCAGCTTCCAAAGGTGCAGGATCAGATCCTCACAGATCTGAGATAAATCAAAGGATGAGGCTCTGCCAAGCCAATCCTTGGCAAGGCTGTGTTTTCTGGAAGATCCTGGAGCAGCCTGGCCAAGGGAGGTTGTTGGAAACTAATCCTTCTTTACCTTCTTCTTCCTTGTTCTTCACCTTCTTCTTCCTTCTTCTTCATAAGTTTAAATAATATTTTATAATTAAACAAAAATGTCCGCATTGTGGACTTCAAGTAATTAGTTATTAAATTAAAAGTAAAAATAAATTAAGCGTAATTTTTAATTTGATAGTTTAACCTTAAAAAAACCTTGTAACAAAAATTGTTAGCCATTTTTTGTACCTTATTAGTAAAGAACTACAAAACTCACTTCCTATAAAACTATAACATAAATAAAAATAATAAACACCTAAGTCTAAACACAAACTATTGTCTTGAATACCTTCAATCCCAACCTCAACAAAAGTAAAATAAAACCTCAAAAACCAACAGGAGGTGACACTGCAGGGTTGTGTAACACCCCCTCCCTGCTCCCCCAGCCCAGGCAATTCCTCACTAATTGAAATTGCTTCTCCCCAACTGACCCAGAGCCCCACGGATTAAACCAGATTTCGGAATGCTAATTACACGACATCATTTTCCCAATTATTCTTAAAATTGGATTATGTGCCAGGAGATGGGGTGTTTGAAGCAGCCACTAATGAGCAAATCATGCATAAAAAAACTGGTTTGTTATGTTGGTGACTGAACAAAATAAGGTCGCAGGCGTGAAGTCGTGTCCAAATAAACAAAAGAAACCAAAGAGGTTCCAAGAGTAGCTCCAAGCTGGAATTTAGGGAGCTTCAAAAGCCATGGCAGAGCCAGAGAATGGGGTTTTCTTCCTTTTTCTCCCATTGTCCATCACTGGCTAAAGCTATTTCTGGGTTATTGGGTGTTTCAGGGTATTTTCCCGAGAAATCATTATGTTGTCTAAGTGACTGAGTTGCTTATAATCCATTTTCAAAAGTTTCTGTGGAGCTTAAGAACATAAATCTGATTATCAAAGAGACTCCACTATTGCATTTTCCTCTGCTTGCCCCACCTTTCTGATGCAATCAAGAGTGACACAGAAATTTAATTGCTCCAAGAAGTCTCTGTATTGCAGCAGCCAGAACTCTTTAGATTCCCAGCACAAATATCATAACTCTAGTTTAGTCCCTCTGTACTTTTCTGGCTGAACAGTTTTGCTGTGATTCCAGGGCAGTTCAGGAGAATATTCCAAATGGGTTTCCAATCCTTGAATAAATAATAATAAATAAATAATCTAGAGATCTATCAACCCACACCTGTCTGTCTATCCACCATCACACTGCCTGGAAACATTCATTGCTAATTTATCCCCAAATATCCTTGTAATTCAATTTCACAGCCAATTTCAGTGCTGTTTTTTTCCCCCTCATGGATTTGAGACAATTATTGCTTAAAAAAACCCCCAAAAAACCCAACAGAAATCAAGTCACATATGCAGTTGGATAAAAAAATAAAGTTTCCAGGGTACTTGCTCCAAAGCTTCCAATTTAACTCTACAAATAGGAAATAATATTCCTCCCTTCTCAACAATCCAGAATGTTTAAGTCAAAATGGGCCATGCTTTAAATCTAATTTTTTTGAGTATCATTCCTAACAGAGAAACTCCGAGCTCCTTGAAATAACCCTTCTTTTTCTCTTCAAAGGACATAAATTTTAAAAAAAAGTTTTCAGAAACTCAGGATATTTTTACTCCCTGGACTGATAAAGCCAGTGAGTTGTGCACTGTTCTTTCCTCCTTTACAAGTCTCCTTACCAGTCTCTCTTGGCCACAATTTTAAAAAAAAGTCTTATATAATTACTGAGATAATTATTTTCTGATGTAAAAATTCTGTTCTAAGTTTAAAACCTACATTAAAAGTCTATTCTGATATTAAAAAGAAGATATATGGCAAGAAAATAATGAAATTACAATGCACTTTGTAGCAACAATGAGTATCTTTTGAATCAATCTCCCATTTACATTTTTAAACTCTTTTCTCTGGTAAAGCTTAAGACAAGACTTCCATAGCAACAAAGTCTGGCTCCCACTGCAAGGAATCCTAACAAAAAATGTAATAAGAAAAAAACAGGGGGTGATTATTTATTTTTAAGCTATTTGAATGAGGCACATTAACCTCAATGAAAAAAATCCAGTGTTTCTCTTCAGCCCAGCCATCAATCAAAATAAAATCACACATTCTGTTAATTGCTCTCTGTTATTCTCACAGTTTCAGGGGACTGCAGGGGTAGAGAGAAATTCTTGTTGGGTTTAAGCTTTTTTTAACTGAGATAGAAATCCTGACCCCTCTGAAACAGCAAAGGGAAGTCAAGGAGTTTTCTGCCACCAACTTGTGACCAAGGTTTGACCCAGAAGATGCATTTGTGTCCTCACCTCGTCCTGTGGGCCCTGGCACCCAGAGGGAGGGCCAGGAATGGCTCCAGAAGGCAGCAGCACTCCACCAGAATTCCTCCTGCATGTATTCAGGGAAATTACTGGGCACCACAGCAGGAAGGACAGCAGTGACAGTGCCAGAGCCCGTTGCAGGTCAGGGGTTCTGCCTCGGAGCAGGCACTGCTGCGGGCAGGGCAGCAGCACGGCTCCCGGCCGGGGCTGAATTCCCAGCAGGATTCCCTCTGATCTCAGGGCTTTTCTGGAGCTTCAGCAGCAGATCCGGGTGCTGGCAGTGTCCTGGGTTGACTATATATTGTTTTTATCCCCGTTGTCTTGTTCTGTTTATGGTGAATAACAAGTTTTGCACCTTTAGGGCTTGTTCCAGCGGGTGAAGGGGGGAGGAAGAAGCGCGCAGTTTGTTTCCAGTCACCGCTCTCACTCCTCCACATTCCTGCTCCTGCACTGTGTTGTCTGCGGATGGACAGACAGCGGGACAGAGCTGTCCTTTGTTTTAGGTAGTTTCAGCTAGCTGAGGCAAAGAAGTTCCGTGGACTGTGGTTTTTCTCCTTCTCTTTGGAGCCGTTTAAACCTGCTCTAGCCTGCACAGCAGAAGAGCAGCGGCAGCTCCACCTGTGGCCGCCGGGCCGGGCCTGGGCCGCGGCTGATAAGAGACTGAGAGAGCCGAGCTGCAGCCCGGGGAGGGGACTTTTCTGAGTTTATCATCTCTTTTGGAGCAGCAAGAGGTTTTATTGTTTGATATTGTTTGGGTTTTATTGTTTAATAAACGGGGTTTTTTCCCACTATTCTCCAAGGAGGTATTTTCTCCTGGACCAGTAGCAGGGAGGGGCCTATTGAATCTGCTTTCCTAGAGGAGCCCCTTTGGGGGTTCTCTCCCAAATCTGCCCTGAACCAGGACAGTTTTTAGCAACCTGGGCTACAAAAGTGCCCCTGTCCATGGCAGGGTGTGAGACAAGATGAGCTTTAATGTCCCTTCCAGTCCAAACCATTCCATGATTCTGTGGTGACATTCCTTTGACTCTTGTGCTTGGCAGTGCTGGTTGCTTTTGACAGTGAATTTTGGAGAAGAGCAAAGCTGTCCCAGCAATGAAACACCAGTAATAAAAAAATTTTAGTGGTCTTTTTTTTTCATTGATAATTTCAGTTTCCATAGTTCCAGGCTAAATGAAACCTCTTTAGGGTTTTCAAGCTGCTGCAGGGATGGGAGGAAGGTGGTCACCTTCTCCCAGACCATCAGTGTGAGCTCTGTCAGATCCCCACCTTGTGTTTTCCCACAGGATTTACTTTCTCCTGCACCCGTGACTTTCATGGAGCTCACTCCTGAGGATTTCTCTGAGGCAAAGGAGATGAAGAAGGTGGCAGAGTGTTGGCTTCAGTGCCAACATTTTGCATCCACTGAAAGGATTGTCTCACTTCTGCTTTTAGTTTTCTCCTTGTTTCTGTCTAACATTCCTGCTTTCTGCTTGCTGTTTGCTTTTTAAATTATATCCTCAATAACTGCACATACAAACCCTATAAATGCTTTTTTTTCCTCTTTACATTTTACCTTCTAGGTAACAAACCACTGCTTTTCCTGCCTTTTTGGTAAAACTTAATAAAAACCCCACTGTTTGAGGCAATTCATGGTTCTTGAGACCCTTAAAAAGGAACAAAACCAGAAAACCTATTGCTACCGGCAGTTCCTTCCCTGCACAGGACCTCTCTGCCCCTAATCTGCTCCTTACTGTATCTTTGGGATCAGAACTTGGCAAAGCCAGGCCCAGCAGAGCTGGAGGTGTGGGAGCAGGGGCCCCACAAAGGCAGAAACTCCCTGGCCAGCAGCAGGGAGGGATTGTGGCTGTAGCAAGGAGTTTCATAACTCTCATCTGTTGTGTGTATTTTTCCGTGGTCCTTGGAGGCTCTGTGAGGGCAGCGTGAGGGAGATGTCAGGCAGAGAGCAGAGAGATTAGTTTAGAGTGGAATAAGGGCTGTCTGCAAAAACAACCTCTCCATCCCATCAGGGAAGTCACTGCCTGTCAGAGGAAATGCAGAATTGTTTGGGTTGGAAGGGATCATAAAGAGTATTCATTCCAACCTCCTGCCATGGCAGGGACACCTCCCACTGTCCCAGGTGCTCCCAGCCCCAGTGTCCAACCTGGCCTTGGGCACTGCCAGGGATCCAGGGGCAGCCACAGCTGCTCTGGGAATTCTATTCCAGCTCCTCTCCACCCTCCCAGGGAACAATTCCTAATTCCCAATCTCCCATCCATCCCTGCCCTCTGGCAGTGGGAGCCATTCCCTGTGTCCTGTCCCTCCATGCCTTGTCCCCAGTCCCTCTCCAGCACTCCTGGAGCCCCTTCAGGCCCCGGCAGGGCTCTGAGCTCTCCCTGGAGCCTTCTCCTCTCCAGGTGAGCACTCCCAGCTCCCTAGCCTGGCTCCAGAGGGGCTCGGAGCAGCTCCGTGGCCTCCTCTGTCATTTGGACAATTCTTCTCAAATCTTCAGCAGTTTGAGGTGAAGGCCCTATGCAAAAATCCACTCTGGCTGTGGATCTTACACACCCCGTGCCTCTTATTTAGCTTTTAATTACCCTCATGGCAAAGTGTGACCAAGCCTTGGAGAAGCTGTCCCACAGAGGTGACATTGGTGCCATCCCACCCCAAATCCCAACAGAGCTGGATTTGCCAACACTTTCTGCTGGCACAGAATGGAAATTACCTGCCCTAACTCTCACTTGTGCCACTGGATTTCCTGATACCACTGAGCTGCTACAGTTATTTTTTTTAAAGTGGTTTGAAAGAAAGGCCTGCCATCAATATTTAAAATTAGTATTTTCCATGAAAATTTAATTGTGTGCTATGGTGGTTTTAATCTAATCTAGTCAGCAATCTTCACATAGTCCCAAAAGGCAGCAACAGCATCCCAAGTGACCAATTTTTTCCTTGCATTTTCTTTGCTTTTGTACTACTTTATCATTTAACAATGTTTTGTTTAGGAACCCAGATTTACCTTCTGCCTCATCATTGCTGTTCCATTATGCTCTTTATGTGTAAACAGAGTGTACTTCAAAGAGCATATATCATTATTAATAGTTAATAAAAGAAATGGAAATAAAAGCACCACAAGCTGGTCCTGTAGCTGGGAAGCAATTCCCTGCATTTTATGGGAAAGGCTTTCCTTCCTGTTAGATGTCCTTGATGACTCTTGCAGGAACATAAAAACAACCCCCTATTATTGCACTTTCTGGATATATAATCTTCAAATAATGAGCAACAGGATGAAAACAACTCAAAGAAGCCTCCTGGAGCATTTTCCCCCCCGTCTTGCCAAGGCCAGCAGTTTCCCTTGATGAAGGGTTAGAGGATCAGAGTCCCAATAAGCAGTTAGCTGTGGAATTGAATCCATGACACATCCTTCTCCTCTCCCCTGAGCTAGCTCTGCCATCAAATGAACCTGGGATATTGATGACTTCAAAGGAACTGCAAAAATGAAGCAACAAGCCGTGATCAGCCAATATTCCTAAATACTCTGTGACAGAATTACCTTCAGAGGGGGAAGATTTGGAGTCTGTAGTATTTTATTACAAAGTGTAATGAAGCCTACAGGGGCCTGAGCCCACCATGCCCAAAGCAGCTGCACGGGAGAGGTGAAATCCAATTTATTCCCATTTTTGTGATCAGTTCTTAGCTCAGCAGGAGATGCTGTTTGTCATTTGTAATCCAGCCCCCACGAGTCATAGGATTTGTGTGGTTTCCATGAATCCCAGCAACTCCTTGAGGCCCTGCTGGGAATGGGTCTCCTGGTGCTGGACAGTCCCCAAATATTTGTATAAATGACATTTTTGAGGCTGAATTTCCCAGTGCACTGCATGCACACCCTCATTGCCATTGCATGGGTACAGCCAACAAGGAGCTGCCTGTTATCCCACTGGGAATTGAGCAGGAGTCCTTGATCAAAGGACAAATACCTTTATATTCAGTGATTCCCAAATCATTCTCATAAAAAGCTTTACCACCAGCAGATGTTTTTGGTGGTGGGATATTTATTTAGCTGCCCATATTGCTCTCCTCTCATCAATGACAGGCTCGTTTTCCTTCTACTTAATTAAAACTACCTTCAAAGAGACCCTTTTATAAACAAATTAGGGCTATCTGACTCAGAGTTTAAAATGGAGCAGTGTTTGATCAATACAATCGATTGAAGAGATCTAAACTCATCTCTGGGATACTCTGTTCCTGTCTTGGAAAGTTTTTAATGCCTTGCTGAAGCAGAGGTTGAAGTGTGTGGCAGCCTCTGGCCTCTTACAACATTAACTGGGCACTTTTAAATGAGGCAAATAGCACTGGAAAACCTTCCAGTGAAGCCATTCCCTTTAAACAATGCTGTGTGGAAGGCTGGTGGGAAGGCTGGAATGCTTTAGGAGGATCAGGGATCATGGAGAAGATGATGCTGGTGACAAGGCAAACACTTGTGTATTTTTAGCTTCCACAGGATGTGGTTTGGCATTAAAAGAAAAATCACAGATAAAAAGGAAATCACAGGTAAAAAGGAAATCACAGAACCCTTCAATCATCCATCCATCCATCCATCCATCATCCATCCATCCATCCAACCATCCATCATCCATCCAACCATCCATCCATCCATCCATCCATCCATCCATCCATCATCCATCATCCATCCATCCATCCATCATCCATCCATCCATCATCCATCCATCCATCCATCCATCCATCCATCCATCATCCATCCATCCATCATCCATCCATCCATCCATCATCCATCCATCCATCCATCATCCATCCATCCATCCATCCATCCATCCATCCATCATCCATCCATCCATCATCCATCATCCATCCATCCATCCATCCATCCATCCATCCATCACCCATCCATCTATCCATCCAACCATCCATCCATCATCCATCCATCCATCCATTATCCATCCATCCATCATCCATCCATCATCCATCCATCCATCCATCCATCCATCCAACCATCCAGCCATCCATCATCCATCATCCATCCATCCATCATCCATCCATCCATCCAACCATCCATCCATCATCCATCCATCCATCATCCATCTATCCATCCAACCATCCATCCATCATCCATCATCCGTCCATCCATCATCCATCCATCCATCCATCCATCCATTCATCCATCCATCCATCATCCATCCATCCATCATCCATCCATCCAACCATCCATCCATCATCCATCCATCCATCCAACCATCCATCTATCATCCATCCAACCATCCATCCATCATCCATCCATCCATCCATCCATCATCCATCCTCCATCATCCATCCATCCATCATCCATCCATCCATCCTCCATCATCCATCCATCCATCCATCCATCATCCATCCATCCATCCATCCATCCATCATCCATCCATCATCCAGCCATCCATCCATCTCCACCTTAACACCAAGACTGAACTGGAAACACCTTTGATTTATTTTTGTTATTGCAGGAGGAAGTTCAGATCGAGCATGTGGAGATCTATGGAGGTTCAGATGCAATGGATAAGATACACCATTAGTTTATATTTCTTGCATGGAATGCATCCTTGGAGCCATGACTCTCATTTGGGATGCTTTAATACAAAACTTTACAGGCTTGTCCACATTACAAAAAATATAGATTGTGATATATCAGTGATTGTGATATATCTTTAAAGAACTGTTAAATATTTTCTCCAGAAGAAACTTCTCCAATTGATATATTCTGAATATTTTATCTGTGTGTGTGAATGTTCTAACCAGGGAAACTGCATTCCTGCACACATCCCTGACATTCATTCCAAAATGCAGACAGCACTGCACTGCACAGACTTTAATAAAAAAGGACCTAATTACACTGCAAACCTAGAAGAAGGAGCAGAAGAAAGCAGCAAAACCAAAGTGCCTGAAGAGTTACCAGACACACAGAAATTACATCTCTGTCTCACTAATTCAATACTGCCACCTAATTCCTTACAGTAACTAACAATTTCATGATAGCTGTCCACTAGCTCACCAGGAAATTCTCTTGTTCTGGACAAAAAAAAATAGTCAGCTGCTCCTGAGCAGGCTGAGAAAAACACTCAACGTGTCCGTGCATCTCTAGTCTCTTATTTCTCTTCTTTCTTCAGTATAAAATCCTCTTTTGCTAAAGAAAAAATAGAGTTTATGGATAGAACTCCTGTATTTCCCACATTTGGGAATAAAGGGTTGTGTTTCAGGCTGCACTGGGATCCATTTCTGTCCCATGCCAGTAATCATGTCAATGTGATATTGATACCATACATTTTGGGATGGCTAATTTAGTTCAACTTTATCTGTGCCAAGATATCAAGCTGATAATTGATCTCCAGCTTTGTTCTGCAGCATTAATTAAGTTTTAGAAAAGCTTACAGATCAATTTATTTGAGTTAATGCAAATCTGCACCTTGAACAACACGACTCAGATATTTATCACTCTGCTGTTAGTCCCTTCTCATGCCTCAGCAATTCGGGTTTACATCTGGTTCAAGTTTCTCTAATCTAAAATAAACCAGCATGAAAAAGCATTTGATTTCTCATTTAGATTCTCGATAGCCTTTTATTGCAAAGATAACATCCCGTGTCTGATTTGAAATGGTGAAATTGTTGGGTCAAAAATAATGAGTAAAATGTTGGCATTCCCGAGTTTTTACAACTAACCTAAATTTTATTTATCTTAAAAAAATTAAAATCAAATTGGGGTTCTTTTCCACATGAGAGATAAAATAGCATTATTTAAGTCATGCTACAGTTGTGAATAATTTCTATGCCCTAAAAATATTGACTTCAAAGACATCGAAAGGTTGATGTGAAGAGCCCCTCACTGTGGGGACTTGGCTTGACTTTGCTCTTGCACAGGCCCTCAGGTGAGGATGGAGATAAAACCAGCTCAGGCCAAATCAAAGCAGCTGCAGAGCACCATGTTTGTTTATCTTTTCTTAAAATGCAAAGGATGGCTGTTTTCAGGTGGATTTATTAAGGAATGGTTTGGATTGGAAGGGAATTTGAAGTCCATCCAGTGCCACCCTGGGACACTTTCCACTGTCCCAGGCTGCTCCAAGCTCCATCCAGCCTGGCCTTGGGCACTTCCAGGGATCCAGGGGCAGCCACAGCTGCTCTGGGAATTCCATCCCATCCCCTCACCACCCTCCCAGGGAACAATTCCTAATTCCCAATCTCCCATCCATCCCTGCCCTCTGGCAGTGGGAGCCATTCCCTGTGTCCTGTCCCTCCATGCCTTGTCCCCAGTCCCTTTCCAGCTCTCCTGGAGCCCCTTCAGGCCCTGGCAGGGGCTCTGAGCTCTCCCTGGAGCTGTCTCCAGGCCGAACAATCCCGACTCTCAGTGTGCCCTTATAGCAGGATGTGGATCCTGCTCACGGATCTGTGCTTTACAGAGGCCTTTTGTTTCTTTTTTGAGTTTAAACAAAGCTTCCATTTTCTCCAATCACACCCAGGTGCTAAAGAGTTACAACTCCAAAACATCCCTCGATTTTCCCACAACCTTTTTTTTTGCAGAGTCACGGTTTTCTTAGTTTTGTTTCAGAGCATTTAAACACATTTAAAGCTGAGCTGGCCACAATGACCTTTCAGCACAGCATGCAGAAAACTCTGAATCGGGTAACTCTGTTTTTACTGACTGTTGCACATTTCCCAAGTACTCAGGTCAATACTTTGCAGAATTTCTCTAACAGCAAATCTGCAATATGGGGATGAAAACATTTGCCCACCTCAAAATGTTTGCTGGCAACTTGGATTTTCCTTATCCTGTATCTGGTATAATTTTCTATTAAGGATGAGAAGAGGGAGGATAAAAAAGAGTTTGTAGAACATGAGCTCTCTGTATTTTTCATGAGAGGATTTTTATGTACATTGTGTTAGGTCAATGAGGTATGAATTTTTGCCTAATTAACAGAGCAGGATACTACTAATTAATCAGATGAGATAAATGCCAGTAGAGCCCCCTTTATCAGAAGCAGAGGAAATGGCTTTAGGAATTTTCCCAAAATCTTAAAATCTGGAGTTTTCATAATGTGAGATGGCTCTGCCAAGCCCTTGCTGGGTAACTCCCCATAGCCAGGACTGCCTTCATCAGCAGAAAGGCTGAGAGTTTTCCTGAGGAAATTGGTGAGGTTTTGGTGAGGTTTTGCCATGTGGATCTCACCTTTCTATTTCCCTACTTGCCCTTTCCTGAAGATTTCAGTGGGTTTTTTTTCCCTTGTACAGCTCCCTCACCCAAACCCCGTGTAGATCCCACTCTGTATTGATTGTGTCCATTGTACAAAATGCTGACTGAAGGAACAGGATAAAACTCCACTCCTCGTGGCTTTTCCCAGCTTCTATTGGTTCAGGAAAGTCAGAGGAAAATGCCCAACTCCACCCTCCAAATGAGAGTTGTTTAGGAACTGGAGAAGCTTCAGATTGTGACAAACATCACGGGCTGCTCCTCAAAGAGCTGCACAGCTCGAGAGATTGGCACAACCAGCAAATTCAGGGGTTGGTCATTGATTTTTGGGTTTTCCTATTTGTGATAATTTTAATCTGGATGGGGGAGTGTGTGTCAAGCGCTTCCCTTTGCTTATCTATGAAAATCTATAATCATGGAAGCATAGAATGGTTTGGATTGGAAGAGACCTTAAAGAACATCCAGTCCCTGTGCAGGGACACCTTCCACTATCCCAGGTGCTCCAAGCCCCAATGTCCAACCTGGCCTTGGGCACTGCTGGGGATCCAGGGGCAGCCCCAGCTGCTCTGGGCACCCTGTGCCAGGGCCTCAGCACCCTCACAGCCAAAAATTCCTTCCCAATATCCCATCTATCCCTGCCCTCTGACAGTGGGAGCCATTCCCCTTCTCCTGTCACTCCAGCTCCTTGTAAAGAGTCTCTTTCCATCTTTTTTAGTTCTTTCAGGCACTGGAAGACCACAATGAGGTCACCCCAAAAATTCTTTTCTCCAGGCTGAACAATCCCAGCTCTCCCAGCCTTTCCTCACAGCAGAGCTGCTCCATCCTCTGATCCACTTGGTGGTTTCCTCTTGCCTGGCTCCAGCACCTCCATGTCCTTCCTGTGCTGGGAACCCAGAGCTGGAGGCAGAACTCAACAGAAAATCCTAATTCCAGGATTTACCAGTGCCTGCAAAGCAGCACAGCTCCTTCTTTAGCTCTCAGCTGGTGGGGTGAGAGGGGGTGAGGAAACAGCTACACTAGACATCACTTCAATCTCCACGAATTGAGCTGCAATTTGTGTATCCTACCTGGAGTTACAGTTGGAGGTTTATTTTCCCAAATTAGCTTAGCCACAGTAGTGGTGCAGGTTCCCATTTCTATATTTTATGGGGGTTTTAGTATGCAGCTTGAAAACTGGGAATAAGACAGCTAAAAGAAAGAAAAAAAAATCACTCCAGCTTCCTCTGGCTGTAATACCTAAGGCAAAAGAACCTCTTTGAAGCAATAAAATGTTTCAGCACGGTGTGGAAAGCAGGATGTGCTGAGGGAGGTGGTGCAAACATCCTCTGCTCCTCCTCAGCTACTCCCAAAATGAGGGACACTCAGAAGGAAGAGCCTGAGCTGCTCCCTCTGGAGCAAGTTTGGCATGAAAGAACCTTTTATGCCAAAAGAGAAATTATAATTTTCCTCCTTGGAAGGGAAAACTTGGTTCCCTGTCCATGGCAGGGGGTTGGATGGTCTTTAAGGTCCCTTCCAACCCAAACCATTCTGGACCGATCCTGTGATTCCTGGTTTCTAGTACAAAATACTCTGTGATGCTTTTTGCATGAACGACCATAAAATGTTCTATTCTTCAGCTTTTACTGACAATTTTCTCCCTCTGGAACAAAAGATTAATTTACATTTTCCTATTAATAGGCACATTTTTACAGTGCCTGCACCACTGTAGAAAAGGGGCAGCACAGCATTATTTTTTTGACTGCTTACTCAATTATTGTGGGAGAAATAAGCTATTTTAGAGATGTCTTCCAAAGTAGGTCAGGACAGAAGGAGAGAAGAAGTCTGTGAGTACCTTTCCAAAAATAGGTGATATCCCCTGATCTGAGGCAGGCTCTGGTTGTCTGAAAACCTCATTGGCTACAGCACTGCATTTAGAGGGCTGTTAATTAGGAGTGAAAAATTAATTACCTTCCTCTGCCTGCTCTGGGGCTGGAGGTGCTGCTGGCAGATGGGCAGTGCTGCAGCAGCCCTCGTGGTGGCAAAGGTGATTGAGTTTAGACTATTCTGTGTTTCTGATTTTCCTCTTTTTGGGTTGTTTTGGATCATTTAGTGAAGATTCATCTCCTTCCAGGGCAGTCTGTTGATGAAGCCACCGAGTGGGATGCTGAATGCTTTTAATAAGATATTGACTGAGGTTGGTTTTTTGTGGGGTTGGTGTTTTTCCTTTCAAACTTTGGAGTGTCACTGGGCTTTTTAAGATCTCTACAGATCTGAGCCTTGGTTTCTCTCTGCTTCAGTTCTCTGCCTGTAAAGAAGATTAATCACATTTCCCCATCTCACAGGAGCATTGTGTAAATGAATCCATAAAAAGATTGCCAGCTGTCCCTGTATCATTTAAGGGGAAAATATGGGTACCTAAAACAAACATCCAGAAGCCTTCCTGGCCAGGGCAGAGAAATACAAAGAATATTTTTCAATGCCAGCAGCCAGCAAGAAATTTTGAGTGTGAGCAATTCTTTCCTTCAGAGACAAGCACCAAACACACGAGCTGTGGATTTAACTGGAAATGTGGAGTTATCAAGTGTTCCACCAAGCCGTGGGCTGATCCTGGTCATTAATCCAGAATTTGGCATAGAGGGGATCAGGAAATTGTTTCATTGTTTTTTTACTCTGCTTCCTTCCCAATCCATCTTCTTCCATTAATAAGAGTCTCCAAAGCATTTGGATCCAGGCAGACACCAGGAATTAATTCCCCTGATAACGAGGATTGCTGGCACTGGTGTGGTGTTGCCAAAGCACCACTGCAGGTCTGTTCCTGACACTGTGCTCCTAAAAGTGAGTGGCTGCACTCTGGCCTTTGCTTTCCAGCTCTTGAGGTTTTACAATAATTTTTTTATTATTTTATTTTATTTTATTTTATTTTATTTTATTTTATTTTATTTTATTTTATTTTATTTTATATTTCATTTTCCTTGATTTGATTTGATTTTTTTTAATTTTAATTTTTATTTTGCTTTGTGATGAAACACTGCTCCAAGCCCCAGCAGCTGCACCTGAGCTTGTAGGTTTTTTCAGTAAATGCATCTCACACATTCAAACTCCATAGAATAATTAGTAAGGCTTCATTTATTAAATAACTGCATACATATAATTATCTTAACCCCGTGATTTTGGAGTCAATAATTTTTTGGTTGACCTAATGGTGATTTTAATGGAATTGCTGCTCCTGACCTGCACTCCACTGCAAATAGAGGAAAAACAAGGAACTTCCTCTCCTCTCTTGGACAGCCCTGCAGACCCAATTTTATCAGCTAAAATATTTACATCTCTGCAAGCTTAAAATGAGAATTTTGTGTCCACCAAATGACCAACAATTCATAGAGGGATTTTTTTTGGGAAGTATTTTGTAAGTTTTTTGTGTTGGAGCAACGTCAAGGACTTCAAGGTCCTGGAAGTCTGAGTGAGCCTTGATTAAGCTGAAAAGCTCCTTGCTGGAATTGCTGTTGTCATGTCCACATGAGGATTAAGCCAATGACACCCTGGCACTGTGGCTTTTAAGAGGTTCCTTTACTATACAGCAGGATTATCTCACTTTGGAGATTTCATCAAGTTCTAGCTCATTTTCAGCATTTCTATTCAATTACCATCAGAAGCTCGACTTTTCAATATTCCAAAGACTTGTGGAAATGCCATTTACTCTCATAAAAGCTTCCTCCTGTCTTAGGTTGCAAGATGTGGCAGGGGGTGTGTATTCCATCACCATCTGTCAGAGCTGGGGCAGTTCTCTGCTGTTCATGGGCAGGTTTCTTTATCTCTCCCACAGCCAATCCTCCCTCCAGGAGATCTCTGCTGTCCATGGCCACTGAGTGTCCCTGCATGGCTGATCAAATTCCATCATCCCATGGGAGATGCTCTGCCCAGGGGAGGAGCCAAGCATTCCTACCTGGATACAATCTGAGCCTGGGAACAGCAGAGCAGCCTTTGCCCCCTGCATTCCCAGAGGAGCAGCTTTCTTCTGCCCTGCATTCCCAGAGGAGCAGCTTTCTTCTGCCCTGCATTCCCAGAGGAGCAGCTTTCTCCTGCCCTGCATTCCCAGAGGAGCAGCTTTCTCCTGCCCTGCATTCCCAGAGGGAGAGCAGGCCCATCTCCAGCAGCCCTGGAGCTTCAGAGGAAAACCCCACCCTTGTCCAGGATCCCTGCTCCAGCAGAACCACAGCTGGCACTGCAGGAGGGCTGAGCCACCATGGAATGGAACTGTGCCACCACCCTGACCCACAGGGGCTCAGCTCCTGTTCTCACTCTGGCAGGGTTGTTCTGTATTACTGCATTTTTATTTTATTTTTATTTTTCCCTAGTAAAGAACTGTTATTCCTGCTCCCATATCTTTGCCTGAGAGCCCCTTAATTTCAAAATTATAACAATTCAGTTTACATTTTCCATTTCAAGGGAGGCTCCTGCCTTCCTTAGCAGACACCTGTCTGTTCAAACCAAGACACCTCCCCAGCTCCTCAACTCCTTCCCAATTCCTCCTGGCTGGGATGAAACCAGGAATCAGAAGAGGTCTCAGCTTGGAGATGTTTTGTAGCAAAGCCCTTCCTTACCTTGTCAAGGGAAATGATCATTGCACTGTCAAGCAAACGACACATCCAGTCTCAGCCCTGCAGCTGCTTTATTTAGCAGGGGACTTGTGTAATCCAGCAAACTCCTGCTCTCCTCACATCCACCAGCCCTCACATGCTGGGAGAACAGCCCCAAAAATTCTGCTTTTCCTTTTTTCCTTCCCTGAAAAGCCTTTTTTCCTAGCTTTGACTTTGAGTAAGAACAAGAAGGCTGCAAGAATAAATAGCCTTGACTTTGAGTAAGGAGAAGACTTTAAATAAACCTTCAGATTTCCTTTAGATTTGCTTCTTTCAAAAGAAAAATCAACAAATCCTCACCTTTAGAGTACAACAATCCTTTTTCTTTTTTCATTTTGCTGCCAAATAAGGGAAAAAGATCATTTTTGCTCAAAAAAAAAGGTGTGCACATAATTTCAATCCCATTTATCAGTAAATGTTCTGTATCAAGACGAGGCTTTACTGCTTTGCAGCCCTATCAGACAAGGTTTTAACAAAAACTGCCATTGCACAGGTACTTGGGAAAAGCTTCCAACATCCTCGTTGTGGATTTGATATGCATTGGGATCGTCAGTGCCTGAGTGGAGCCCCAAACTGAGGCATTTAAGGAGCTCTTTCTTTTCTTCAAATAGGCTTGCTGGGTATCTTAAACTGAGATAAGCACCCCAAATGATTTATCTTCAAAGCGTTTGGCCACTTAATGTGTATTTTTGTCATTTAAATTTCCAGTTATTCCTGTAGTTGGTGGATTAGGAGTGATTTCCTCCTGAATAGTGCAATAAACTCTACCCCAACCACTTTATACCATTATCAAAACCACTCGAAACCTTCAGTTCTCTGACAGTGAGAAGGAAATTTATGACGAGGCTGAATTCTAAAGAAAGGTCGTTTGTACATCCCTGAGCAAGTCCATCCCCAGTCGAGGCCCTGCCAGCTCTCAAAGAGACACAGAAAGGTCTTTGAGCTCCTGTCATCTCTGGGAATAACAGCATCAATATGCAGGGAGGTTAATGCCTCACAAAGGAGCAGGAATCTGCATATTACATTTATCAAAAGATGTGTAAATGAGCCGTATAGGAGTCTCCTACAATGCCCTGCATAATTTATTCCGTGTACAATAAAGAGCTGATCAGATTTCACGCATGTTTACTTTGGGGAAGATAACTGCTGGAGTGTCTGAACCAGCCATGGAATACAAATATGGTTCAAAGTAATGTGTTTATCTACCTGACATTTTAATCTTGAAAACTTTCTTATTCCCATTGTTTTGACAAAGAGGTTCCCTTTTGTGAGAATAATCTCTGCCCAGCACTGGAGGACTTGCTTTGTTGGAGACACACAATATATCTGGGAGTTTATTAGATATGCAGAAGTGAAACAAAAGGCCCATGGTAGAACCATTTATATTTCTGATATGGTGTATTTTCTTTCTTGAACTTTGAAGGAGAGGAAAATTAATTGAACCTGAAGTTTTAGAAACAGAGAAATCCTGGTTTCATAACTCAGAGGCGAAGTGCAGAGCCTCATGCTGCAATCTTGCTCCTTGAGCAAGGTCCTTGACAAGTCAAGTTGGGCCCTTGTACATCCATTTCCCTCTCCTAATTCTAACCAGCTCACATTTATCCTCTCAGCATAAGCGTTAGCTAAGAGAAACATGCAATTTAAACTTTTTATAGTTCAATTTCACATTGCTTAGCCATCAGTTAGTGACCATCTTCCCCCATAATTAAATATTCTGATTTCAACAGCTGGACATTTTTACTGCAATTCTGAATTTATGCTCGTCTTTACCTTGGGTTTGCTGGCTGTTACATCTTTGCTCTCCAGGGTCTGGCAGGTGCAGGTGAAGCTTTTCAGCTTTCCTCTTTCAGTTACTTCAGAGACTTGCTGCTCGCCGCGTGAACGTTGGCAGATCCCGTGCGAGAGGATGGGAGCTGCTGTTTGCTGAGCTCACCTTCAGCATCCCCTGAAGACTCTTCCCTGCAGTGGCTGCAGCTGAGCTTCCCAAATCCTCCATGCTGGAGGGAGCCCTGCTGCTGTCAGGGAGCTCAGCAGAGGAACAGAACAGACCCTCCTTTGTTCTCGCTTCAGGTGCTGAAGGCTCTTTGGAGCTGCTGTTCAACTCCTTCTTTAACCTCCCCGCCCAATTCCTTTCAATCCATGGGATCAAGTTCTCAAGCCTGCTAGATCTAAAGCTCCGGGGAGAGATTTTGGCATGCAAAGCCTCATCCCCAGCAGGACACTGCCCTAGGAGTCCTTAGGAGCATGGCTTGGCCCCTGTTTGCCCCATCATCCCACGGGGATCGGGTGTCTCCCACCACTCCTGTGTCAAAGGCACGACCTCATTTCACACCGAGTAACTCTGAGCTCAAAGATTTCATTGCAAAACAAGTAGCTGTGTTTCTCAGCCCTCAAATTCTGGTTTTAACTAATTCTTAAATGTCTTCTAAAAAGCAGAGCACTGGAGTTTTGCAGAACTCTGCCAAACCTTTCTTTCCTTGACGCGATTGATGAGTGGATGTGCATATATTTAAAATAACAAAGCTGTTTTCATAATTCACATTATCATGATATTTTGTCATCTTCAAGAGGTTGTGTCTGTCTGCTCTGTTGTGCCAGAGCAAACAGTGACAGTTTCAACAGGTCCAGAGCAGCAAACCCAACGGGATTCTTGTGGTAAGAATGATGTGGGGACAAACCAGGGACAACTTTTTACCAGGGGCTGTTGTGATAGGAAAAGGTGCAATGATTTTAAATGGAAGAAGAGACAATTTGGATGGGATATTAGGAAAAATCCTTTCCTGGGACAGGGTGGGCAGGCCCTGGCACAGGGTGCCCAGAGCAGCTGGGGCTTCCCCTGGATCCCTGGCAGTGCCCAAGGCCAGGCTGGACACTGGGGCTGGGAGCAGCCTGGGACAGTGGGAGGTGTCCCTGCGCATGTCAGGGGTGGCACTGGATCAGGTTTAAGGTCTCTCCCAACCCAAACCATTCTCTGATTGCACGGGCAGAGAAGGGTCACAGCAATAAAAAGCAGATGAAACCTTGGTAAATACTGTGCTGCTGAGGGGAAGAATTCAGTGCTAAATCCAGACAGATTCCTTTAAGCACGTGAGACGAACAAACAGTCAAACAAACAAATCAGACATCATTTGAAGTGTCTGTTAAAAAACAAACTTAAAAAACAACCAAAAAATCCACTCCTTGAACTGCAGCCTGGAGTGAGTCTGTGTTTGCCCATCCCAGCCTTCCTCAGGTGGAACCCAGGGACAGCCAGCACCTGCTTTGCACGGATCTTCTCATTCTCCTGTTGCAAGTTTTACACCTTTGCTTTTCCAGCAGCCACGGGAATTAGAGTATAAATAGCATTTCTTCATCAGTTCACAAATGCTCCCCATTAAATGTGCCCAGTTAATGCAGTCACATGGCTTGGAAAATGCCAATCACTCCTGTCAAACAGATCTGTGCTACAGCATGAACATGTCAGGAACTCTTCATTAAAAAAATAAAAATGGCAGAGAGGCAGAGAGGGAGACTTCATGAGGGAGAATAGAACAACCTGAACAAGCAGCCACAGAAACCACACAGAGATAATGCTGTCCCAGGAGACAAATTTCCTTCCCATATAAATTTAGACGGCCTTCATTGGTTTGCACCTCCCTCCTCCAGGCTGCTTCAGATGATCCTCGCTGGTTATTCACCAGCTTGGAGCAGAGATGAGACTGAACGTGGATTATATACATTAAAAAAGCAACCCCTGTTGAGGCAGGAGCCCTGAAACACTTGCCTTTTATGTGGAAAAACTGCTACAACAGTGTTTTATTCCCGGAGCCCAATTGCCTCTGTGTGAGTCATCCGAGGAGTTAAGTCAGCGAAAACATTTGTGATAATACAATGAACCAGCAGAACGGGTTTTGCCACAATGAATGTGTTCAAAAAAAAGGGCCCTGTGCTTACACACAGCACCTCTGGGTTTACTCACAGCCTGCTGCAAGGTTTGGGGCAGCTGCAGGTCTTGGTTCAGGTAGATTTTGGGGATATTTCAGGCTATTTTCCATGCTAAAGTTGAAACCGGGCTGGGAAAACCAAACAAGGGAAAAAAAAAGCCAAAAAAACCCATAAAATATATTTATTATAGAATATACCATAAAATATAACATTAAATATAATTATAAAATATAACCTAGCAGCAAGAAGTCATATGAATGGAGAAATGTTCATTCTGTGCCATAATATCAGCAAGCTGGTAGTGTTGAAAGTCTGGGATTTCAGTGCTGGAACCTCTCATGGGGCACAGTGGAGGAGAAAAGGTCACCTGGAATGCAGTGGGTTTGGGGCTGGAGCTTTTGTCTCCCCAAGAAAATCTGTTCCTTCTGTCAAAAAATTTAATTTAGCAGTGTAATTTTGGCAATGGCCCTGTACTTGGGTCTGTCAGGAATGATGTGGGCTGCTCCTGCGCTGAAGCTGGCGTCCTGATTCATTTCAAAAGAGTGTCCAGGGAAAACACAAAGGTTTTTCCTGTCCCTTGGGAACTGATCATACTCTGACCCCGCTGCTTTTTACGCACTGAATTTTCCAGCAGCTCCATGTGACCCTTTCCCTCCGTGCTGATGGAAAGGCTTTCCCTGGCAGCTGGGAAATGCAGGATTTTGTTCTGTTCTAATCCTGTTCTGGATCGTGGGCGGTGTTTCCAGGGATATTCTGGATGCACCAGCAGCCAAGTGATGCAGGGTGTCCATCAACCACTGCTTTATTTTGTACTCCTCAACACCTGCCCTGGACAAGAAAATATTTGGGCTCCCAAACCCCTAAAACTCCCTGTGAAAGAGGAACATACTCAGTTACCTGTTAGTGCAAAATCCATGTATTTTAGCTCCAGTGCTCAGGGATTAACCTGGTCTTGTTCTCTTGCAATGCAGTGGAACTGGCAGTATTTAATAAGCGTTTAGGCATTTCAATAATGAATTCTTCCTAAAAAGTAAAATAGCTACAGGTGCTCTATGCCAGATATTTATGCCACTGAATTATTAATCTATTTTAGGGATGATTTTTTAATCTGTTTTATCAGAATAACATTCACTGTCATGAAAGATCTTCCACTGCAGGAGATGCAGCATTTCTGTGCTTAAACCTCAGGATTACTCTGAATTAATGAGCTGATAATTTAGTTTCTTTTGAAATGCTGATAATGTGTATTTTTTATGGGCATAGTCAGAGATGTGGTTTTGTACAGTTTGAATGTTATTTACAGTTATTTAATTGCTGCATCAGCCAAAAGTATCATCATCAAGCCTCCCCAAACCTGCTGGGAAACAACAATTCCTTGTTTTTTCCAAGAATCATGATGTGGATCAGCACTTTTTGACACTGTGGGGTTCAAAGTGGGTGTTGAAGGCTGAGAGACAGAGAGAAGGGAGGGGTCATAATTTCCATGGGAGAACACAAACTAACTCCTCCTTGGGTTGTTGAATTCTCCAGGACTGAAATCCTGAAGCATTCCCTGAGGAGCAGTAATGGCTCCTTGTCATTAAATACCTTGTGAACAGTTCCAGTGTGTATGATTACCAGAAAATCACAGTCACTTCCTATTTTTTTGTATATAATTATGATAAAATCACAGTCACTTCCTGTTTTTCGTATACAATTCTCATAAAATCACAGTCACTTCCTATTTTTCATATATAATTATCATCAAATCACTGTTACTTCCTATTTTTCCTGCTTCTGTTTGTCTATTAAAGCACCAAAATCTTTTAAAACTTCCAATGCTTTTAGGATTTTGAACAGAAAATGGGGAGATTTTATCCTCTGGAGAGGATCAGCCCTAAATGCTTAAAGCACCCGGTGCTCTGAAACAAAGAGGGAAGAGTTTTGCTCTCACTGCTCCCATGTTAAGCTTTGAGTGAACTCAGCAATTATTGGATTTAGGAGTTTGTCTTCCAACCTTTTGTCTGAAAACACTTTCCTTCTGCATCTCTCACAAGGATTTTCCTTGAAAGGCTCTGTAAATCACTAAAATCCTTGGGGGGAGGATTGGAAAAAAACCCTAAAATCCTGTTCAGAACCTCTGAAAAAGTTTTCTCTTCACAAAACAATTCTGAGCATTCTCCAAATCCCAGTGTGATCAAATGGCTCTGTGTTTGTCCTCCTGGGACAAAGGCAGCTCTGTGCCCAGGAAGGAGCCAGCTGTGCAGATGGGGTGGCAGAGGGTGACAGTTAAAGTGGGGTTGGGATCACAGCTCCTCTTGTGCTGCCCCCGGTCCCTGGGGAAACAAGGGCTGCAAAATTTCACTTCCAGCTGCCCTCGGGGGCTTTTGTTTGCTCTGAATTGAAATTGTGGCATCATGGATCTGGGTTTGGATTTGGGAGGAGCCAAGTTGGAGCTGCTCAGCCACAAAATATCTTTCTTCTTGTCCCATCCAAGCATCTCATTGAATCCCAGGAATCCACAGCCCTCCACATGAAAGCAATGAATTTATTTATTTGCTATTAATGAGTTATAAATAATCCATGAACCCGCTACATTTTTGGTTATTTTAATCAAACTTTTGGTTCAGAAAGGAGAAGGAACTCTTTATTACCACTCATGGATTGAATGTTGCAAACTGCTGGTCTGAGTGTATTTACAATGTGCACAAATGCACCAAAAATGTGGCGTACAAACTGTTCCTTGCCAAGAGGAAGACTTGACTCAGTGAGACATTGCAGCACGAAAGGGGAGAAGACAGAACCCCACCATTCCCAGATCCTCCTCACAAGAGAGCTCCATCCTTCTTTGGGCCACACAAGGATGATTGCCAGCCCCCAAACATTCCCAGGACATTTGAAATGGGACCCCTCTGGTCTTTCCCTTGGTGGAGAAAATCTCCTTGCAAAGAAACACCAAGCACAGAGCCCATCAGAATGATGTGTGTGCACAAATGTGGAGTTAGAGCACACAGGTGAGGCGAGAGCATTGTCCTGAGCTCCACTGTTATTTACATGGAAATAAAATCCAACATCAACTCTTGCATCACATTAAATTTTGTTTTCTTTTGGATAACGGATCATAAAAATAGAGATTTAGCAATATACAGCAAGATATAGCTCAGCAAAGCAGGTATGGATTTAGGCATTAGGATCAATTGCCAATCAAAAGGAAGATCAGTGTTTAAAGAGCACTAAAATGACCATTTTAATTAAGAAAGCAGGGGAAAAGCAGATTAAGGCTCAGGAAACTGGTGGAGCTCTGTTCCCTTTATAACTACTATTTTTGCTTGTGGAGAATGAGGGTTCCTTGAAGCACAAATGTAAAATCACTTTTTTGGATTGGCAAATTCTAGGGTCAAAAATCAGATTTTTTTTTTCCATCTGTTGCAAACTCCTAGTTTTATTGTCCAAAGGGGAATTTTTACATTGCCTTGAGAGAACTTTACAGCCAAGGGTGCAGGGTTATGGTAATGAAATCACAGAATCTTGGAATGCTTTGGGCGGGAAGGGACCTTAAAGCCCACCCAGGGACACTTCCTACGATCCCAGGGTGCTCCAAGCCCCTACCTTGGACACTTCCAGGGATCCAGAGGCAGCCACAGCTATTATGAACCTCTGTAATTAACTTAAAATTCTTCTTCACACATCTTGGAACTCAATTCTTAAATACTCATATATATTTATACTTTATAGTATGTACACACTGATATACATTTATATCTATATAAACTTAACTGTACATTCCCCTAAATATTCAATATTTAAGACCTGAATCAAGAGGATAATAACAACTGATGTGGTAAAAGGATGAGGACCAAACTTATCTATTGATCTGCTGGGGATGAGTAAAGTCAGAGTATTGTACCAAGGAGAGGAGAGCATTTTTATACATCTCCCTCCTATTTGTACCAGTTTCCTTAAGCATAATGCACTTCCTCAGAAATTGATTTTTTTGAGAGTGGCTATGATAAAAAATAACCCATCTCCCTCTCCAGGAGTATTTCATTCCCATAACCTCCTTTGAAAATATTCCTTGCATCAAAACAAGCACCTGAAATACCTGACTGATGCTGAGGCTCCCAGCAGCGACTTAGGAGCACACTCATTTTTATTGGGAATTTCACTGATTTCAGCAGGGCCTTGGTGGCTTGGGGTGGTGTTTGACTGTGAGCCCCCAAAATATGAGGAGAAGAAAGCTCTAACTCTGACCACGTGCCAGTGGCCTTTCACCTTGGGAGCTGGGTTCCCTTTATTCCCTACTTGGCAGGCTCCAGTTACTAAAGGAATTCTAAACCAAAGGTTCTGGGCCCTCAGGTTGGGAAGGGCCTTGGGACTCTTGAGTCCATCCAGAGGGGACAGCGAGGCTGGAGAGGGGCTGGGAACACAAACCCTGAGAGGAACCACTGAGGGAGCTGGGGGTGCTCAGCCTGGAGAGAAGGAGACTCAGGGCTGCCCTCATCGCTCTCACAGCTCCTGAAAGGTGCCTGTGCTCAGCTGGGGCTGGGCTCTGTCTCCAGGCAGCACTGACAGAACCACAGGACACAGCCTCAAGGGAAATACAGGTTGGATATCAGGGAAAAGTTTTTCACAGAAAGGGTGATAAAGTTCTGGAATGGCTGCCCGGGGAGGTGGTGCAGTCACCATCCCTGGGTGTGTTTAACACAGCCTGGATGTGGCACTGGGGGCCAGGGTTGAGTTGAGCTGTTGGGGCTGGGTTGGACTCCATGATCTTGAAGGTCTCTTCCAGCCTGGTCATTCTGGGAATTCTGTGAAATAATTCTTTTCCTGGACAATCAGTCCCAGGGTTTAACCTTTCTTAAGTGTCCCAAATGGGTTTGTTTGCAATCCAGTTATCCCATTTATTAGAGATTTCATTCCTCAGCCACCCTGGTAAGGGTCACTGTGCCAGAGCCGCTGCTCTGGAGCAGCGCTGGGGGCTGTGACAGCAGCACTGAGTGATTCTGTGCTCAAGGGCTGCTGCTCATCTGCCAGAGTGGCAATCAGTCCCCAGAATCACTTCTGTTTTGGAAACGTTTCCTTTATGCTCTGCACACAATGCTAAAAGCTCGTTACGGATATGAAAAATTAACGCGCGTTTAATTCCGCGCTTTTTGGGCCAGAGCTCTGCCCCATCGGGGGCAGCACGTGGCACACGCAGGGACAGCAGCAGCTTTTTGGCATCCTGGCACACGGATGGAGCTGTGGGAGGAATATTTTCCCTGCATCATCACTTTGCTCTTAGTGCCATGATCAAAATACGGGAAGCCACCAGAGGTCCAAAGCTGAGATCACAGACCTGAACTGATTCCTTGGAACTGGGCTTGGACAGTGGGAAAACGTCTGCATAATGTGCACTGTGGGGTTTTTGAACCTTAGGAAAACCCTGTTTGGCTGTCAGGCCCATCTGATCACACACCTGGTTTTCCTTGGTGTGTCAGCCACTGTTTATTTTGCCTACAGCATTTTCTTAATAACTTCTAATGATAGTTGAATTTGACCTTCATTTAGTGCTGAAACCAGACATATCTGCAATTCTCTCTTTCTCTTTTAACATTTCTCCAGCCCTCGTTCCTCTGTTGTGCCTCACCAAAGCACCTTTTACCCAAACACATGTTCCCATCCAGCTTCCAGGATGCATTTTTGAGAAAAGAGAAGAAATTGGAGTTATCTGTAGAAATTAAAGACAGAAAATCAGTCTATCAGATAAGCTCACAGAAGCCAGCCATGCATTCAAAATCTTCATGGGTCGTTTAATAATTAACTGGATTCTGAAATGCTGGTTGATGTTTTTCAGCTCAAGAACTCGTGCTTATTATAGGCACAGTCCAGTGTGTTTGTCTCAGCAGAGGAGAACACAGCCTGGGATTTTTATTCTTCTCTGTGCAAAGAAAAATCAGGGAATCGTGGAATTCTTGAGGTTGGGAGAGACATCCAGTGATCACTGCCCTGAGGAGCCTGTTCAGTGCCCGACCAACCTCTGGGGGAAGAACCTTTTCCTTGTAAGATTGATTTACAGATTTAAATATGTATTCATATATATAAAAAAATTAGTAACTGGAGTAAAAAGATAATTGAAATTCCAGCATGTTTTTTCACTTTTTTCCTTTAAAAATGGATGTCTCTATTTGTTAAATGAACCACAAACCATTAAATGTCCTCAAGCAGAAAGAGCTCAGACAATATGTTAGGCTGGCTGATGAATTACACTTAAAACCCTTTTTTTAGATCATGAGCTTTATTTATGATCTCTGTGTGCTTAATCTGTGTCCACATCCCTTGAAGAAAGGTTTCCTTTCACCACAATTAGCACTCTTGTGGAAGATAAAAAGTGCTAATGAGGAGTCACTGAGGAAAAGGTTTTGCTTTGTAAAAACCCATTTCAGGGACACTTTCCCTGGCTGTTCTTGGGGACAGAGGATCCCATCCCTTCACCCAGCAGGGCACAGAAAAGCAAAACAATAAGGTTGGGACTAAGTCTTTTGTCCTTGGATGTGTGTCCCAGCCAAACTGACATCTTCAGTGCCATGCTTTTTATGGGCTGCAAGGCTGTTGGGTTGGTGTTTTGTTCATCAGTAGTTTGTAGTTATAGATCATATTTTTGTTTGGTTTTATTTGGAGGGGGAAAGATGGAGGAAGAAGGCGATTTGTCATGGTGCTGCTTGGGGAGGTGGTTGTGTGACTTGGAGAGGTGGTGTGTAGTTTAGGGGATGGTTGTGTGATTGTTGGATTGATGATGAAATGAAGCCATGCGTGGGACTGGCTCCAAAACTGAAATATTTACTCCCAAATCACTCTTTCCTCATCTTCCTTTGCCTTGAAGGAATCACTTCCCAGTTCCTCAATTTCCTATTGCAGAAGCATTTAATTCTCAGGGGGAGAAGGTAATCTGCAAATTGCTCTTCCTCTGGACAGTCCAGAAATCCAGCTGCACCTCCTGGAAACTCCATTTTCCACTGGAAACACAGGGATACAGCCCAGGGAGATAGCTTTAAATGAGTTATGCCATTGCAGCTCAGGTCCTCAGCTTGGCTTGGGAATTCAGTGGAATTTCTTAGAGCAATCAACACTCTCTGCACCTCTCCACTTTCCTGGGCCTGCCAGAGGAGCATGGAATGGTTTGGATTGGAAAGGAGCTCAAAACTCATCCAGTGCCATGGCAGGGACACCTTCCACTCTCCCAAGTGCTCCCAGCCCCAATGTCCAGCCTGGCCTTGGGCACTGCCAGGGATCCAGGGGCAGCCACAGCTGCTCTGGGAATTCTATTCCAGCTCCTCCCCACCCTCACAGGGAACAATTCCTAATTCCCAATCTCCCATCCATCCCTGCCCTCTGGCAGTGGAAGCCATTCCCTGGGTCCTGTCCCTCCATGCCTTGTCCCCAGTCCCTCTCCAGCACTCCTGGAGCCCCTTCAGGCCCTGGCAGGGGCTCTGAGCTCTCCCTGGAGCCTTCTCCTCTCCAGGTGAGCACTCCCAGCTCTCCCAGCCTGGCTCCTGCCCTGGAGCATCTCCGTGGCCTCCTCTGGAATCTCTCCAGCAGCTCCACGTCCTTCTCAAGCTGAGGACCCCAGGGCTGGATTCAGAGCTCCAGGTGGGGCTTCACAAGAGCAGAGTAGAGGTGGAGAACCATCTCTCTAATCCTGATTAAATATATATGATATAAAGCTTTGTAGGTCAAATAATTTACAATTTTAAGCTTGTTCTTTGGATTTTGCAAAAGGGGAGAAAATTTACAATTCTAAACACCAAAGTCTACACTCCATGAAAACTTAATGGTTTAATTTTTCTCTTATATATCTTTTATAAACTCTCCTCTGGGAGGGGCTCCCTGCCAGATTTCAACAGGACCCTGTGCTGCTCCTCTGCTCCTAAACATGCCAGGGCCAGCAGCACCTGAGCTTCCCGTGGGCTGCTCTGGGAACAGGGCTGGGAAATATCCTTCTGCCATGAGGAAACGTGGGGTGCGTGCTGGGGCAAAATGAGTGACAGGGAGATGGGGTTTGGAGGTGTCAGGCTTGGTGGGAAATCATGGAAGGAATGAGTGTGTTTCCTCAGGAGAACCTGTCACAGCCATGGGAGAGGAAGGGATGAACTGTGCCTTGAAGAAGTCTCATCCTCTCCCTTTCAAATGAATGTGGAAAGGAAAAAAACAACCTACAAGAGATCATTCCCTCCCCAGAAGCTGTTTGCATAAGAAAAATGAATCAGGAATGAAATTCCAGGGGAATTTTTTATTCCTGTGGGGATTTTTCTTCTAGTTTGGAAAGCAGGAAGAAATATATATATATATATATATATATATATATATATACACACACATAGATAGATAGATAGATAGATAGATAATGCAGAAGTTGTACAACTAGTGGTTGAAATGAAGAGGAGATGCCTCCAGAAGCCCCTAATTGAATCTCACACTTAACTGCACCCTCACTGAACCTCAGGCTCAGGGATTGGCTTGGCCTGGGAATTCCACAGCATCCCACATCCACAGGGCCTGAGAGCCTCTGCAAAGTGGCAAAAACCCCAAAACCTTTACCTTGCTCTTGTTTCCCATCTTTTCTCTGGAATGCTGCCCCTAATTCTCATGCTGAGCAGGAAACCCATCCCTGCTGTCCCAGTCAGATTTTGTGCTCCAGCACACAGTTTGATGTGAAATGTAATAATATGGAAAATATGAGGGAAAAGGGAGATGAGGGAAGGTTGGACAGGGACTTAAGACAAGGGATGGAGGGACAGGACAAGGGGAAATGACTTCAAACTGACAAAAGGCAGGTGTAGATGGGATATTGGGCAGGAATTGTTCCCTGGGAGGGTGGGCAGCCCTGGCACAGGGTGCCCAGAGCAGCTGGGGCTGCCCCTGGATCCCTGGCAGTGCCCAAGGCCAGGCTGGACACTGGGGCTGGAGCAGCCTGGGACAGTGGGAGGTGTCCCTGCCATGGCAGGGGTGGCACTGGATGAGTTTTAAGCTCTTTTCCAACCCAAACCAGTCCAGGATTCCATGAAAAGCAGTTGCATGGTCCCTGACAAATAATTTAATGGTTTTAGGGTTTTCTTCCTTGTAGTGGGTTTTGTCTGAAGCTCTGGAATACTCACTTGAATGCGGAAAAAAAATGAAAAAACCCTGTAATTATTTATATTAATAATATGAGAAATGAGGAATATTCAGGTCTATCAAACTTTTAGTTTGTTCTTATAGACAGTTGTATATTTACTACGTCATTCATGTGCTCATGTTTCACTCTTGAAGTGTCCTTTGCTGGATTTTCCCAGTATTCTGCCACTTCCAGCAGTCACCTCTCAATTCAGCAAATATGATTTTATTTTAAGATATTTTTTAGTTGGTAGTGTATATACTTTAAATCTACTAGGTGAATAGTGTGTAGTAGTATTTACAGACAGTGTGTGTATATTTATTTATTTATTTATTTATTTATACATATAGACACACACACACTCTATTCATCTCCTGGGAACTTCCCTGAGCATTCCAGGAGATCCCTTTACTCTGCATGCTCAGGAAGAGAGCAAAATATTGCACACCAAGCAAAAATACCTTCAGAAGAAGTTTCTTTTTAAGCACAGCTCTCTAAAACTTCAGATTTGTAACTTCGTTCCACTTTTCCAAGTAATAAAAAAAAATAAAAAATAAAAAAGAGTTTTTTTTAAGGTTCTATCACTCAACACCAGGGGAATAGAGAGGATACAGAGCAAAAGTTATGATCTTTTTTCTTTGGTGTCCCAGATAATGTACTTTCATATTGCTGACGATTTTTACAAGACTTTTCTCCCTTGTTTCTTGGGAATGGGCAAAGGCACATCACAGACCGAGGAAGGGCTCCATCATCATCTTCCCCTCCTTCCAGCTCTTTCTTTGTTCCCTGGCTGCAAAATTAATCTGGGGCTTCAGGCTGCCTCTCTCTATTTTACCCATTAGGAGAAGCTCCTGGAGCCCAATCCATCTCATTTTATGAGAAACACTCAAAGCATTATTATGTTTTTTGCTACCCCCACAACCATTTTATTTTCCTGAGCATCAATTGAAGGAGATAAGGCAGAGTGAAATTGCAAAGGGACATATAAATGATTTGTTTTTTCCCCTCTGTGCAGCCAATATTGGGAGGTCTGGGCTTGGGGGACCCTTCCCACTGGGTTTAGGGAATGTGATCCTCATCCCACTTTGCGCTGCCTTTGGCTGGGATAGAGGGAATAATGCTGGGAGCACGCTGCTGCTTTGGAGTCCAGGACTTTTCCGTGTCCCAAGCTCTGCCAGCGAGGAGCTGCACGAGAACTGGGCAGGAGCATGGCCAGGACAGGGGGCCTGAAGTGACCAAAGGGACATTCCACACCCTACAATGTCCAGTTTGTAAACTGGGGAAACTGGGAGCCACCAGTCACTGCTGGGGGACAGGTGCTGAGCCACTGTTCGGGGATCACTGCCCTGTCTGGGGCTTTATTCCCCCCTCTCTCTGTCTCTTCTTTATTATTATTAAACCATGACACTCTGCAAAATATTTCTGGTTACATTGAGTGAAAGATCTAAAAGTTATTTTAGCTTTTGTCCTTTAAAATGAATTTTTAAAGCCTCCAACGTCAGTCAAGCACAGGAATAGTCCCAGTCCTTGCTCACACTTAATAAGAGCTGAAGCCTGATGGCTTGAGCATGTACATTAGAGATTCTCCAGCAATTTTATCACTCATTTATCTTTCATTCAGCAGAGTTTGGGCTGCCTGTTCCCCTCCCTGGAAACAGGAAGGGAAAACAGAGCCACCTTAATCACCAAGGTAAGGGGAAATGAATTTTTTATGAATTGCCCTCCATATTTTTCAAGAAGTAAATTATTTCTCACATTTCAAGCTAAAATAAAAGTTGGCTGAGGGAGGAGAGTTGGCAGAACTTTGGCATTTCCTCTGGAGTTCCTGGATTTACATCTGCAATCTTTGAGCACTGGCCCAGCCCCATGGAATTCCCATGTTTTAAAGGGAATTCATGGATGCTTCCAGCCTTGCCAGCTGGCAGCAAAGCAGCAACCAAGCACGAACAGCCAAGATTTCCAATACTGGTCCCCATCCCCATGCCTTGGAGCAGTTTTAAACCATTCCTGGAGCAGACTGGGGAAAAGGTTCCACTTCCAGCACGTTCATCCATCAGGGATGAACAGCCAATCTTTTTTTTTTGGTTGAATAAAACCAGTGGTTCCAAATTATTGTGGACAGATCTTGTCTTCGTGCTGGGAGGGATGTTCTGGACCAAGCCACTGGAATCAGGGAGAAATCCATGATGGAAACCCCATGGCAGATGTTCCCTTGTTTAATATTAGGTGCAATGAATTAATACACTGCGATTTCTACAGTTTTTCCAGGAAAAAAACCCCAACAATTTCATCTTGCCACCCGTATGCAAAAGAGAGAAAATTTTATTATTGTTAAAGGAAAGCAAGAAATCAACAGAAAGGAGCTGAAGGGACAATTACAGAGAAGTTCAATAGATTCAATACCACAAGAGATTAATTCTATAGAGAGGAAAATAGAGATCTGATGGGTGATGTTGCTCATTGTTCCACTGGTTCCACTGCTGCTGGATTTTGCCAGAAGAAATTCAATGTGGCTTTTGTACTTTATTTGTAATGCCTCTCCTTAGTTACAGACTTCAGGACTAGACCTAATTTTGCAAATATCATCTATAGATTTGATTTCATGAGGTGTTTTGCTCTGAATTTGGGTTTAGATGGAGTCAATATGTAATAAATGTAAAATCTAAAACCCTTTTGCAGTGTCACTGATCCTGGTATTTTATTGCACATGAGCTGCACCCCTGAAGGAAAGGAGGGATCCAAACTTCCTGGAAACCCAGTTCATCCCTTTGAAAGGGCTTCAAGAGGAAAACTGACTGCAGACTTTTCAGAAATGCTGATTGCAGTTGATTTAAAAAAAGAATAACCCCCCAAAAACAGAATAGAGATTTTTTTTCATCTCTTAATCCCTTCAAGGAGGAGGCAATTTCCACAATAAAAAAAAATCAAAAAAAGACACATTGCTCTCCACGTGATACCTGAAAACATCTGCCATCTCCTGGGGGCTCGAAGAGAAAGAGAAAAGAAGCTCATGAAATATAAAATTACCCTGGAATCCATATTAGTGACTGCAGGTTGTTTGCGGTGGCTGCAGTGTCCCTCAGCCCGTGCTCCCCTGCCCTCAGGGGCAGCTCAGGAGGAGCTGAAGGGCAGCACAGCTCTCTCCCCCTGCCAGCAGGAAATCAGCAGCCAGGGAAAGCTGGGAGAAACTCTGGATTTGCAGCAGCAGGCAAGGAAGGAATTCCTCCCTGGAAGGGAAGGGTGGTTTTCCAGACTGTACTCTGCTCTTGTGAGAGCCCGGCTGGAGCTCTGAATCCAGCTCTGGAGCTCTGAATCCAGCTCTGGAGCTCTGAATCCAGCCCTGGGGTGCTCAGCATGGGAAGGACGTGGAGCTGCTGGAGAGGCTCCAGAGGAGGCCACGGAGATGCTCCAGAGCTGGAGCCAGGCTGGGACACCTGGGGGTGCTCACCTGGAGAGGAGAAGGCTCCAGGGAGAGCTCAGAGCCCTGCCAGGGCCTGAAGGGGCTCCAGGAGCTGGAGAGGGACTGGGGACAAGGATGGAGGGACAGGACCCAGGGAATGGCTCCCACTGCCAGAGGGCAAGGATGGATGGGAGATTGGGAAGGAATTTTTGGCTGTCAGGCCCTGGCACAGGGTGCCCAGAGCAGCTGGGGCTGCCCCTGGATCCCTGGCAGTGCCCAAGGCCAGGCTGGACAGAGCTTGGAGCAGCCTGGGACAGTGGGAGGTGCCCCTGCCCATTGCTCTAAGATGAGCTGTAGGGTCCCTTCCAACCCCAGCCATCCTGAAGCTTTATGATTATGGATGGAGACGTTCAACAAACCAAGTTGGTTTGGTTTGGATTGAATTGGATTGGATTGGATTGGATTTGGATTTGGATTTGGATTTGGATTTGGATTTGGATTTGGATTTGGATTTGGATTTGGATTTGGATTTGGATTTGGATTGGAATGAACTGGAGATTGGGTTTGGCTCCAGCACAGGATCCAAAGCAGCAACATCCTTTCCAGTTTCCAATTCTTGTGCCAGCTCCATCCCTCACCAAACTCCAGTGTCCCACCAAGGAACCTTTAGGTGCAGATATGCTTTTCCCACTTGGAAGCCTGAATTGTTTCCCGGTCGTCTGAAACCTCAGGGAAGTTCATTGTCTCTGGAGGTCCAACCAACCCCAAAGGAAAAGGGAAGAATGTCTCCTCATTTAATCTTATTTTGCTGAACTAGCCACAGATGTGGAGCTGAGTGTCCTAAATAGCACATCTATCATTCTGCTCTTGCTTGGATAAAGTTTGCCCTTAGGGACTCCCAGGAAATCTGTCTTAAAATTACCAATCCTCTGCCATCTGAAATGATGCAGTTTGTGAGTTCCAATGAGAAAGAAACTTCAGTTTCCTTCTTGTTTCACTTCAGTTCAGCCAAGGATATGAAAGGTGCTTTGAAAATACTCAGATTAATTTTTTTTTTCCCATTTGGGCTAAATCCACTTCCATTCATAAAATCATGGAATTATTAAGTTTGGGAAAGATCTCTAGGATCATTGAGCCCAACCATGAACTCAGCACTGCCAAGGCCACCACTGCCCCATGTCCCCAGGTGCCACATCCACATGGCTTTTAAATCCCTGCAGGAATCCATCATTTCCCTGGGAAGCCCATTCCAGCCCGACAACCCTTTCTGTGAAGAAATTCTTCCTGATGTCAGATTTGTGGATGTCCTTGCAGGAGCAACAGTGCCTTTCTTTGTGTCTTGTTTTTTATTCTTGCCTCACAGCCCCAGTGTCCTCTGGGAGGAGTGGGCAGATCTGATCTGGGCTGTGGGAGGGCACCTTCCAAGTTTGGTTTTGGATAAATATTCCCTCACATTTCACTGGAAAACTGATCTCTACCTTAAATGACCAAAGATTATATTTCCAGATTACATTTACATTTACATTTTATTTATTAAAGATTATATTTACATTTAAGGCAAGTGCCTTGCCTTAAATGATCAAAGATTATATTCATAACACTTCACAAAGGATATAATCTGAAATGGAATGGATAACATATAAAATCAGGGCTGATCAAACAAAAAGGGAAAAAATTCCTTAAATTTTTCTGCCTTCCACTCCACCTTTATTGATACCACAAATAATAATTTTTATTTTTAAGATGCAGGCCTAGGGACTATTCCTGGTCCACAGGAATCCTTTCATCTGGCAGATCTTTGCCCAATAATGTCATAAAACAAGAAGAAAAGCACCAATTGTGCTGCTGAATAGCCCCAGACACCATCACCTGTGCTGGGGGGGGAGCCAGGAAGAAGAAAAGATGGAGAATTACAAGTGCCAGGCACAGAAAGAGGATTTTCAGAGAATTTGACCCTGCTGAAATTTGATAGATTTATGACTTAATTCCAACTGACCAGGACAAGGATGCTCATACCAAAGGGCAAAGGGAGGCAGGGCCACGATACAGAAAAAATACAAACAACAGCCTCAGTTTGGCTTGAAGGAAGGAAAAGATAAAATAAATTCTACCAGAGAAATGATCTCCTTAACATGCCCAAAAGCCACAACTGAAATAAGAGCAGAGAGCATAATACAATCGAAAGTATGTTTATTAGGACATTGTGACTGAACCTTGGGAAGCAAACTCCTGAAGGACCAACCCCTAAATTTCTTTCCATTTTTGAGTACTTAGTGATTGATGCATTCAGTGTTCAAAATGTAGTTTTAATTTATTCAAATGTCAGAGAAACCACAGAAAATCCAGCCACTGACCTAGATTTATCCATTCCCATGCCTGGAATTTGGCTTTCACTGATAAAAGATAAAAAGCAATTTACTGTTTCTTGAACTTGGCCATATAGAACAATAACAGATGATTAATTATTTTTAAAAGCATGAAGTTTAAGCACCTTTTCATTCCCCTGCAAGTCAGGAAGGCTGTCTGTTATGTTGGTGATAGGATACAGAACAAGATACATAAAAACCTCTCTGGCAAAATCACCCTGGGGTTCCTTTCCTTCCAGCTGGAACTGCTTTCTTTTCCTAAATTGAAAAAACAAAATTAACAGTTGCTTCCCATTCATTGACACATGATATTTGGGATTTGTTAGATTTATTTTTTATTTTAATTTGTTGGAACAAGTTCCTGTGGATCTCTGCTGAAATACCAGCAAGGGTAAGCACAGATCTTTCGATTTTTTTAAAGGATAATAAGCCAATTTACATGGAATAATAGCATTACAGAGTTGGTTCTGTCGCTGAACTGGAGGCACAATATTGCCCCCAGGAGCAGATAAAGCTCTCGGATTCTCTGGGAAGATCCAGGGTCATCAGCTGGAGTCAGGACAGGCTTTGACATCCCTGGCTGGCGCCCCCAAACCACGTCAGGAAATAACCACCCACTTCCCAATCCTGGGACAATCCTTTCCAGAGCTGCTCCTGGGGCACTTCCTGGGGAAGCTCCAGCAGTTTCATGCCATGAAAAATAGGGAGGGATCAGGGAACTTTGCCCTAGGAGGCAATCCCAAGGATCACAACACTCCTTACCTGAAAAGGGTCTTGGATTCCTGACTGATGGGGATGAATTCTCTCTGTGCACTGCCCACCCACCAAGCTGGATTTCCGTGGAAAATTTAATTGTAGCTGTCCAAGGTGTTGGATGGGGCTTGGAGCTGCCTGGGATAGCAGAAGGTGTCCCTGCCCATGGCAGGGGTGGCACTGGATGGGCTTCAAGGTCCCTCCCAACCCAAATCACCCTATAAATCTGCGGGTGAGGAATTGTTCTTTTCCTTAGAGGCAAGGGAGAGCAGCTGCAGATGGATGGAATAGGTGGAATCCCTCTTTAAAATGGAAAGGGAAGCGAGTCAGGCAAGCATGCAAAATAGGTTCTTAGAACATCTGTGCATCAAATATATTTATCCAAACTGCTGCAGTCAATCTTTTCCAGCTGAGTGTTCAGCAGTTCAAATCTCTACAAAACCACAGTAACCGTTCCAGGAAACAAGGGAAATATTCTGTAGTCTAAGGGAAGGAAACTCCAAATCTCACAGGGAAAACTCCCTCTCCGGTAGCACAAACTCACCAATGGAACAAGGACATGAACTGAATTTCTTTCAGCACTTCAATGGGTTAACTGGAACTCCAGCATTTCTTACAACTCGTGGTGATTCGATGTGTCTGTGTTTTTATATCCACACTCACATCCCTGATAAATTTCGCTAATTATTGGCCTAAATGGGACTGACTGGCTTTGGGGGATGGATGTGTTCAGTGTCACCAGAATAATGAAAAGCTGATAAGAATATCTGAGCTGCTCTGCCCAGCAACTTCAGCTAAATATAGAGGAGTGGGAAGGGGGTGGAAGCCTGCAAGGGACCAGATCCGTGTCCAGCAGTTCCTGGAACTCCACAAACCCAGCCAGGTCTCCTGGACCTTCCCATGGCATTGCAGCCACGCCAATGAACGTTAATTGACGCATCCCTAATTGCGCCTAATTACTTACACTGAATTATTTAGTGTAGCAAGAGGGAGCATAAGCAGAAGTAATGGGATTAAATTAAGACAGGGAAAAATTAGGTTGAATATAAGGGAAAATTCGCTGGCAATGAGATTCATTAGGATGGCTCCCAAGGGAAATGTTGGGCACTGCTTTGCTGCAGACACAGAAAATTAAGTTAAACCCATATTCAGGAAAATTACCTCGATAATTTGGTACGTCTTTTCCACTTTTAAATTATTGAACTCTTCAGCAACTCAAGTGCTGCACAAGTTTTTGCAGGCAGCTCAGGTGCCAGCCCATGCTAGCAGCTGATGTCTCTGAGGAGATGATTGCCCTCAAAGCGCTTCCAGGAGAGCAAACCCTGTACTTATTCAAAGCAAGTTGTACTTAAACTTTACTGCAAAGCCAGCAATGCTTAACCCGTGGTTAAGTAGTGCTTAAACGCTCCCCAGGGTGGCGGTGAGGAGGCAGACAGTTATTTCCCCACTCTGAGATTATAATTATCTCCTGCTCTCCCCGGTAGAAACGAGCGATGGCGGGACGTGGGGAGATAGGAGGACCCTTTCAGAGGAGGCATCCTCAGCACCTGCTCTTTCATCTTGTTTTATCATTTGACCCAGGAGAAGTTAAGTGGAACAAGCTCCAGAAGGAGCTGTGAGCACAGTGAGACATGTGCAGAGCCAGCTTTAATCGTGACATGATTAATGGTGTTTGAGGAGGCTGTGAGTGGCAGGGGAGCGCAGGAATCCAAAGCAGGGAGTGAAGGCTCGTCCCTGCTGCTTACACTGGGTAATGCCACCTCAAGGCAGGCAGGGAGCTGTGAACCTTTACAGGCTT